>NC_058374.1:46993750-47294545 GCF_018350175.1 Felis catus
GTATGGAATGTTAGAGGGGATGGCCAGGGCCATCTGATTGCTGGCACATTCCTGCTGCCGTATTGGCTGTCCCCCTGACACTTCCCACCTCGGGAGGACAGGCCTCGGAAGAGAGGAGCACTCAGACATGACACATGGGTCATGACCGGAAAGAAAGAAAGATAAAAAAAATAGATTACGAGAGTACGTCAGGTGCTCGGCATCCTGCAGCACACCCCGCAGCCAGGCGAGGGCTGGCCGTGTGGCGCGGGGTGCTGGCCAGGACTGGGTCACCTGCTCATTTTGCTCACTGGCATCTCCAGGACCAGCTTCATGGTGGTGCCACCAGGGCAGTTGCTCAGGGACTCCCATTCAGAAGGATCCCATGCTTCAAATTTAGCGCCTTGTGGTCACCATCTCGAAATTCTTAATTTTGTCTTTGTGTGATGAACGTGAAGTCAGATGAGACAATGGAGCAGGCACTGAGAGCTTGGAGTCTGGGGTCAGGCGTGATCCTGCCTCCCATTGTCTCTCTGCTTCCCTGAGACAGGTTCTTTGTCGCCTACTCCCTACCACCACTTGGCGCCCTGGGTCACTTGGCTTCCCCATTTCTGGTCCTGCCCCATGACTGCTGGCACACTCCATCAGGGTCACCTCTCTCCTTGGATTGAGGTGATGGGCTCTTGGAAAGGGGGGACTGACTTACCCATGGCCAGGTAGGGTGCCACATTTTCATTTTGCACTGGGCCCTGAAAATTACGTAGCAGGCTTTGGGCATCTCATTAAACTTTCCCATATATGGTCAATTTAATGCATATAATATCGGGATGTTACCACTGTACAGTTTAATTGTATATTAATAGGATGTGCAGTTAGTTGCAAGGAACTTACAATGTTTTATCTGGGTCAGCAAAGTGTCAAGACTCAACTGAGTCTCATTTATGAATGAGCAGGGTAGTTTTTGGAAAGGAAATTATCCGACTTTTTTTTTTTTTTTCCAGTTTGCAACTACTGTAACATTTTAATTGAACTAGTATACATCGCTTTCATATTGGGTTGTTTTATCCTCATTAGAAGAAAAGAGATGATGTGCAAAATATAGAGGTATGTCAGGTTTAACTGCTGGATCTGGAAGCATAAACACAACAACATTTAGAAAAATGTTGACTAAGCATTATAAAAAGGAAAAAGCAGAGGCAGGACCTTAAAAATGAAAATCACCTAAACGTGATTTAATTAAATACGCAAAGCTTAGCAAAAACCACAGACTTGACACATAATTTTTAATGAAATTTACAGTCTGCTGACTTACCGGGGTTCAGCTTCCAATTTTTGGACTATGGTGGTGCCAAAGAGTAGAAACTGAGCTTCAAATTTGAATTTGATCTTTTTCCGGGCTATGTGCTGAGCAATCCTCTCTCCTGATGTTGGGTGGTGGCAGCCGACAGCTCCCGGTCAGCCACAAGATCATGGGGCTAAACACCTCCATACACTTATAATCACTCTGCCCCCATCCAAGCATTCTGTTTTTCAGCATAGTATTCAATAAATTCTATGAAATAGCCAACACTTTATTATATGTATTAGATGATTTTGCCCAACTTTATGCGAATGGAAATTTCTGAGCATGTGAAAAGGTTTTTTTTAAATGTTTGTTTAGTTTTGAGAGGGAGACACACAGAATGTGAGCAGGGAAGGGGCGGCGGGGCGGGGCGGGGTGCGCACACAGGATCGGAAGCAGGCTCCAGGCTCTGAGCTGATGCGGGGCTCGAACCCACAAACCATGAGATCATGACCTGAGCTGAAGTTGGACGCTTAACTGACTGAGCCACCCAGGCACCCCTGAGCACACTTAAGGCAAACTAAGCTAAGATATGATGCTTGGTAGGTTAGGTGTATTGAATGCATTTTAAACGTACTCTGTTCAACATAAGATGGATTTATCAGGATGTAACCCCGTTGTAAATCGAGGAAGATCTGTATACCATAATATCTCATCAAATCTGTCTTATTGCAGAGCATAGAGAAGCTATGTTTTAGCATAATTATAGTCTGCTATAAATTTTGTGATTTAACTCGATAACATCACTGATCTAAGTTGCCAACACTTTTGGTTATATCAGATACGAGTGACAAGACAATTTTTATGGAAGATTTTTTAAGTTGTTTACATTTAATTTTACTTATAACTAGATTAAATATAATCTCTGAGTTGGAACAATATGTTGTTGATTCAAGGTTTATTTAATCTGGAAACATTGCAAAGAAATTACAAGCTTGGACAACAAATATGAGCAGAAACAATATCAGAGTTATTAAAAACTGATTAGCAATCATGGTTTATTCATCATGAATCTTTGGCACCTAAATTTCTTGAACCTCATGGATTCATTGAAACCAAGTGAGATACCAGTGAGCAAAGCCTGTAGAAATATTTTGTTCAGATGTTGGAGCTGACCACATCTACTTACTGTACATGGCAGAATTTCTGGTCGCCATAAGATACAATATTAAGCAAAGCATGATACATAAACTCAGAAATAAGATTTAGATTTCTTGAACTGGGAAAATATCTCATTTGGCAAGTCCTTTTGGACATGATACTCGGATAGTAAAAGTGCATATTAGGCTGATTTGGGGGCATCCTTAATTAACAATTTTGGAAGAAAACTATAACATGTCAAACACATTCAAGGATTCCAAAAGACAGGGCAGTTTTAAAAGATGGCTGTCGTCATTGGACATTCCTCCAGTCAAGAAACGGGGTCGAATTCCCCACCACTTGAGGGGAGATCTCACTTGGCTGACTCTCTTGTAACCAATAAAATATGGTGGAAGTGATGATGTGTGAATTCTGAGGCTGGGTCAAAATGAGACTTGTAGCTTCTGCTTTGGTCCCTTGGAATACTTGATCCCCAGATGATTTCTCCTGAGACACAGCTACACAGCTCTGATGCTCTGAGAATCCCAAGCCACTAAGAGACCACAGGTAGGTTCGCTGGTCAACAGCACCAGCTCAGTCTTCCAGCCACCCACACCAAAGCACCAGACATGGGAATGGAAAAGCCATCTGGGAACATCTATCGTTCCAGGTGTTCCACTGACACTACACTGAACAGAACTTATGTACATGTCTATATGTAAGAATTGTTTGCATCGCTATGAGTTTTCTATAGCTTAATGTTTATTTCTACAGAGTTCTAAAAAAGCCAAGTCAGTACTGGGTGACGAAATCCACTTTGAAGGCAAAGGTGACATTGGCAATTACTACTGAGTGGATTTGCAGAATCAAGTCTGAGTTAGCAAGTTTAGAGAGATCAACGCTAAAAGAGCTGGGTTGGTCTTTTTTTTTTTTTTTTTCCCCCGACTTGCCAATGTGCTACTCTCCTCTTTTTCATTTCCAGAGGTGAATACCTACCTACTTACCCACTGAGTGGTCAAATGACCAAAAAAATGAGCATCTGGAAGACGGCACGGTACTCAGCAAGCTAGCAAATGTTGGCTTAGCTAATATTGGAAATAATGAATCCCTATGGAAAATTTGTGGACAATACCAGTGCCTGCCCACACGAGAAATGTAACTTTCATAAACTGTTGGATCCTGAGAGAAGGCTCTGTATAACCCATTGACAAAGATGTTCCAGTGACAAATACGCTTTTCGTGTAGTAGAAGTGCACATAATATTTTTCAAGGTTGTAGTTGTCCTGGTCTGAAACACATGCCAATTTCACATCTAACCTCTAAATCTTTGTTCCTGTCATCAAGCTTTGAAGTGCGTTGAAACTTCATTCAGCGCTCCAAATGAAAACTGACATGTTTTACTTGGGTGGGTAAGTGGGGGTGTAGTCTAGTTAACGCCTCAGGCCCGCATCCCCATACGATCAGAGCGACCAGCACTCCATTGAAACGATGTTCATTCCAGTCTTTAAATTTTCCTTAAAAATGTAATAATTCCAGCTGCTGTATGTTCCC
The DNA here is from genome assembly GCF_018350175.1 of Felis catus. Classification (NCBI taxonomy): domain Eukaryota; kingdom Metazoa; phylum Chordata; class Mammalia; order Carnivora; family Felidae; genus Felis; species Felis catus. Next base: position 46,997,703 of record NC_058374.1, read on the forward strand.
GACATTATTGCAACACACAGAAGGGAACATTATAAAAAAATTTTTTTAATGTTTATTTATTTTTGAGAGAGACAGAGATAGATTGCGAGTGGGTTAGGGCAGAGAGAGGGAGGCACAGAATCGGAAGCAGGCTCCAGGCTCCGAGCTGGCTCAGCACGGAGCCCACCATGGGGCTCAAACTCACAAGCTGTGAGATCATGACCTGAGCCGAAGTCGGCCACTCGACCGACTGAGCCACCCAGGCACCCCTAGAAGGGAACATTATAAAATCAGCTTGAATGAAATAAAATGAGAGATACTGTTACGCTTCATTTTTCTCTCAAAGTCCCAATCGTTCCTTTGTAGAGGAAAATCTGAAGCTTGCAGGGAAAACATTGAATAAAAGATACATTTGCTTTTCACTGAATCTGAGTCAATAACTCTGAATCAATAATTGAATTAACCTTCGTGAACAGAAAAGAGAATAAGTAATTTCATTTCATTCTGATACTGAAGAATGATTAAGAGGTATTATGTTTGTTATTTAGATTGAGATTTTAATAAATTTCCAGTTCTACATAGAGAGTATTACTATATTGCCAATCACAACAACACATTTGGGTGAATTTTTAGGGTTTTCAACTTTTACTGGATTAAAAAAGGCAAAGAGCCAGGTTCAACAGTGTATCAGATGTATATCCTCAGGTGTACACTTTGTCCAGCAGCTGGAATTATTACATTTGTCCTCAGGTATTCCACTGGAATGAATTTACAAGCAGGTAAGCACATCTGTTCACTAAAGAAAAATCATGTCTAAGTTTTTGTTTATTTTCAATCTTGGATTTTTATCTTCTGTGTAAATATCAATAGAATCGTATGCAATGTGAACTCTGCTATGTTTTTATTTACCATTGGTAGTAATGGGAAATATCGTTTCATATTTTCATATCATTTGTTTCATCAGTGTGTGGGGGTGTGCATGTGCTGTTACTGGGTTGAAATGTAAGACGTATTTCTGACTGTGGGCTGGGGTTAACAAAAAGTTTGAAAAATCCTCGTTTCATCAAATGGGCACTGGCCTGGAATCCGACTTGGGTTTGGATACCAGCTATGAACTAGCTCTCTGATCCTAGAAAATTTTCTCGATTTCTCTGAACTTACGTAAATGTTTCCTCTTTCCTGTGGGTATATTTACTTAAAGAAGAAAACATCAGTGATTTCTGTGATAATTTGGTGTGGGCTGGGTTAAAGAGTCTTGAAAGCGAAATGATGATACAAACTCTATGAAAGTTTAAATAAGACTGTTGAACCTAGGAATACTATTAATTTTAAAGGACTTTCGTAACTTAATTGTCAACATGCAAACTATGATGCTAAATTCAAATGTTAGGTCTACAAAGGAAGGTAGTCCATTTATTTACTTCTAGAGCCTCTCTCTAGAAATGTATTATCGGCATTAATTCATTCATTTGCTCATTTGTTGTTCTTTTTTTAAGGTTTATTTATTTTATTTTTGAGAGAGAGAGAGGGAGAGAGAGAGAGAGAAAATCCCAAGCAGGCTCTGTGCTGTCAGTGCAGAGTTCCATGTGGGGCTTGAACCCAAGAACTGTGAGATCATGACCTGAGCTGAAACCAAGAGTCAGACACTTAACTGACTGAGACACCAGGTGCCCACTCATTCATTCTTCTAATGACTGTTCCTGAGCATCTGTTTTCGCTTGAGCTGTCACAGCTAATGAGACCTAGGGCCCATTGCTGTATTCAAGCTGCTTGTAGACTGAGGTGGGTGGAGAGTGAGCGGATAATGGAAACATTAGGCATTCAGTAAATAATCTGTGGGTACACCCGATGGGGGAATCCGAGAAGACCTTTCAGAGGAAGACATGTGTAAGCCAAGCTAAGCTACGTGAAACGAGGAATCAGAGGGCTCCAGATGGAGGAAACAGCCTGTATGCACAGTGGCTGAGGCCAGGAATAACAAGTAGGTGAGTGGAGGGTGGGGCATGAACAGGTGAGAGAGGAGGAGGGGCCCGGAGCCTTGTATTTTAAAGGATATAGATGCTATTCCAAGGGTAATTTTATTTATGGCATTTAAGCTTTCTTTTGCATTACACTTAATACATTTGTTCCCATACCCACACGTGGCTATGGAACATCTGTAACTACTTCTTGTGTCAAATGCCGCGGACATAGAGATGAAGAAGACAGGCATGTTTCTGGCCTCAATGAGCCTGCAGTTTGGTGGGAGAACAGGCAGTAAGACAGCAAATAAAATATATAAATATACATTATTTACTGGTTGTGGAAAGTACTATAAAAGAGCCTGTACTAGCGAAAAATGGGAGTGGGGAATGCCTCTGTTAGGGTGGCTTAGGAGGGTCTCTCAGCGAAGGGGACACTGAAGCAGAGATGGGATGGGATGGGACAGGAAAGAGCCAGCCAGGACCATGCAGAAAGAGGAAGAGCAATCCAGGCAGAGAGGTAAGATGAGCAGGAGCACGAGGCTGCCAAAGAGTGGAGTGTTTGGGAAATTGAAAGAAGGCCACTGTGTCTGCAGCAAGGGATGAGAGTGGGACAGGAGGTGAGCATCAGACGGTGCAGGCGCTTGGGACCCAGGGAACGGAGTCCGGTGCAACAGAAACCACTAAAGGGCAGTTAGCAGGTTAGTGCATCAGACTGCATCAGACTGACCCGCTTAGGAACTGGGGGCAGGAGCGTGGATCGGAGAGGATCAGGACAGGAAGCAGGAGGCCACCTCCAGCTCAGACGGGCCGTGATGGTGGCTGTCGGTTTCCTGGGGCTGGTGGGGACGGTAGGTGGGAGCCAGCGGGATTCGAGGGACCCTTTGGAAGAGGAATCTGACTTGCTGGTGGTTGAGAGACAGAGAATAAAGGAAGACTGGGCCCCTGAAACCCCCAACCTGCTTCACCGGTCCCCCTTCCACATCTCAGTTTATAGCAAATCCATCTTTCTAGTTCCTCAAATCAAAACCTTGGCATCATCTTGACTTTTCTCTTTCTTTCACGCCCCATATGCAATTTAATGGGAAATCCTATTGGTTCTGCCTTGAAAATACATACAGACTCTGATCGCTTCTCATCACTTCGGTGTCACCCGTTGGCCCAAGTCACCATCACCCCTTGTCTGCTTGGCTGAAGGAAGACGCCTAGCTGGCCATCTGCTTCTGCTCTTGTCCCCACCCCAAGCCCGACCCTGTGCCTCTTATAGTATGTAATCAGTACAGCAGCAGAGGGATTCTTTCAAAGGATGGCTTTGATTATGTATCTGCTTAAAATACTGCAATGGTCTTCTCCCTTTTGTGTAGAGGGAAAGCCAACGCTTTAAAGTGGCCTCTGAGCGGCGCCTGGGTGGCTCAGTCAGCTGAGCATCCGACTTCGGCTCAGGTCATGATCTCACAGTCTGTGAGTTCGAGCCCCGCATCGGGCTCTGTGCCGACAGCTCAGAGCCTGGAGCCTATTTCGGATTCTGTGTCTCCCTCTCTCTGACCCTCCCCCATTCATGCTCTGTTTCTGTTTCAAAAAAATAAATAAAGTTTAAAAAAAATTAAAAAAATAAAATAAAATAAAGTGGCCTCTAAGGCCTGACAGGACCAGCCCTTTTCATTACCTCTCTGAACTCACCTTCTGTGCTCTGGCCTTTGCTGTTGCAGCCCCATTGACCTGCCAGCTTGGCCTCAGTCACACAGGCTTACCTTGTCTTAGGGCTTCACATTGGCTATTTCCTCTGCCTAGAATGTGCTTCCCCCACCCCCACTCCCCCGTCCCTCCCGCCCCGCTCCCGATATTCACATGGCTAGCTCGCTCACTGCCTCAAGTCTTTATTCTCTATGGGGCCTTTCCACACTAGTAAAAATTTCACACCATCCTCTAACACTGCCTATTTTCTTATCCAGCTCTACCTTCTAATTTTGCCATAGCATTTATTATTTTCTAAAATATAAGGTAGTAAATGATTTATTACGTCTACTGTTTACTACCTACATACCCAACTCCACAGGGCAAGGATCTTTGTTTCGTTCACTGATGAATCTTTACTTTTTTTGAATGTTTATTTTTGAGAGAGAGAGAGTGAGCACGGAGGGGCAGAGAGAGAGAGGGAGACACAGAATCGGAAGCAGGCTCCAGGCTCTGAGCTGTCGGCAGAGAGCCCAATGCGGGGCTTGAACTCACGAATTGCGAGATCACGACCTGAGCCGAAGTCGGACGCTCAACCGACTGAGCCATGCTGGTGCCCCTTCACTGATGAATCTAATCGCCCACAACAGTGGGCATATAGCATACAGTGGGGGCTCCATAAATATTTGTGAAATGAATGAGTGATGAGAAGGAATCAGGAATGTGTTACGCCCAAGAGGAGAGCCTAACACCACAAGCTATAAACATAAGCTAAAGCATGGTTAATAGCGAGGAGTCAGCAGCAGACAGTCAGCAACATGTATGTGGTCCCCTGGACTGTCACTCTTGGCCAAGCTTGCCTGGAGGCACTGTGGGAATGGTGATCCAGGAGAGGGCCTCCACTCTTCCCTACCCACCCCTCCAGTCTCTGTAAGAGAAGTTGGGAGGAGACAAGAAACAATTGGCCAACCGGTCAAGTTAAAATGGGGGCTTTCCAAGGAGAATGGCCTTGTTGGCAAGAGGAATACTCTGGTATCAGACGATAGCCACACAGGAGAGGGAGAAGCTCACCTCCCTCTCCCACCAACTGAGGACCACCCACCAACTGAGGGTTTGTCTCTTACCAGGAAGATTTCCAGGTTTTTGCCTCAAGCTAGTAGGGGGATGGTGTGCTACTTAGACAAGGAAGACTGAGACAGGAAAAGGTCTTGGTGGCTGGACCGAGAGTTCAGTTTCGGACACATCAAGTCCAAAGTACCTGTGAATATGTCAGGTAGTCTGTTGGATAAATGCAATCTGGAGCTTATGGATTTATTTTTGCTTTTTTGTCCTTTTCTTCATGTGCCAGGTTCCAAGCTTGGTACCAAGCTGGATGACAGGGAGACGGGACACCCCTTCACCCTCACTTTCCAGCTGTCTCTCAGCAGCTGCACAAATTGGGAAGCACATTCTTTCATTTATTCATCCCGCAATCAGACACTGAGCCTTTGCTAAGAACTGGTATTCTGCTGGGAGCTGAGAATACAAAAACAAATAAGCCCACCTATCAGCATTCAAGAAATCACATCGAATTGGTGAGCTATGCTGACAAATATGGAGATGGATGCACTCGAAGGTGTAACTTGAAGAATAAATGAATACACCCACCTCTCTTCCTACCGGAAAGAGACTCCAGAAAAGGGCAGGCCTTATCAATTACCTATGAACCCCCCACAAGTGGTTATTTCAAAGGTCTTATGTTTTTGCATCACTGAGAGGGGGTCTGTTCAGCGTAGGTCTTAGCAATGGAGCCACTTCTTAGTTCCACATGCCTGCAGGCCACCTTTTGAAAGGAGATGGGATGCATACAAAAGTTAAGTCTGGGCTGGAATCGAACACTTGGGAGTCACTGGCACACGGATGGTCACAGAACCCAGGCACGTGATCTGTGACATCATGGATGGGCTCCCTCGGGAGGGTGTGCAGAGCAACTGATGTGGCAGAAAGAGGGTAGAGTATTACCCGACTCGACTCCCCCGAGAACCACAGCAACCTAAGGGCAGGGTGGGGAGTGAAGGCAGTAGTAGACGGAGTAGTCTGGGGTAGGTGCACCTCGAGAATGACAGATCACAGGTGTCAAAGGAGGAATGCAAGGGAGAAGGTGGTGTCTCTATCAAATGGTACAGAGGAGCCATTTACCCTGATAAAGACCAAAATGTGCCTGCTGGACTTTGTGAAGGAGGATCATTTTCAGAGACCGTAAATGTCTATCAACAGAGTGAACGGGAGGCAAGGAAATGAATACTCTGTGTGTAATTTGTTTTTATTTTAATTAATTAATTAATTAATTTTCATAGACAGAGAATGTGAATGGAGGAAAGACAGAGAGAGACACAGAATCCAAAGCAGGCTCCAGGCTCTGAGCCATCAGCACAGAGCCCAATGCGGGGCTCAAACCTATCAACTGTGAGATCGTGACTGGAGCCGAAGTTGGGATGCTCCACCGACTGAGCCACCCAGGTGCCCCTGTGTGTAAAGTAATTTGTAAGGCAATTTGTGGAGGAAATGAGATGGTACCTGGAAAACAAGACAGGACCAAGGGAAGTTTCTCTGTTTTAACTGGAGGGTGTGAGATGATCATACGTTGCAGAGGAGAGAGCCAGCGAAGAGGGGAAGATTGAAATCATAAGGGTGGAGTAAGATAGTCCAGAATTCTTATGGAAGTGAGACCTGGCCCCAGCAGAGGTGACAGGACAGGTCTTGACGGACAGTGGGACACCTCATTTTCTGTGAGAGGGAAGGAATCAAGGACGGTATTGTCCAACGACCACCAAGCCCTTCTCCTAAGAATTACATAGACTCCAATAACTCTGTTTCCTCCATGGGGCCTTTGCAGACACAACCAAGTGCTGAAGGTTCCTCTTGGTTTCTAGAATGGCTGAGGCTTGACAGGGCTCTGCCTCTGGTTGAGGCCTCTCCGTTCATGAAACACACTCCGCTCACCCCGCAAACACCCTGTGTGAATGCCCCCATTTGGTGGCCCATAAGAAAGGACTCTAAAATCAGAGTGGAGACAACATGATTACAGACACACATGATATATTCAAAAGTACATTGTGGACATTGTTTAAGGAGGGGCAATAGTCCTGTGTTTGCATTGGTGGTATATGAACTTCTTTTAGCTGAATTAAAAAAAATTTTTTTTAACGTTTATTTATTTATTTTTGAGACAGAGAGAGAGCATGAACGGGGGAGGGTCAGCGAGAGGGAGACACAGAATCTGAAACAGGCTCCGGGCTCTGAGCTGTCAGCACAGGGGCCCGATGCGGGGCTCGAACTCACGGACCGCGAGATCGTGACCTGAGCCGAAGTCGGCGCTCAACCGACTGAGCCACCCAGGCGCCCCTCTTTTAGCTGAATTTTGATCTGCAGAGGGAGAGAGAGAGAGACGGGACAGACCAAGGCTGCTGGTTTGACAGGTAGCGAATAGGTTGCTGCTGGGTATCTGTGTTGTTTCTGGAGTTTTAAGTTCCTGGAGTTTGGTTCACCGAAATTTCAGGCCATGCCATGTACCCTAGGGATACAGGGATTATATCATTGCCACTTTGGCTCAGCCTCAGAATAAATTATACAGGGAGGGAGCGTCCACCCAGTATATTCCCTCCTGGCCTCCTTTCCTCCTTGCCAGATGTTGAACTGAATGTTTAGGAGTATTCGGTCCTGGAGTCAAACTTCCTGAGCTCCCATTCTAGCTCTGTCATGTACCATCTGTGCAGCCCGGCGCATGTTAATGAACCTTCCTGAGCTGACCCAGTTCATCTGTAAATGGGGTAGAAATGGCGGCGCCTGTGACTACCTCACAGGGTTGTTGTATAGAATAAATAACATAATTCACATAATGAGTTTGCCTGGGGCCTGGGACATGACGAACGCTCCATAGATGTTAGTTACCAATAGCTCTCATTTAAAAATTCAAAACAATCTACATTAGCAAGACTGAGCATCCACCGTGCACATATCCTTATACTCTGGGGGTGACATGGGGAAGAGGGGTGTAACTGGGGGAATCAGAGAAGAATGTGAAGTCACTTCAGCCGGGATGTGAGGGATGGATAGGGAGGCAAGGGGAGGTTCTAGGTGTGGGAGCAGCGTGAGCAAAGGCACGGAGTGGGGAAAGTGAGGGGTACCTTTGGAGAACCAGCATGTATTCTCATGCTATTGGAGGATAAGGAGCCCAGGAGAGGAGAAGAGGCAAGACATGAAAAGAAGCTGGGTTTGAGCCAGCTCATAACATGACTTTATGATGAGGGTCTAATGAACTCATTGCCAAGGAAAACTGAACTCAAGTTTTATCTGAAGTTTGATTACGAGGTTGCTCTATGCAGCCCGTACCGATTCCTGCCACACTTTCAGTCCTCTTTGGCATTTCCACCTCACACAGATGGATTCTCCGTTCTGCATTTGTGCACATCGCTCGGGTCTCTCCCCAAACTTCTACAGAATGATGATTGCTCGCGAAACAAAACATCTCTAAAGAGAAAGCCTAGAGCTAGTCAAGAATATAAATTCAATCAAAGGCAAGATCCATGGCATTCAACCAAATGCTATGAAGCTTTAATTACTGTGCTCAAGATCAAAGTAATTTTACTCAAGAGTGAAGAAGCCAAATGTAAATGAAGGAGGTCTTCCTTAAACAAGTGATGACCAGTTCCCTGAACTCAGCCAAATGTTCCACTGTAGTCACAGCCACAATCACCTGACGGCCATTAAGCACTCGCGTAAGCAGGAGAGTGAGGTATCGTGCTGGGTTATGTACAGGACAAAGCTTACTGGGTGGTGCTCACAAAACATACAAGGGTATTAATGCCACAGGAAGATGGCTTCTGGCTCAAGGCAGAGACAGCATCCTTATATATGCAGTTCCAGGCTGTGGTCCTAAGCATCAGACCCCGAGCATAGTTTAGATAATTTGTTAATATCTGTACTCTACAGTTTCCTGGTTTCCAACTTCATTACACAATAATCTCAAATATTAACTATATGCTCTACTCCAGACCCCAGGGAGAGAAGGAGGGAGATGGGGCCAGAGGGCCTTTTCATAAAGTTCTATTTTGGGAAAGATACAGACGAGAAGTACATGGGAGTCAGGAAAAGATGTTACCTTCACTAGTTCACAGATTGGCAATTGGAAACCCTGGTTTCTGTGGTTGTTTTTCATTAAATCCAGACTGAAGATAAACATTTTATTTCCTTCGCTCCTGTCCCTCTTTTTTTCTTAATTCACTGTATCACCATCCAGTCACCCCATGTCCTCACTGTGGGGTAGGGGGACTGAAAATCAATCCCTTCTGCACTTTGATGGCCCTCCACTCTTCTGGGCTTTCAAAGGGGGAGAGAGGAGAGATGGGGGGAACAGGAACCACCAGCAGAGGAAGGCAGCCAAGTGCGAAGCCATTTGCACCAGCTCAGAAGTGAGAATGTAGAGGGGGCGCCTGGATGGCTTGGCTGATTAAGTGCCCGACTTCGGCTCAGGTCATGATCTCACGGTTTGTGAGTTCGAGCCCCGCATGGGGCTCTGTGCCCGAGCCTGGAGCAGATTCTGTGTCTCCGTTTCTCTCTGCCCCTCCCTCTCTCCGCCCCCTCTCAAAAATAAACATTAAAAAAAAAAAAAGTGAGAATGTAGAATTAAAACCTTTAAGATCCTCTGCAATCTGGCCTCCACCCATCTCTTCAGCTGTCTCTCATTTCTCCCTGTCCCAAATTCTTGATTCCAGGTAAATAGCCCTACTCACTGTCCTCTTGCAGAAACCCCTGTAGATTAGCTACTCCGAAGCCATTCTGAATGTCATTTTCCTTTGTTGCTCCTCACTCCAGAGGCTGGAAAAGTTAAACACACACACTTTCCCCATCTCTGTTGCAGGTATGGGGGCTCTATGTCAGTCCTGGCCCATTAGATATAAGTGGAAATCTGCTGGGGGAGTGTCTGCTTGTTTACTCATAAAATTAGATGATACTACTGATACAGCCTTTCCTCCTCTCCCTTTTTTCCTACCTTGAACATGGATGAACGTGCAATGGCAGCAGCTGCGCCAGCCATCTTGCAGTCATGAGGGAAACAGCAAGGCAAGTGCAGAGATGTAAGCATTGAGCTAACGAGCCTACCACTAGATTTCTTGCTATGTGAGGAAAAAAAAAAAAAACGTAGTAGTTTAAGCTACTGTTGGTTCAGTTGTCTGTTACTTAAAGGTTAAATTCATCCCTAAATGATGACCCTGAACTAGGTCAGGGGATATAATGGAGAACAAACCAGGTATGCGGCTCTTCCTTATTATCAAGAAAGAGAGAGGAAAAAAAGAGTAAGTCCCCAAATCACAAACATTGGCTTGCATTAAGAAGGAAAACATAAATACAATGCTATGATAGAAAACTGTGGGGGACCCTAGTTTAGACAGAGGGGCCATTATAGACTTTTTTGAGGATGAGGGGGTTAGGTTAGGGCCTATGGGAAGAGAAGAGGGCCCAGCCACTTGAAAAAGAAGGTAGAAAGGATTTCTGGCAGACACAACAGCTAGTGCAAAGGCTCTGGGGGCGATAAAGAGCTCGCTGTGTTCAAGGAAGCAGAAGTTCACCAAGGCTGGAGGATAGAAGGGAGAGATTATAAAGAAAGGAAGGGGAAAGAGTGGTCAGGGGCCAAATCACACAAGGCCTGGCAGGACATGAAATGGAACATACATTTCAGTCTAAGGGCAAAGTGAGACTTTTAAAGCAAAGTCCCTCTGGATGTTGTATAGAAACGGACCAAAGGGAGGTGTGACCAGTCAGGAGGCTGCTGCGGGAGTCCAGGGAAGAAAGATGGTGACGTGCCCTAGGATGGTCCCGGTGGAGACAGAGTTGCCTCAGTGGCACTTCCTGATGTAGTAGTGCTCGCTGGCCACGTCCTCCTTGCTGATTTTCCCATTTTCTTCCTGCACCACTGACCATGTCTTTGTCAGTCTCTTTTCCTCCGCTCTTCCCCAAACATGGGGCTCCCCTGGATGCTTACCTAGGTTCTCGCTTCTCCTCCGCAGCCTTTCCCTGGGAGAGTCCGTAGTTCATCCACTCCATCTGCATACTGACGGCCTCCGCACGTATGTCCTACGTGCAACTGGGAGGCGGCCTCCCTCAGGTGCTCCCGCACGACCATCGCGTGGACGCTGCTCTCGGCCACCTGCTTCTCGCCTGGGCTCCCTGCCACAGAGAGTGGCAGCTCCATCCACCCCGCTCCAGCCAACATCCTGGGCACTTGCCCTGGAGCCCTTCTCCCTCACCTCACTCACCTGGTCGCCTCCAAGTCCTGTCGATCCTGCTTCGCTCGAACTGCCCGCTTCTCCCCACCCCCACGCCACCATCCCACCTTAGGCCCCCGTCCTCTGAGAGTTTCGTGACTGCTCTTTACACCTCCGCTCGCATTCCCTTCCGGTCTCCCTTCCACAGAATTTTCCCTTTAAACCACGGCGGTGTCGTGTTCCTGCTCACAGTCATTCACGTGCTTTTCCTTTCTCTCCGGGTGAAGTTCAAACGCCTTGCCGTGACCTAAGGCCCCTGTGGCCGCGCTGGCATCTTGGCCCTGAGTTCAGTGTGTGAGCCTGTGGCGTTCAGCTGTGTGTGAGGGTCACCACAGTTCCTCCCTCCCAGAGCGTGTACGTGGGGTACGTGGGGTTGCACGTAAGGCACCCGGCGCGCTGTTTCCAGGTGGCCAAGGCTCCAGGGTGCTCTCTCACTGGTCTTCAGAGAGGGGCCCGGCCCGGCCCTCACAAGAGATGGCCGTTCTGAATGGTTGCCAAGAAAGGCGATGGCATAGCTCTTCCCCCTTTCCTTAGCAAATCCCGTTTTATCCTGGTGAGGATCCAAGCTCATTTTGGTTTCTTTCCTCGCTGCTCACGTTGTAACTTTCTGATGGGTGCCGAGGTGGGTTTCTCCCAGAAAACCTTTCCAGCTGTCCCCGGGAGGGCTGTTGACAGGGCCGGGCCCTGGTACCTGCCCCATGACCCACCAGGCTCTTCTGTCCTCTTGCTTCACCCACACGTTCTGTTTCAGCTCAGTCGCTTTCCCGCCTGCCCCTCACAGCCCCCGGAAGCAGGGGGTTGAGGGGCCCTGTCCTTCTCCGCAGGCCAAACCGCACGTTCTTCTTCAGCTCATGAAACCAGACCTGCGCTTTTGCTAACCTCAGCTCGTCGCCATGAACACAACCTCCAAGCAAATTTCCTGCCTTCAGGGATGTGTAACAGAATGTGATGATTTTTCTCATTGGTCTACTTTGGTGACTCCCGGAACCCTTCGTGGACCACAGCTGCAAAAAGGATCGTCAACTCACGGTTGTAGAATCATCACAACACAAAGTGAACGTCTCTGATGTAGACACGTTCAAGCATATGGCACATGTCCTTCTACCCCGGGATCTTTGGCTTTATATTCTGGAACAAAACTTGGGGATTCCTGTAACAGTAAACATCATCACCAGTACTCATAACGGTGTTATTTATGAGACTCTGGAATCGTGGAAATAACTATACTTAGGATCGGTATCAGTTGTTTGAATCGAAGATCTTTATTTCCAGACAAAGATCTCGTAAGGACCACAGATGAAAGATCACGCACAAATCACATTTTCCCCTCAATAGCAAAAATACAAGTTCAATAATTTTTAAAAAGCAGTTTTGAGTGCCCTAGATAGCTGGAAAAACGTTGCTGATTCTTTTTCTGGTCTACCACAGAGCTTTCTAAGTCAGTCAGAAGGATGCCGCCTACCTGGGCTGTATTATTTCCCACCACGAGAAAAAGAGCAGAGATGGAATATGCTGATTTCAGAAAACTGGCAGTGAAGGGCTCTGAGGGAAGGAAGATTGGTTAAGCTGGAGATACAGCCGGCACCTTTGCTCCTCCCTCTCCCCCGAGGAAGCGGACACAGGAACACACGTCCAGGAAGGTCTAACTCAGAGAATTACTCATGCTTTCACCAGCCAGACCTCATTGCGGCGTCCGTAGGGCTTCATGGGAGGGTCGTACCCAGTGCAGAAGTAGATGTCACTCCGGCAGGTGGCTGTGCCCTCCAAGGCGGTCCGCAGCTGAGCGGCGTGTGCTACATAGTCGGCCTCCTTGGCATAACCACCAAACTGCCTAGGGTAGAAGAACAAGGGGCTGGTTAAGAAAGCACGCGGTCTCCAAGAGAGGGGGGAGTCTTTAAAAAAGGAAGTCACTGGCCGCTCTTACTATGACAAGCACGTGAGAGCGGTAAGACGTTTGCCACTTCCTAGATGGGGAGATTGGACCCCTCTGAGCCTCAGATCCTCGTGTGTACAATGGGGATGTGCTGTCTTTTCCCCCCACGGTTGTTATGAACATTAAATAGAGTAATGGATGTGAAGAACTAACGCAGAGCCTGAAACACAGGAGTCAAGTGCTAAGTGTGAGCTTCCCTTTCCTTTCTGGAATCTCCCCAGGCGAGGGTAGGCTGACCTTCCCATAGGCTGTGCCTTCACCCTTCTCTCTAGATCTCTCTACCGCCCAGGCAGCCACTCCTCTGGGCCCCTCTGGCTCTAGCTGGGGAAGGAGGAGGAGACTGGGGCGTTAGCTGGGGTGGAGCTGAAGCTAATGTCTCTTCCCCAGCAGATCCTTTTTGAGGAGGGAGCACATCACAGCAGTGACAGGTAGCAGCTTTGTTAAAAACACAGAGCGACCAAAGGCAGAGACCCGAGGAAGGGTTGGGAGGCCCCTTGGCAAGCTGTAAGCATGCCCCAAATAAAGAAATCACTTCTAATAAATCCCTTCTCCTGTTCGAATCATGAAAGCCTTCTTTTTCTAGCAAGTAAAAAGACTTTCCTAAATCAGGCTTTTTCTTGATGGCAGAAGGTGGGGACAGAGAAGGAATAAAGCTTGCCTTTTCAAGATGATTATTCCCTCCTTACGTCATCTGCCTACGCTCCAAAATTCATCCTGTGGCCTACCCTAAATATACCACTCTAAATCTGGGTTGCACTAAAATCTTTATTAGAGTCAAATATGTCCCCAATTCTAATGAGCTTTATGACTCAAAAGTCTGAATCTGCACCAGGCCAAGATTAGGCCAAATGCATTATTTTTGGTGGGGTTCTCTGAGTCACGCTTTGCTCTTTTATAAGCGGTTAGTCATGCTGGGCAAGCATTCAGCACGTTGATTACAGGGTTACTGATGTAAAAACACCCAGGATTTCATCTTGAAGGGATTGATTCTTCCAGTGTCCAGACAATCGCCATAGAACATGGACAAAGCTGAGACCAATCTGGAAGAGAAGAAAGTTGGTTCAAGTATATCAAAGAAAGACTACGAGGCAGTTGAGGAAAAGCTGAACTCTAGCTCAATGAGAGGAAACTGGATTAGCAGACCAACGACGAACATTAAGGAAAGACAGTCCTGGCAATAAAAGCTTGTAAGACATTGGAGTTATTTCCAGAGAATGTCTATAGGTTGAGAGCCACTTGCCTGAGATGAATCAGATGCTGAATGTAGGAGTGCGGAGTGCCCTCTGCATCCCCCTCTCATGCTGTGACACTCAATTTTATCCTTGAAAATGAACAATGTTGGCTCTTTAGGCTACTGGGTTTTTGAAACGTCCAAAGAAGGTGTGGTCCTCAAATACCTTCATTCATCGGCTGGAGCCAAAATGGCTGGTTGTGTGCTCAGTCATACTACCTCTGCCCTTTCCTAGCTCATGGTCTTGGGCACATGCTTGAATTTCTCTAATCTTCAGATCCTTCAACTGTTAAATAGGGTCGACAGCAGAATCTCAGAAGGCTGTTGTAAAGATGAAGGGAGAAAAGACTGTGAACTGCTCAGCACGGTGCCCGTCACAATGTAAGCCCACAACAAACAGAAGCTGTTGTTGTTACTTTGCAGTTCTGCTCAGAACAGCTATCTGGTTCCCTGCCTTTGGGGTGGGGGACATGACGGTCATCTACGGTAATATCAGGAACCCGGGAAGACAGCCTAGTAATGAAGAACCGACTCGATAAACAATCTCACCTTCTCAACTGGACCCTCTCTCCAAACCCTGTTTACTTTTTCACTCCACTTCCCCCGCCCCCATTTGTTTTCCCTTTTTCTTTTTGTTTTTTTCTCTCACTCTCTTTTCTTTCCTTTCCTTTTCCTTCCTTCCTTCCTTCCTTCCTTCCTTCCTTCCTTCCTCAGCACTTATGACCTTCTAACATACTATATAATTCATTTATTGTGTTCATTGTCTATGGTCTGAATTCCTGAAATATAGGCCCCATGAAGGCAGGGCTCTTTGTCACTTTCCCCCCTGGTATATTCTGAGCACCTAACACAGTGCCTGACACACATTAGATCTATTGGCTAGATGAACAATTCTGGGATAAACAATAAGGATTAGGGTCTTCAGGTTGACAGACCTCAAGATGATAGCACTTAGGTCTATTGGCCTCCATATTCACTCACTCATGTAATAAAATCTGAAGCACATACTAAGGGGACAGTAGTGGTAATTTAAACAAGAAAACTGGATTGACTGGAGCCACACTGGGAAGGGCTTTGAATGCCATGCCGACTTTGAACCTGATCCTAGATGCAAAGGTGGACCTACAAGGGGGTTGAAAGTAAGAGGCTGCCATGATCAGGTTGTGTTCTGGAGAAATTCCTCTGGTGGCAGTGGAGGGAGAGATAGAGTCAGTGGAGGCCAGGAACAGCCAGGTGTGAGGTGGCAAAGGCTTCTGGACAAAGGCACAGGTGAGGGGTGACTGGATATGAGGGGAGGGCAGGGAGAGGTGGAGGAGTCGAAGATTCTCCAGGGCTTCCAGTAAAGTCTCTAGATGGCAACTGGTGCCAATAACCAGAATAGGGACGCTAGGTTGAAGAAAACAAGGAGTGGGGTGAGGACAGTAAATAATATGGTTTGGGGGCGTGTTGATATGAAGGTGCATCTGTGAAATACATTCATGCAACTATTACTGTGTACCTAAGTGTGTGTCGGGCACTGTGAAAATCTCCTCAGACCTGGGAAAGAACTGAAGTCAGAGATCCTGATTTGGGAAGGTGGGCCTAGTGACAGCTACTGGGGGTCCTCAGTGAGTAGCTACTGGTAAGGAGGGAGACGAGGTCTGGACGGTGAGCAGACAGAGGGCCAGCAGTTTGCTCTTGGGAGTCCTACTCCCCAAGCGGTGAGCGGAAAAAGTGGCCTTGGCAAGGGCCACTGGAGAAGGAACTTGTCTGAGACGTGACATGGAGAATGTCGTCATTTGTGGATTCTTAAGTTCATTAAAAAAAAAAAAACCCAATTAAAAAATATTTATTCCCAGGCTGACTGAGATGCGGATAATGAGAATAAAAATTCCCTATTGCTTCACCATGGAGGTATTCTACTAGAAAACAAACCAAGCGAGTGGGCCATGAAACAGATACATGTGTTCTCCTCACTGGTAAATCAACCAACTCACCCATGCCCAATCACAGAACTGCACAAACAGGCCAGAAAACCAAACCCCACAGGGCACGCGGTCCTAATAAATGATTCAGGCCCAGTGCTGGCTCCTCAGCCTGTTCACAGGTAAGCTGCCTCCTTCCTCCCTGCCTCAAGCTTCCAAGCTACCCGCGGAGGGTAACACAGCGCCCATGGCTCTCCAAGTTCACAAGCACGTTTGAGTGTGATTTCAAGAATTCTCGTAACGCGCTTTGAGCTCCTCAAAGGAAGTAAACACGAAGTCTATACGTTATTTTTGTAAGCCTGTTAACAAGTCTCAGTCTCCATCTTCAAAGAAGCTCTCCTCCGGGGCACTGTATTTTATCTCCCCTCACGTCAGAGTTCAGCATTTGGAACAAAGCGTTGGGTTACTATGGGAACCGAGGAAAGACACACACACCCTAGACTGCAGAAACATGAAAGGAGCTGACTAAAAAGGTCTGGAAGAGGTTGGGGGGGGGGTGGCGGTGATGGATGATGCAGGCATCAATGAGGCAGGCCAACAGACAAGAGGCTTTGGTCCAAAGAGGCAAAAGATAATAATAGTTCAGGCATGCAAATAAAATAGGAAGAGAAATGCATGGTCTAGCCTGACCACCCAACTTGGTCTAAAACTTTATCAACAAGCCCACACAAATTTAGAGACAGTCTGCTGTGCACGTAGCCCTGTGCTAGGCAAAAGAGGAATTAAGACTAGGAGCTGATAATTTCACGTCCACAGGAAAGAAGTCACACCACAAGGCATGTCAGGCCATCAGACTGAACCGTGCTCATGGCGTCGAGCATCACGGGGCACAAAACACAAGCTAGACACCACAGAGCTGTAAAGACGACGAAGACGTCTGTCTACCCTCTCGAGGTCCAACTGTAGTGGTCAGGACAGAAACACACATAAAGATTATATAGGGCAGAAGGAAGCACTAGAATGAAGGTCGAAGGTACAAATGGAATGCTCTGGGGGTGGGGAATAGGGAATGATTGGTTCTGACTTACAACACGAAGGGAAGGCATCATGGAGGACCTGATATTAAGCACTTGTTTATTGAGCATCCCTTCCTGATGCCAACAATGAACAATACGACAAAAATGCCTGTCCTCACACAGCTTCCAAGAAGCAGAAGCTGGAGACAGTCTGTAGGAGGAGCTGGGTGAAAGTGAAAGCGTGGAAGTGGAGGGTGCCTGTGCATGTGTTGGAGGGGGGCCCTGGGAGCTGGGGGGCGGCGTGCGCTGAGATCACGTGGACACGGAGTGGGGCGACGTCGCGGATGCGATGCCACGACCGAGCATTTTTACTAGGCTTCGCTGCCTGGCTACACATTCGGGGACCCAGCCCAACGTTTCCCCATCCCCCTTCTCATTTTATTACTAGCTTGGGCTTAGATCCCAGCCCTGATGCGTGCCTAGGTCAGAGGCAGGCCCGAGGCCCGTGACCGGAGTTGAGCAGCAGGGGGGAGGGAGTGCGATCGGTCCCACGCTCTATGGAAGGTGGTGATAAAAGGACAACTTAGAAGGGGCAGAGGTGGAAGAACTAGAAATTATCAGGAGGACACGGCAACAGTTCAGGCAAGAGGTGCCGGAGACCAAGGCGGTGCGGATGCAAGGGGAGGCACGGCTGGGGGGGTGACCAGGACTTGGCCGACAGTTGATGTGCCAGGTGAAGGAGTCAGGATGACACTTGAACGGGACGAGTAGGAGGACAGAAGGGACCTCTAGTAAGACAGAACACAGGGCATCAGATCTGGGGAGGACATCTGAATTCCATGTTTGACGTATTGATTTGGGAGACCCTGGGGAGGTGTTTGGAAAGATGCCTCCTGGGGAGCTGGGAACGAGAGGCCGGTGCTTGGGAGACAAGGCAGCGCGAGCCGTGTTGACTCAGGCTCATCCGCCCAGAAATGGTGGCTGAAGTCCCTTCCAAGTACCCGTTCGCGGAAGACTGGCGGGACACCTGACCGGTTGTGGGGGGAAATGTTTTTAGATTCGGAATCTCATCACTGGCAGGCTCTTAGAAGGGAGGCGGCTTAAATATCAGAGGTACTTGATAGACATTTGCCCAGTGGAACCAAACTTCCCAGTTAGTACGAACATTACATAGCACACGGGCTGCACGTCTCTCCAGATGATGCTTAGACTCCTTCAGGGCAAGGGCTTCCTCGCCTTGTCACCTGTCCCTCTTACTGTTAGATACTTCATGCCAGAGTAAGAAATATGCTCCCCTATAATCTCAACCCACAAACACGACTTCTTATCTCGGAAATAACACAGTCCTCAAATACTTGAGACATCGTCTGTCTCTCATCTCTCTTCCCCACTAGAATGTTTTTGGGGCTTCAAAGGGCGGCCACGTCGCTTGTTCCCCTGCACTGTTTTGAGGACCTATAGCAATTCCTGGCACAGAGTAAGTGAGTAATGAATATGTGGTGTTTTTGAATGAATTCATGGATGTGTGAATGGCCTCACCTTAGTCATCACGTTGAGTCTGATGATTGCTAAGACACTCAAGGGAGCTGGAGAGATGGTCAGGCTGGAGATTTACCAATGGAAGGGTGACAGTTGAAGCTATGGGAGGGGACCGAGATCTTTAGGGAGGACAGCAAAAAAAGAGAAGTGCAGGGAAGGCAAGGACCAAGACTTTCACTCACTTATTTATTCAACTTTTAACTGAGCACTTAATAGAGACTAGCCCAAGGTCCTGCCCTCAAGAATATCCTGGTGAGGGAGTAGACAATAAACAAATGAACAAATGGGTATATAATGCAGGTGAGAATAAGTGAGGTGAGGAAAATAAAGGGTGAGGATACAGAAAAGGGAGGAGTGAGGTTTTTAAAAGAAGGTGAGGCTCCTTGCAATCAAAAGGACAGAGCTTGAGTATTGAGCTGACCAAGGAGGCAAAACCGTATTATGTCACCCTTGGCCTGAGCCTCCTGTGATTACAGATGGGTGCTGGAATTATCTATGAACTTGGCTAACACTGGTCTATAGCTCTGGGAACACCCTAGAAGCTTAGCAGTTGTACTCTTTTTACCAAAGTTCATGTTCTCTAGGCTGAACTTCCCAAGCTGCCAGTGTCCTCAGTGAGGGGCTGGTTATTTATTTATTTATTTATTTATGTTTATTTATTTATTTTGAGAGAGAGAGAGTAGGGGAGGGGCAGAGAGAGAGGGAGAGAGAGAATCCCAAGCAGGCTCTGTGCTGTCAGCACAAGGCTGATGTGAGGCTCGATCCCACAAACCGTGAGATCGTGACCTGAGCTGAAATCGTCTGACACTTAACTGACTGAGCCACCCAGGTGCCGCAAGAGCCTGGTCATTTAGAGAGAAAAACAACATCAGCATCCGTTGGTGCCTCATGGCTGACAAAGTTGTGTCATATGCACATTTCACTGGACCCTAACAACAGTGCATCATAAGCTTTATTTTATTTTATTTTATTTTATTTTAATGTAATTTTTTGAGATAGCAAGAGTGTGAGTGGATGAGGGACAGAGAGAGAGAGAGAGAGAGAGAGAGGGGAAATCTTAAGCAGGCCCCATGCCCAGCATGGAGCCCGACACAGGACTCGATCTCATGATCCTGGGAAGGGTTAAGAGCCAAAATTAAGAGGTGGACACTTGGGGCACCTGGGTGGCTCAGTCAGTTACACGTCTGACTTTGGCTCAGGTGATGAGCTCCGCATCGGGCTCTGTGCTGACAGCTCAGAGCCTGGGGCCTGCTTCGGATTCTGTGTCTCCCTCCCTCTCTTCCCCTCCCCCGCCCACACTCTGTCTCTCTCAAAAATAAACGTTAAAAAAAAAAGTTGGATGCTTAACTGACTGGGCCACCCTGGTGTCCATAAGTTCTATTTTATAGATGAGAAAACTAAAGCTCCAAAAGCCCAACTGTAAAACTCATAATTATTAGAGTTGAGGTTTGAACTGAAGTGTATCTGTAGTAGCTTGACTTTTTTTGTCAATTCTAGTAAAACTTGACCTGATTCTCAGAGGGAAGTGAAGTCAAGAAGAGGCTAACTCTCACCAAGGGTCTACCTAATGTCTCGCGATGTGTAGGCATTTGTGGATACACAATATTGCATCCTCACAACAACCTTGTGGGTTAGGTACTCTTGCTCCATCTTATACTTGGGGGAAACTGAGGCACAGAGAAGCTCGGCAACACGCCAAAGGTCCCGTGGCCATTGAGCTAGAATTGGATCTCAGCTCACCCTGACAATGAACTCCTAGTTTCCAACACTTTATACCCAGACATTTCACTAAAACCGTCAACCTTCTCCTGCCATCGGTCTCTGTTGAACTCAGTGCTGAATTACGCTGAGGAGGCTGAGCTGTAACCTAAGTGGCCTTTGTGGAACACAGAGGGAGGACAGTGGTCTGGAATGGGGCCACTCATATAAATGTGAGGGTATTTCTATTGCCTCTTGTGAATACTAAAAGGATTCTGATAGTATTATTCTTTCTTAGCCTTCTATTCATTGACTGCTAACACATACTACTAATAAATGTATACTCCCTTCTGAACATCCCTTCACAAGGTCATACAAAAGGAAGGCTGAATGAAGGATGCAAAGCTTTCATTTTGGAATTAATTTTTTGGTCATCTAATGCACATACTGTGTACTTGACTTTCTATTACCGCATTCACACTGCCTTCCACATAAAGGTACTTTTAAATGCACATTTGACTTGCAGTGACACCCAGTGGCTGGTTGAGGAATAACATATGTTAATTTAGGACCATGTGTTCGGTTAAAAAAAAAATTCACTAAGCCATGCAAGATACCATTATTCATCATTTTCATCGGTTTAGATTTCAGAGAATTAAAAGGAAACTTCCACAGACCTGATGTTAATAGTACTTTTAAAGAGATACCCTCTCACACTATAAGGAACCAGGGTCCTTGGAGAAATGGCTAATTCCAGCTCTAGAGCAAGAAATGCCCAGATGTGCTTGAAACATTTTTGTGACACCAGAAAGCAAGGAAGCTACCATAGAGCACTAGAGTCATGTCCAAAGGACTCAGAAACCAATTGGAAGAGGCTCCCACTGGCCAAAGATGGACAATTTGAACATCAGTAAGAACAGCTACAAAGAACTGAAACACATCAATTATGTCTAAATTCCTGTGTTTATACCGACACTCAAAAAACAGATCGACACCACCTTGCGTGTGGCAGATGTTCAGGAACGAAGTCATTATTCCGAAAACAGATAAGGAGAAGGCAACAAGCTACAGAGAAGGTATCTTGCATTTTCTCTACGACTCCATCTCAGGGAAGTCAAATGGCAGACGAGGAGAGGTTTCTCTTTGTATCAGAGTATTCCAGCTAATGACTGAAGGACAAATAGAACACATTATCACTTTACCAGCTCTAAGAAAGGCCTCTAGGCAAGGGTGATCTACAGTCGCTGACCTCACAAAAACAGAGGCAAGCAAACCGTATGGGCCCCCGGTAGAGGGATACAGCACCACCTATGAAACATCCTTGCCAAGAGCAGCAGCTGGAATCTGACTATGCCTCTGGTTCGAACGACTAATTTACAGGCAGTGCCGGAGGCAGAGGAACACGTTAAAAGGTCACTGAAAGGCAATCTGCAACATTGAGACTGCAGGAAACAAGAGGACAAATGACCCCTAGGCAGTAATGAAAAATGAAAAGGTGTAGTGGCGAGGAAGGCCGCAGATTAGTAAAAGCTTAAAAGGCATACCAATCAATTGCAATGGATGGATTTTATTTGGATCCCGGCTCAAAACAAACTTTTAAGAACAAATTTTCAGGTAGTGGGAGAAATCTGAACACTGGACATATTTTATATTATTATCACATTAATGAAATGATGTTAAAATTTTAGGAGTAATAAGACATTACGAGTGTGTTTTTAAAAGGTCTTTGGTAGTCACACTGAAGTATTTGTGGATGAAATAACAAAATGTCTGGAATTTGCCTAAAAATAACCCAGTGGAGGGGCTGCGTGGTAGTTGTGAGGGTACCCATGACACAGATTTGACCTTGAGTTAATTATCTTGAAGGTGAGTGATAGGTTACATAGGACGTCATTAAGTTTATTGTATCTTTTTTTTTTTTTTTTAATTTTTTTTTTTTCAACATTTATTTATTTTTGGGACAGAGAGAGACAGAGCATGAACGGGGGAGGGGCAGAGAGAGAGGGAGACACAGAATCAGAAACAGGCTCCAGGCTCTGAGCCATCAGCCCAGAGCCTGACGCGGGGCTCGAACTCACGGACCGCGAGATCGTGACCTGGCTGAAGTCGGACGCTTAACCGACTGCGCCACCCAGACGCCCCTATTGTATCTTTTTATTACACAGGTTTGGCCTTGAGTTAATTATCATTGAAGGTAAGTGATGGGTTACGTAGGATTTCACGATCTTCTATTTTTTTATAAGTTTGAAAATTTCCATACTAAAATGTTAAAAGAAAAAAAAATCATACCAACTCATCACCCTGGGTCTGGTAAAACAGACGATTCAAAGCCAGCCTCGTCTGCTTGAAGTCTTATGCGAACTGATTTAACCATGTCAACCTCATTCCTCATGAAATCAAAAGGAGCGAAGGGGAAAAACATTACTGAAACTTACCACAGGTCATGAAGTGGTTTGTAAAGACGGAAGCATCTTAGTAGCTACTGAAAGGTACTCTTTAGTAATAATCCTATGAGGGACATTGTTATGACACTCGACAGATGGAGAAACTGTCTTAAAGAGGGTGAGGGACTTCCCAAGCTTCTGGGATTCAAACGAAAACATACTTATTCATTGGAGTATACCAGACTGCCTCCCAAGACACAGGGAAGAGAATGGAACAGAGGGATCAGGCATGAAGGTCAGATAGGCGAGACAGAGGGCATAAGATTTAAGGAGGCGCTGATTCTCTCAGTGCTAACCCTACACTTGGACAACTGTGAAAGTGGGTGTCTCTTTAAATTCTGGGCCACAGGCACCTCACCTCGCTTCCCCACTCTAGTCTCTGCCCTTGGGAAAGACATTCTTTTTTTTTTTTTAATGTTTATTTATGAGAGAGAGACAGAGAGACACAGAATCCGAAGCAAGCTCCAGGCTCTGAGCTGTCAGCACAGAGCCCGACTCGGGGCCAGAACCCATGGACCTTGAGATCTTGACCTGAGCTGAAGTCGGACGCTTAACTGACTGAGCCACCCAGGTGACCTGGGAAAGACATTCTTTACTTAGAGTTTGCTTTCTCTGCAGACTCTGTAGTGAAGGCTGGAAAGTCTGATGACTGGAGAAAAGCTGAGTTTCCAGTGCTAGCGGTCCAACTGCAGTACAATCACTGTCCTCTGGGGGGCCCTGCGTCGCATGGCCTAGGACTGCCCAGAGCAGCCAAACTCACATTCCCAGCCTTAGTGTTGGCAACAGAGAAAGTTGCATCCTCAGGTGCAGAAGTGGGGCAGGGCAGTCAAATAAGTAAGTGTGGAGGCCCCTGGGCGTGGACAGAAACTCTCCAGTGCAAGATTATTTGTATATTTATTTTTCTTTAAGTTGCTCCAGAGCAAGAGCAGATCCATACCTATAGTTGATACTGGTGACGTTCCTG
The DNA here is from genome assembly GCF_018350175.1 of Felis catus. Taxonomy (NCBI): domain Eukaryota; kingdom Metazoa; phylum Chordata; class Mammalia; order Carnivora; family Felidae; genus Felis; species Felis catus. The sequence goes on from NC_058374.1 coordinate 47,021,350, forward strand.
GTCTCTGACTATACATGGTTCAGTGCCTGTCACAAAGTAGGATTTTGAAAACAGGGAGTCACTGATTACCTACGAGAGACTTGGTTTCTGAAGGGAGGTTGGGGCCCAAAGAATAAAAACATGCAACTATCTGTACCTGTTGTGCTCTACAGTCAAAAGGAACATGACCCCATTTGAGGCCCTGGCAACAGGACTAGAATGATAATAGTGCTCTGCTCAAAGGACCATGGACAATGAACAGCTAAGGGGGTGGCAGTCCAGCTCTGGCAAATACTCCCTGCCCTTCTGGCATTCAAAGGGAGCATGGGCTAAAAAAGGAGATTCCCCCAAGTCCTTTATGTATTTATGTACTCATTTACATATTCGTGACCCCAAACTACCGCTTGACTTAGATATTCCCAGAGTCTCCCAGAACCCTGCTGTGGCTAATGTGGATGTTCAGCTTAAGCTGTGGGGATACTCTATCCAGGTGAATGTGGCAACTGGCAAACGCATTTATTCAGATACAGTACAAATGTTTGTGCGTCGTAAGCTGAAGAAACAGAAGTGAGAAATTGTCAGGACTCGGTATTTCTTAACTTAATTCATCGACAATACAGAGAAATTAAGGAAACAATCCTATTGACATCAAATAGGAAAGAATACCTAGGAATAAATTTAACGAAGGAGGTAAGAGATCTGTACCTGAAAACTGTAAGACATTAATGAAGAAAATTGGACAAGACACAAATAAATGAATAGATATTCCATGCTCATGGATTGGAAGAATTAATATTGTTAGGATGTTCATACTACCAAAAGCAATCTACAGATTCAACGCAATCCCTATGAAAATTCCAATGGCATTTTTCACAGAACTAGAAAACCAACCCTGAAATTTGTATGGAACCGCAGAAGACCCCAAATAGCCAAAGCAATCTTGAGAAAAAAAGAATAAAGCTGAAATGTATGTCCTGATTTCAAACTGTATTACAAAGTTATTATAATAAAAACAGTACGGCATTGGCATAAAAACAGATATACAGATCAACGAAACAGAATAGAGAGCTCAGAAACAAACCCATGCATATATGGTCAACCAATTCACAACAAAGAAGCCCAGTGTCTTCAATAAATGGTGTCTGGAAAACAGGGCAGCAACAGGCAAAAGATTGACATGGGACCTCTATCTTACGCCACACACAAAAATCAACACAAAACAGATTAAATACTTGAACATAAGACCTGAAACCATAAGATTCCTAGAAGAAAACATAAGGTGTAAGCTCCTTGGCATCAGTCTTGGCAACAATTTTTTGTATTTGGCAACAAAAGCAAAAATAAACAAATGGGACTACATTGAACAAAAAAGTTTCTGCACAGCAAAGGAAACCATCAACATAATGAAAAAGCGACCTACTAAATGGGAGAAAATATTTACAAATCATATATATGATCAGGAGTTAAAAGCTGAAATATATAAAGAACTCCTATAAATCAATAGCAAAAAAGCCAAACAATCTGATAAAAAATGGGCAGTTGGTTAAGCATCTGACTTTGGCTCAGGTCATGATCTCACGGTTCATGGGTTCAAGCCCCATATTGGGTTCCACGCTGACAGTGCAAAGCCTGCTTCAGATCCTCTGTCTCCTTCTCTCTTTGTCCTTCCCCTGCTGACACACACACACACACACACACACACACACACACACACACACACTCTTTCTCTCTCTCCCCCCCAAAATAAATAAACATTTTTAAAAAGTGGGCAGAGGATCTGAAGAGACATTTTTCCAAAGAAGACATACACATGGCCAGCGCGTACATGAAAAGGCGCTCAACGTCACTAATCATCATTGAAATACAAATCAAAGCCACAATGAGATATCACTTCACATCCATTAGAATAGCTATTATCAAAAAGACAAGAAATAACAAGAGTTAGCAAGGCTATGGAAAAAAGAGAACTGCGCACTGTTGGTGGGAATGTAAACTGGTGCAGCCACTAGGGAAAACAGTATGGAGGGTCCTCAAAAAATTAAAAGTAGAACTACCATATGATCCAGCAATTCCACTTCTGGGTACATATCCAAAGGAAATAAAATCACTATCTTGAAGAGATATCTGCACTACCACGTTCACTGCAACATTATTTATAATAGCCAAGATATGGAAACAACCTGGGGGGCCATCAACAGATGAATGGACAAAGGTGTGGTACATATATACAATGCAGTATTATTCAGCCATAAAAAAAAGGACAATCTGCCATGTGTAACAATGTGGATGACTTTGAGGGCATTATGCTAAGTGAAATCAGTCAGACAGAGAAAGGAAAACACTATATGATCTCACTTATATGTAGAATTGAAAACAAACAAACCCTGAACTCACAGAGAAGAGCCTGATGGTTGCCAACGATAGGGGATGTAGGCGGAGAGTTGGAGAAATGGGTGAAGGTGGTCAAAAGGTACAAATTTCCAGCTATAAGGTAAATTTGTCCTGGGGATATAATAGAAAGCAAGGTGACTATAGTTAACAATATACTGTCATAAATATTTGAAAGTTATTAAGAAAGCAGATCTGAAAAGTTCTCCTCTCAGGAAAAAGCAACTGTAACTATGTCAGGTGATGGATGTTAACTAAACATTATGGTGATCATTTCATAATATTTACCTATATCAAAGCATTACATATTGTATACCTGAAGTCACTATAAGGTTATATTTTAATTGTATCTCAATAAAACTGGAATAAAATATAAATGTAATGTAAATGCTTCCTCCAGATGATTAAGGAGTGGTGATGGAAGTCACGTGCTACCCTGGATGCCTAAAGATTCCTCTCCTTACAACAATAAAATAAAAACAGAGAGAGAGGCAAACCATAAGAGACTCTTAAACATAGAGAACAAACCGAAGGTTGTCGGTGGGGAGGTGGGGGGATGGGCTAAATGGGCGATAAGCATTAAGGAGGACACCTGTTGGGATGAACACTGGGCGTTACACTAAGTGATGAATCACTGGGTTCTACTCCTGAAACCAATACCACACTGTATGTTAACTAACTTGAATTTAAATAAATAAATTAAACACACACACACACACACACACACACACACACACACACACACACACAGAATCCTCTCCTTACAGGGAATAGACAGTGATGCTTTCCCTCTCTTCGATCTTAACACTGTCATCGGTGGGAACTGGCGGGTTGCTCTGAAACTGGTTTGGAATCCGGAACCAGACTTTCAATTTCTTCTGCAGGGAGCCATCATCACTTGGAAACACAGCAAAGGAAATAGGCACGGTCATGCCCATCCCGATTCCTGAAAACATAAAAACCCACAGAGTGAGGGTATTGTAGACAGAACTTTGGCTCAGAACTGTGAAAGATCTGCTGGTCTCATTCTTCTTCCAAATCAGGATTCGTTTTGTTCTTGAAATTAATAATAAACCTTTCAGGTATGAAAACTATATAGTCAGATACATACAAAACACCTCTTATTTGTATATTTTGGAAATAGGAGCGTAGTGATTCAACTCATTTGGAAAACACTATTTGCTAATATATATCAAGACTGTAAATAGATCAGTATCTAATTACTCTCTATTTAAATATAAATTTGAAGGAAATAATCCAAAATGTGGAAAAGGCTACAGGTGATAGGACATTCATTGCAGCAGAATTTATAATTGTGAGAGACTGGGAGCCATATAAGTGTTCAAAACAGCAATATGTCTAAGTGAATTATAGGCGCATGATACAATATAACATAGCTATCAATAATTATGCTTAAGAAGACAATTTCTCAAAGGTGGAAAATAGTTATGAAATAAGTAACAGAAGGGTATACAATTGCACAAACACTATGATTACATTTTAAAAGCCTATTAAAGGATGCCTGGGTGGCTCACTCGGTTGAGCGTCGTACTTTGGCTGAGGTCATGATCTCACGGCTTGTGAGTTCAAGGCCCGTGTTGGGCTCTGTGCTGACAGCTCGGAGCCTGAAGCCTGCTTCGGATTCTGTGTCTCCCTCTCTCTCTCTGTCCCTCCCCCCTCTCACGCTCTTTCTCTCCCTCAAAAATAAACATTAAAAAAAAAAAGCCTAGCAAAAAGCCCTAAAGAAATACATTCAGAAGACAACAATGATTGTATTATTTGGGGTGCTGTTGTGTTATGCTCAAAATTTTCTTTAACGAGTTTTATAATTTTTATCCATATTTTCTTCTAAAAAAAAGTTATGACAGTATTAAGAAGGAAAAGATTTCTGACTTCCTACTGGTGGACTTATACAAAGCCTGATTACTTTAGTCCTAGTAAATGTTACTGAGGTTAATACCAGTTTCTAACTTTCTAAATTATCAGCTTGAGAAATACCCTAAAAATAAAACATCACATCTCTTTTTTCACCTTGCTTTCTGATCCACTTTGGGTTTGCACTGATCATAAAGGGTAGTTTAAATTAGAGAGCTTTAGTGTTACATTCATATTAAATATGGTTTTCATGCTGACAGGCACACTGAAACTTCACGCCCATCATTTTAAAAATAGGGGCACAGGCATCACAGACTGCCAAGACTGTAAGGAGTGGGACAGCTTAAAAATTCCCAGACCCTTCATTTGCTAGAACAGAGCCGGGGACCTGCCATACGCAACACTCACTGAGCCTCAGTACCCTGCAGATTCTGAGCAACCAGACCAGGGGACTGAGCAGAGATGTTCAGCCTGGAGGCAGAGGTCTCGGGTCAGAGGTTGGCCTGGCTCTGTGACTCGGCTTCCTTCACTCAGTCATGATAAGCACCGTATGGTTAAAAACCCCAGAGTGTATGTTCACGCCTGGCAGAGAAGCAGGAAGGCAGTGATACTGAGCAGGGATACCACACAACGAGGGGGAGGCTGGGATGAAGTCAGTGTGGTTCCCGTCCCCCTGCCTGCCGAGTGCCCCCGTGCACACAGTACAACAAGTTCACGGGCCACGGAAGCACACGGTGACATGTGCCTTGTGGCCTCTCCCTGTGTTTTCCACTGATGACGGGAGCCGTAGCAAGCTTGCCTCTGAGACTAGAGCCACATCCCTCAGGGATACTCACCCTTGTCATTGGTGCCCCCCACATACTTCATGACCTTGGGCATGGCTTCACGCAGACCCTCATCCACAGGCTTATCTGTCACTTCCACTGTGGCAAACTGTCCGCCTTCACAGGTCCTCTCCTCATAGGAGACTTCTTCCTAGGGGCAGAATACACATGCTTAAGAGATGTAAAGTGGTAACCTGTGGCGACTCCAGAAGCAGTAACGGTCCAGCTACATGAGACCCTGACTGCTAAAGAACTTTCCATGACGAACCCGGGCATGGTGGCAGGGTAGAAGAGATGACAGTAGAGGTACGAAGGGCCATGAGAAAAAGGTTCTGGGATTTCTTACAAATGTAGAGTCAGCAGAAAAAAAAAACTTGGTATAATCAATATTCTCAGAGAGATAAGAGAAGATACTGCGTTCCCAAGCCACTCGGAACGTCCCCCAGAATGCTATAAAAATAGAATGTCCAGAGATCAAAGGGCTCTTCGAAATTAAAAATACAACAGAAATGAAACATTCAGTGGCGAGGTCAGAAGATAAAGCGGAAGGAAATCTTCCAGAAAGTCAAGTGAAAAGGCAAAGGAGTAGAAAACAGAGGAGGAAAGGAAATCAGGGGATCAGGCCAGGAGAGCCAACACCTGAATGACAGGAGAGCCAGGAAAGAGAGAAGAGAATTGCAAAGGAGGAAACAAAGAGATACAACAACACCGCCACAGACTCCAAGGCTCCGGGATGGGCCTCATTCTAGAAGCAGGGACTCAGGGCAAGAAGAAACAGAGTAGCTCTCTTCCCTCAGTACTTCCAGACACTACTCCTGTCTCGCTAAATGGTACCCCTCCCCCACTCCCCTGGATGCTCAGCTCCACTACTTCTCCAGAGCCTTCCTGGCGGGACCCCACCCCCGCCACCCCCAGCATGACCACTCTCTGTGTGGGTCTCTGCCCGAAGGTCCTTTGCCATAGAGACCCACGCAGCTCTCCTTCACTCCCTCCTCCTCTTCCTTGCCCTGTGATATCTCCGATAATTTCATATTCCTCAACATACACTATAAGACTGTGTCTTTCAAACATTAAAGAGAACCACGACACATAACAAGAAAGGTGTATTTTTTTTTACAAGGAGAAACAAAGCTTCACAAAAATAATACTTTACCCTTAGGGAGGGGATACATTCTGCATCAAGCCTTTTCTTTCTTCCCTGTTGACTTCCACTCTACTCAAGTAAATTTCATGCTATTCCACGAAAAGAAGAAACAAGTCCCCTATCTTGAGCTATCAGGTAAGGAAACACTGGTGCGGTTTGAAAAATCTGCCATGAAGTCTTTGTGGACAAGAGCTATGCCACGAAGCATCATAAATGAGATGCTCATCATAAATTAGATGCTTAAGGAACTGCCTCACTTACTAATGATGATGAAAACCAGACACATGGGAGAGAGAACTTGGCTGCCCCTGGCTGGGGAAACAGGACTTCCTATGACATCCTAGACTGAAAGGTCTCAACTCCCAAGGGGACCCAATGACTCTGTGGAGGTGGGGCTAAGTGGCCTGGATAGTCTGAAAGAGTACATTTACATTATAGTTTTGTGTTTAGAATGAGAAAAATACCCATTGTGTTTGTAATGCAAAATTAAAGGAGAATAGCAAGAAGGGGGGGGGGCGGGAATTGCACCAGACCAGGAATCAAGAGGCTGCAAATCTACTGCGGCTACTAATTCCAAGGGTTGCTGTGAGGCCCTCCCCTTGGAGAGCGTCACACGACCAGAGTCTCCAGCAGCAAACCCTGCTGTGTAAACGGGGCGGTTTTGCTCGTTCTGGTTCTGTCGCAGCAGACGACACACACCTTCCACTGGAGGTCCCACCGAGTCCTGCCATTTACGTTTTAAATTCCAGCAATGCTACTCCGTGAATCACAGAATTTCAGCCTGAAATTCCCCAAAGAGGAAATGAAGAACCAGAGGGATTGAACGGCCCAAGAACACACAGCTACTAAGCGGTGAAATTGGAACCAGACTTCACACCTCCAAACCCTAGTCTAATGCTTACTGCCGGACTCTATACTGTATGGGGGATGATGTTAGTGCTTTGAAGCATCTTTCTTTAGCTACTGAGTAAGTTATTTCTTTTTTTTTTTTTAAGTTATTTATTTATTTTGAGAGAGAGAGAGAGAGAGAGAGAGAGAGAAGCAAAGAGAGAGGGAGGGAGAGAATCCCAGGCCAGATTCTGCATCGTCAGCATAGAACCAGACGTGGGGCTTGATCTCATGAACTGTGAGATCATGACCTGAGCTGAAATCAAGAGTTGGATGCTTGGGCACCTGGGTGGCTCAGTTGGTTGAGTGTCCGACTTTGGCTCATGTCATGATCTCATGGTTTGTGAGTTTGAGCCCTACATCGGGCTCATTGCCGTAAGCACAGAGCCTGCTTTAGATCCTCTGCCCCCACTCCCTACCCCTCCTCCGCTCACGCTCTCTCTCGCAAAAATAAATAAAACATTAAAAAAAAAAAAAAGTTGGATGCTTAACTAACTGAGCCACCCAGGCGCCCTGAGTTAGTTACTTCTGATAGACATTTGTGTGCCTGCGTCAAACTCAGAATAGGGGCATCCAAATTCATTTCATGGACCCTCATCTCTCACAACTGGAGAAACCAATGATAAACTCTCAATGGAGAAAAGAGCTGGTTGGCTCTTTCCTTTGTTCTTTCGTTCCTTCTTTTTATTCACTCAACCTACAACGACGGGGCATCTACCGTGTGCTGAGCACTGTGGCATGGGCTACGATACAGAGAAGAGAGACAGAGTCTCTGACATCAGGAGGGGCACGGGCTTACAGGTAATAATCTGATATGTTTAAGAGGAGAGGCAGGGCAGGGTGGGAACACAGAAGAAGACTAGTCAGGTTGTTTTGCAGGGCACGGGTGCATGTTGATGTGTTTGGCTAGGTCAGGCTGACTTTGAGGTGCTTATAGATCATCCAGCTGGACATTCAGTCACCGATGCATTGATTCGTTGAATAAATATTGAAAACCTCTGCTGGGTGCTCTAGATTTAGAGATTAATATGATATGGGCAGTCTGGTTGGGTGGTGAGAAGATTATAAAATTATCATATGATGTAGTAAATGTTCTGATAGCTCGGGGAGGGCGATACCAGGTCGTGGACACCACGAGTGTCAATGAAAAGAACAGAAGAACAAACTGCTGAGGGTGATGCGGTTCACTGGGGCTGGAGCAAAGGCGGTCAAGCAGGGCACAGCAAGAGAGGGGCCAGACGCACAAAGACCTCATAGGCTGTCACAGGGAGAAGGATTTTGTGACAACTGTCCTAGTGACGGTGAGCCGAGTGTGCAAGCCAGTTTCATCCACCCCACATTAATTCAACTGACTTTGTGATCCAGATATGGAATTTCGAGTAGGAGGGGTCCCGGAGCAGAAAGGAGAGTTCTGGGGATGGTCTAGGCGATCCGTGCTCTCAGCCTGTCCCCCAGGCAGAAAGTCCAGGGACAGGGAAGAAGGGCTTCAAAGAAAGGAATCCAGTGTGATTCAGAGAGATAAGGCTTCCGTGATAAGTCTACCCACCCTTAAGGCTCAATTCAACCTCCTCCTCCAGAGTGATTCCTCCTTCCGAGGAGCTCGGAAGGCAGACAAGACTAAGGTTAGAAGGGCCCTTTCATATCTATCTGTTCATCTGCGTCCTGTTATAGATGAGCAAACTGTCCACTGTGCAAGCTGGACACGTGGGTCTAGAGCTCAGCAAGACACTGATACAGGGATATAAGTTTGGGAGTCATCAGCAGAAGGGGTAACTAAACCTGTGAATGGAGCGAAGATTGCCTAGGGAACAAATGAGCGTTCTGTATCACTTAATCATTTTAATTAATCCCCTACCTACAAGTCGTCATTCACCAGGTTCTTAACCTATCCAGGTGGTCTAGGCCCCGCCTAACTTCTGTCTGCCTTGCCAGCCACCCTCAGAGCACTTCCTCACTGGCCTTCTATTGCCTTCAGTGCCATGGTCATTCCTGCCTCAGGGCCTCTGAACCTGCCTCTTTTCTCTCCCCGGAATATCTTTTTCCTGTCTCTGCCTGACGAACCCCTACTTATCCAAAAACCCCCAACCGAAAAGTCGCTTCCCAAAGAGGATCCCAATTTAAAACAAGTTCCCCTGGTATTTCGGACAGGCCCTTGTCCTTTCGAGACACAATACGTATCGTAATTACAGCTGAAGAATAACGTGTTTAACCTCCACCTGCAATCACAGGCCCCATGGGGGCAGGGGCTGTCTGCATCTCTTAGCATGTACTGCTGTGTCTTGCATATAGTAGGTATTGCAAGGGTCTGTGGGGAAGGAGGGTAAAACCTGGTCTTACCCTAACGACAAGGAATACAACAGACATAGCTGGGTAGAGAGATAAGAAACTAGTCTAGTTATATTTATGCTGGAGAAAAGTGGGGCCACAATGTCTAAAGGTGGTACCATGGCAGGTCCCACCTTGTTTTTACAGCATCTAAGTCCATAAACTCTCATTGTTTACTGGATCGCTCAAACCTAAGTGACGGATATTACAAAACTACTCTAGTTCTCGAGGGGGATTTGAAATAGAATTCCATTTCTGCAGAAAACAAAGCACCTAGGTTAACCCAGTTAACACATTTGGTTCTTCAGATTTAACGTCTTTAGTGTGTTTCTTTTTTTTTAAATTTTTTTTATTTAAAAAAAATTTTTTTTACGTTTATTTATTTTTGAGACAGAGAGAGACAGAGCATGAATGGGGGAGGGGCAGAGAGAGAGGGAGACACAGAATCAGAAACAGGCTCCAGGCTCCAAGCTGTCAGCACAGAGCCCAAAGTGGGGCTTGAATTAATGAACTGCGAGATCATGACCTGAGCCGAAGTCGGACGCCCAACTGACTGAGCCACCCAGGCGCCCCTAGTGTGTTTCATTGTCACATGGAACAGAATAGCCCACTTCTGCCCCAGATCCGACTAGCTTATGCTCCCAGTCATATAAGGATTTGGCCCATGACTACAAACACCAATATTCAGCATTCGATGGGAACCCTGGTCAAGTTCAAACTCCAGACAGGGATCTTGCAACAATGCCTCTTGCAACGGTATTTGCAAGGTCCTCTGCAAGGTCAGTTTTTTTTTTTTTCCTTGCCACCTGATGTGGTGGGTGTACATGTTAATTCCGGAAGCCAGCTTTCTCATTGTAAGAAAATAATAATAACAATCAACCTAACTCAGGACTTTCTATGTGTCGGGTATTATTTTAAATATTTTGCATGGATTCGTTCACTCAGTCCCTCCAATGATCTTGTGAAGACCTTAGTGTTTTTATCTTTATTTTCAGATGAAACTGGAGCACAAGGGGTTAAATAACATGCCCAAGTTACAGCGGGCAGGTGGTTGAGCCAGGATTCCAACCCAGGCTGTCGGGTCCCAACCAATGTGCACAGGCTGGAAAAAAATCCCATAAAGATGTCAGTTGTTGATGTCAGTCCTGCTCTGAGCATCCACAAGACCCACCCAATCCAACACAGAGAGCAGTGTGTCCTCCTCTCTCCAGAAGCAATGTGGAAGGCACCTGATAAGGTCGCAGCAGCCTGGACCTCCCCCATCACAATCAGTTCTGAACATCTGGTGAGCCTGAACCTGAGCTACACAGGACACGCTTCCTGCCATCAATTTGCCCAGCGAAGTAGGCAACAGTTCCTGACCCAGACTCTTTCCAGGGTAAGATGCTCAATTTCAGGGAGAGTCTCTTTTCAAAATAATAACACTCTGAATTTGTGTGTGTGTGTGTGTGTGTGTGTGTGTGTATTTAAAAAGGCTTGTAAGTACCTTTGAATATTTAAGTAACTGTCACATAGGCATGGTGATTCTTATATTACAGTTGAGGAATTTCAGGGTTCAGAGTGGTTAGGAGGTCAAGTAGTTTACCCAAAATTACCTGTGAAACTAAAGGGATACTAACACCATACCCAACCAAGTGTTAGGTATTTTGTTGAACAACTTTGAATTGGTTATCTCATTTAAGCTTCCAAACAATCTTATAAGATACAAATTATTTCCTCTCATGCTTACTTCAGAGAAGTTAAGTAAGTTGCCTGTGACCACACAGCCAGTAAGAACAGAGCTGAGTTGTGACATGATGATATTACCACATTTGAAGGGGGTAAACATTTTAAATGTTTATTTATTTTGAGTGAAAGAGAGCACAAAGTGGAGAAAGGGCAGAGAGACGTAGAGAGAGAATCCCAAGGAAATTCCTTACTCAGTGCAGAGGCCTATGCAGAACTCAATCTCACTATCCCAAGATCGTGACCTGAGCTGAAGTGAAGAGTCAGAACGCTTACCCGACTGAGCCATCCAGGCACCCCGCATTTTCATGCCTTTTAAAAAATTAATATGTATGGTAACACTGGGAGCAGTTGGGAAAGATATTTTTATATCCATTCTACAGCTGCAGAAACTGAGGTCGGTCAGGTTAAATGATTTGCATCAGCCTGATAGCAACATCCCAGATAGCACCATACTCCCATCAAATGTTGAGGGAAGATGCTTATCAGGGAGTTGTATTTGTCCTTAGAGGCACCAAATCAGTGGTAGGTGACACTGTACCCATAAGGGAAACAGAAGCTACCAGAGTATTTTGAACAGAGGCATCTTGATTCAAGGAACTAATTTCATAAATAATAGAAGAGTGGAGATGCCCCACAGGGAGCCGCGAGGCAACCCACAGGTGAGTGAACACCTTAGGAGGGGCAGAGGGAGGATTATGCTACCTGAGCTCAGACACCTGGATCACTTGGTAGAAGCTAGAGCCATGGTGGCCTGTCTAGAAAGAGCTGGATCCACAGAGACACTCTTGGTGCCAGAGACCTGATAGTTTGGAGAAACACCTTCTTCCTTTCCTCCCACCCTCTTATCTCCCAGTAGTGCCTCCCACTGGGTGAACCTCACTGCCAGGTGCCTGACATCGGAGCCTGGGAAATAGGCAACTGGGATCAGCCCCCACTCCACACAGAGACCCAGAGAGCAAAGCAGGGAGTGGGTGAGGAAGGGATCTGAGGGCAAACAGGCAGCAGACCAACTCAGACCTGAATGTGCAATTGTCTCTTAACCTAAAGAGACCAAGTAAGCTGGATTCCACTATAGAAAGGAAAGCTTTCTGGAACTTGTTGGTAACATGTGGATTCTATAAGTGTTAGGGCCAAAAAGCACCGTAGACATCCCTGGGCTGAGTCCACAGACTGGCAGGCACACAGGCCTGGTCTAGGCACAGACAGATCCTATGGCCTGCAGTTTACAAACATTCGTAGGCAGCTATCCACAGTTAAAACCGACATATTTGCACAGCCTCACTCCTAAAATTCCCTGTTCCTTCCTCTCTCCCCTGCTTGTTTTTCTTCACAGCCCTGATCACCATCTGATAATGATGTTTGACCTGTTTTTTTTGTTCACTGACCACTCAGATGTAAGCCCCATGAGGACATGGAATTTTTTTGGTTTTGTTCACTGCTCTATCTCCACGGCCTGTGAGACGGACTGGCACACAGATGGCACTCGACAAGTAGTTCCTTGTCGAATAAATTAATTTTAACTTGGGAGAGTTCACACCAAGAATCTGGATTTCTGGTCTTCCTTAAAAATCTGGCAACTCTGGTTTACGTCTCTGTGAAGCCACATCACTGCCTTTGTAGAGGGGGCCCTGAGTTCTCTCTGATTTGCCTCAGACCCCACCTTGCCCTAGCACCTAACACGGCTAGCGTTATTCCCCTTACCTGCTTGGATGCTTGTGAGCATCTGACTATGTCACCCTTGATCTGGGCTAACCTTGATCATTCTATGTGCTGCCGAGGAAACGGAGAGACAGACAGATGAAGGGACAGGCCTCTGGTTATAGTTGCTTGAAGAGTGCAGACTAGAGTCTAGTTGAGGGCTTTTGTGACCATCACTGTAGCAGGTACCAGAACTTGGCCGCCGGACAACACAGTCCTTTAACATACGAGATGCGAAGCTGGGAGCTGAGTCTACAAAGTGCACAAAGTACTTGTCTGCAAGGAGACTATGATCTAGTGGGGGACTCTGTCTTCAGGGGGCAGTCCCATTTGCTTGTGTTAGCACTGATGTAAATTTGGGGGGAGACAGCAGTTACGCCCTCTTCACCCAACCTGTATTCTAGGACCCAACTCTGGGAGTCCCACTGGCTAACATACCATTTCACAGCTCTGGGCCTTTGCACCTGCTCTCTCCTTTTCTGTGCACTTCTAACCTCCCTGAGGCCCAGCTGAAGACACCTCCTCAGGGCAGGCCCCCTCATCAGCCCCTGGCAGAATGGTTTGTTCTTGCCCCTGTGCCTCTGTGGAGCACAGATCTTGTTCCTTTATACTCAGTCCTCCAGGAGTTGGGAGTTTCTTAAGGACAAGCATGTTTCTGGTCTTTCTGCAACCGAAGGTCTCCCAGGGAGCAAAACAGCAGAATGCTGGGGATGTTTAAACGAAGGAATGCATTCAACAGGCGCAGTTCTATCGCCACGGGGTACCCCTCCCCCAAAGCAACCTCTCCTTTTTGTCACCCCTCCTCCCAGCAGAGCCCTAGGCCTGCTGTGCTGGACTTCCCTTACTTCCTCCTTCCCAATTCACGTGCTGGGCACTGGGGGGCCGCGCCCCCGGTAGGCGCCAAAACGCACATTCTGGAGCACAGCGCTGTCCCACTTGCCCGTCAGAACCCGCCCCCGCCCCCCTCCGATCAGGGTGCGGTGGGAGGTGCCGCCCCGTTTTAGGTCCTCGGCAGCCCTGCGGGCCTACCTTGCCCCCTTTGCTCAGGACCTGCCAAGGCCACGTTTCTACGCTTCCGAACAGCGAGTTCTTGATCATGCCCAACATGGTGCGGCTGCGGCGCTCCGGACGCACCTGCGGACTCGGGGTTGCAACGGTGGATAGGGCGAGCGGGGCCGCAGGCCGCGGGCTGGGCTGCTGGGGCTCCGCCCCGCGGAGCGGCGCTTGAAGGCGGGCTGGGCGGGGCACGGCGGGAGCGGCGGAGGAGGGGCCGCGCTCCGCCTCCGCCGGCCCCGCCTCCTCCACTGAGTCCGACTGTTCTGGGGGGCCTGGAAACAGATTCTCCCGCGTTAGGGATTTAGGCAACGGTAACGGAGAACTTCCTACATCCCGCCGCCCTCCACTCTGTCCACGGCTGCTTCTGCTCTCAGGTACCTGGACACCAAACTTTCAAGCCTCTGATTCCTCTCGGGCTTTTTGGTGCTCCACTCTTAAGGCTCTGCCCCCCGCAGGGACTGAGTAGACAAGGTTCAAAGTCTCTGTAGCTCCTGACCCCTGGAGACAGCTGATGGCGGCATCTCCACCTACAGATATCCTAGTGTGTCCCCCCCCCCCCCTCCACCCCGTTACCTCTCATCTGGACGATTGAAAAAGCATCTTAACTAGTTTTCTCCTTACCACTTTCTTTCCTGCAACCAGTTTTAATCACAAATTCCACGTTAATTTCTCAAATCGTGGCTTTGCTCATTCATCCCTTCTATTCAAAACCTTCTAACCAATGTTACTACCATTTGTTGAGTGCCTGTTCCCCCTGACAAGCATTTTACAAATATCACCTCCTCTCACCACTAAACATGCATATTTTATAGCCATTTTACAAAGGAGGAACTCGATACTCAGAATAATTGACTTTCCTAAAATGAAAAACCAGTGTGCAGCTTAGCCAGGATTTGAATCCCTGAGCATGCTGTCAATATGCATGGTGTCAATATTCTCTGACAGTACAACGTTCATTGTGTCCCTGGAAACACCGTGCAGTCCTTCTGTCTGAACTCACCCACCATTTTGTTTATTCAAAGCGTTCTGTCCATATGAGGGATTTAAATGCACCTTTAACTCACTGGTAATCATTGTCGTCTGGAGTTGTTAACCTAATTGTTAGCCTCATTTGTGCAGGCCACTCTGCCCTAATCTTGAAGGACTTCCTGCTGTGCCTGCATCTTGACAGGGAGGACCTTGAACCTGAGCCAGATAGTGGTGATCAATAATGGTGATGCTGATGGCCTCCAGTTTTGTGGTAACATATGTTAACTTTATTGTGTATAAACAAGATTTACTTTTGACTAATATTTGTTGATTACTATAAAATAAATGACTATTTATTTTAATTACTTGATGACACTGATTATGAGGCACTGTTATTTTATGTGCCACCAAGAAAGAAAACAAATGTTACCTGGTAAACTATGATATTTAATTGATTTGAAATCATCCAGGGACATTACAATGTGAAATAGCATGCAGTTTACGATTCGGAAGAGATTGTATGTTGCTTTGTAAGAGTTCCTGGGTCTTTCCTTCTCATAGCCATGTCCCCTTTATTACAAACTAATCTATTAAAGGGCAAAGATCTATTTTTCTTTAGCGTTACCCTCATCCAAGGGTTGCTCAATGGCTTTCCAATGATTAACAGAATTCTTTTTTTTTTTTATATTTATTTATTTTTGACAGAGAGAGAGAGAGAGAGAGGGAGAGAGAGAGCATGAGGGGGGGAGGAGCAGAGAGAAAGGGAGACACAGAATCCGAAGCAGGCTCCAGGTTCCGAGCTGTCAGCACAGAGCTGGACGCTGGGGCTCGAACTCACAGACTGCGAGATCGTGACCTGAGCCGCAGTCAGACGCTCAACCGACTGAGCCACCCAGGCGCCCCAACAGAATTATTCTTGACATTAGATCTAATCATCTGTTTTAGTTACAGTGAAATGGGGCCTATTTCTCAGCATGGTCAAGTAGCAAGAACATTTGGGAATCAGAAGAACATAGGGTCAGAAGATCTGGATTCCAATTTGGCTCTGTCCTGCTAGTGTGATTAGTGTCTCCTCTGCAAATTCCCGAGCCTCTGTAGGCCTCTGTTCCTACATCTGCAGTGTTGGGGTAATAATGTCCCTTTACAGTGCTGTCAGCAGGATAGAAATTGCTCAGGCACTTAAAAGCACTGTGTGGACTGTTAAGGGCTAGACTCTCCCTACTCCTAGGATTAAGTTGGTTGTACTACCTACAACTGACCCCACCTGCTTCAAGAGCATTGTATGGACGCATCATTTTAAAGCATTAGGAGTTTTCCTTTCTCTGAAGACTTTGATATGTTGTGAGATACTTCCCTTTGCAATTTATTAGCTATTAAAATTGAATAATGTTGACCATGTGTGTACTACAGACAAAAGATACCGTATGGATTGTTTAGGCAGTGGGGTTTTAAGGATGCAATGTTATGATGAAGCAGAATTTGGTAGGAGAGGGATAATAATAACATTCCTTAAGGGCTGTATATGAACCAGTAAGCATCAGAAGTGCTCTATCTATTTGGTTTATCTCATTTAACCTTGACCCTGGGAGGAAGGTACTAGTACTTCCCCAGTGTTGTAGATTAGGAAATTGGGGCATAGAAAGGCTAGGTAATCTACCTAAGAGCAGGCAGCTAGTAACGGTGAAGGTAGGGTTCAAAGGCAGGTACTGTAGGGCCAGAGTCATGCTGCTCTGAATGCTTCTGTAAATATCTAGGGCATTAGAGCAGGAAGTGTGACCCACCCAATTTCCAAATCACCAAGTGCTGAAGAGGTTGGGGAAGAGGGCAGTTGGAGACTTCACAATGAATCACAGCAATGGCTACAGCTGCTTTTGTTTCCTTGGAAATGATACCCAGGAAGAGAGACAAGTTCACGAGATCGGGGGCGGATGCGGGGGTTGATATCTACAGCAGAAGAACCCACTCAAAATTTGGAGCTTGGTGGGAGGAACACTCACAAGCAGGGTTTACCTAGGCCGAGAGGGAAATCATGCAGGTAGTAATATTTATATGTAAGGCAAAACAAAGCAGAGCTCTAGCAACCAAAGTTGTATGCATGTTGAATTGCCTACTAACCATTTACAGGGAAGAGAGAGCGAGACCAGGAGCTGTGGGAAGGGAGTCTGGTGAAGTGAGTATGGTAAGAAGGGAGAATTCAGCTACTGAGGAGAGAGGAAGATTTTGAGGAAAGACACTTTAAATGGAAGTGGCTTTTTTTTTTTTTTTTTTTTTTTTACCCTGAAGCATACGATAATTGCCTCTTCCTTCTTTGCAGGAAACGTTCATTAAGCCAACATACTTTCCCAAGTCAGGGGGGTCGCATGGGAAGTCAGAGTTGAGCCTGGCCTTAGTTCAAAGGAGACAAGGTTCAGTTACTTTGGATAACATTTGATTGGCCTTGATTTTTAGTTTTATTCTTCCTGTGAATTGAAGTCCAGAAACACACTCTACACCGAGGTTGTACAATATGACATCTTTCCCTTCAAATAGGACAGAATAATGGAGACGTGTTCCCTTGTTTGTAGGTTATTGCAGTCAAGCATGACGAGCCATTTTGTTTTTGGTCCCTCTGCCCCTTTCAGAATGGTCTTGATTTATTGTTTAAAAATAACTTGCACGCTAAAAATATTTGTGATGAATATGCTAACGATACCACTGATAATATCAGTGCGATGACAATAACTCCTAACATTTTTGGCATCTTTACTATGTGACGATTATAACTTAATTTCCTCTGAGAAAAAGCCACTTTAAAAAGCAGGTAGACCAAGTTTCTGAGCCTTAAAAAAGCTGAGGCTGACAATTAGGGCAGAACTGTGTTGTCTCAGGGAGGAGAGGTAGGTTGGAGAAACAGATATGAAAAGTCATTAGCGTCTTTAGGTACTCATGGGCACCTTGGAAGTGATGAAATTCCCCAAGTAGAGAAGGTAGAATAAGGAAAGAGAGCCTAGACACGACACTGAGGAATGCCAGCATTCAAGGGGGCAGAAGTGGGGCACAGTTGTACTAAGGAGAATGAGAAAAAGTTGTGACATAAGGAGCCACTAAGCCAAGAAGCCAGAGGAGAGTATGTGTGTCCCAAGAAGGACTGATGGACAGTGTCGAATGCTGCTAAGAAGCCAAGTAGGAAAGAGACTGGGAAGCATTGGCTGGATGTAGCAACAAGAAAGCCTCCGATCTTGGCAAGAACAGTTACACCGCAGGCTGAGAGGTGCAGAAATCAGACTGAGTGATCCAAGGAGGTTGTGGATGGTACAGAAGAGGATGACACAGTCTAGTTGTTACAAGGAGGGTAACACACAGCAGCTGAATGAGGAGAGGTCCAGATACATTTTTTTAAAAACCATGGAGAGACTGAAGCAAGTTACTTTAATTTTGAAAAAAAGGAGCTAGGAAGGAGGAAGATGTCAAGATTCAGGAGTGAGGTGGTTGGCTGAGTGATATTTCTGAGAAGTTAAGAAAGACATACATCAGGACGTATCTTCCATTATGCAGAGAGAAAAGGAGGAGATGAGTATAGGTGTCTATGCTTTTGGAGGTTGCAGGTGGGAAGGTATAGGAGCCCATGTCAGAAAGATTTTCTTTTCTCTGTGAGTAGATTATGAGAATAATAGAACAGGTACAGGACAGAATAGGCACCATTTTTTTCCCCTAGAGGCAAAGCATCGGCAAACCAAATCGTAATTGGTGATAAGGCATGAGAACACGGTTGTATGCAATACTAGAAAGCCTAGAGTGTATGGTCCAGGTAGTGGAGATCTATCCCACTAAGATTTTTACATAGGGGGGCTAAATAATTGGTGTTCCTGACTCACGTTAGCAGAGAGGGTCATCTGGTGTAACCAAGAGGCTTCTGAGTGCGGGTCCAAGAGACTGAGGCTCAGAGAGGAAGGCGTTCCCCCCTCTAATGAGTTCCCCCATTTGCACAAAGATTGCCTCCCCGGTCAGCCTTTCTCATCAATGATATCTTACCCTGTCCTTTTTGACTGTGCACATGTTCTAACCTCAGGGAAGACCCACTCTCTGCCCATGGTAGTGATGCCTTTTCCTCTGCCTCCTCTTAGAACATAGCAAAAAATCAGTACCACAGATATTGATACACCAGGGAATTAATTGCTTCCTTGCAATTTTGCTTCCGGATTACAAAAGCAAAAGGTCATTTCCTTTCATTTTCAACGCTTCTTCAGGTCCGGTTTGTTTCCTTTAATTTTCAGCACTTCTTCATGTTTAGGTAGGCTGTGTACTGGAGCACTGAGCAGAACAGACAAAAGCCCTTGCTTTTTTGGAGTTTACATTTTTAATGTGGGAGACAGGTAGTAAATAAATGCACCAATAAATATACGATAGGGCAGGTGGTGTGTGTTGAGCCAGAGGTGTGTCAGTGTGTGCCGCTTTATTTATTTATTTATTTAAAATTTGTTTAATTTTATTATTATTATTTTTTTAATATTTATTTATTTTTGGGACAGAGAGAGACAGAGCATGAACGGGGGAGAGGCAGAGAGAGAGGGAGACACAGAATCGGAAACAAGCTCCAGGCTCTGAGTCATCAGCCCAGAGCCTGACGCGGGGCTCGAACTCACGGACCGCGAGATCGTGACCTGGCTGAAGTCAGATGCTTAACCGACTGCGCCACCCAGGCGCCCCTAATTTTATTATTTTTGAGAGAGACAGAGAGAGAGAGAGAGAGAGAGAGAGAAAGAGAGAGAGACAGAGTGCGAGAGGGGGCGGGGCAGAGAGAGAGAGGGAGACACAGAATCCAAAGCAGGCTCCAGGCTCCGAGCTATTGGCACAAAGCCTGACGCGGGGCTTGAAACCACGAACTGCAAGATCATGACCGGAGCCGAAGTTGGATGGTCAGCCGACTGAGCCATCCAGGCGCCCCATTGTGTATGCCACTTTAGACAGGGCAGTGACATAGCAACCAAATGCATTGTATGGTCCTTCTTTGGACCCTGACTGACATAAACTAAAGGTTAATTTTTTTTTTCTAACTACTCCATAAAATCGAACCCAGGAGTGACAGTCGATTTTTTGTTGGATATAAATTAATGTGTATCTCCCCACCAAGTAACAGCGCAGCGGAGAACCTGGATGATCCCTTCCACAAACGATCAACATTAACGTCACCAACGAGGCACGATGTGCCTCTGGACTAATGCTCTGAGGATGGAAAATTGCCCATGTGACATATGTGGCATACCTGAATCAAATGGTAAAGATATCAGAAAAACCAAATAAGAGAAAATTCTCTAAATTACTGGCCTGGGGGGCATGTGGGTGGCTCAGTCTGTCGAGGGACTGACTCGTGATCTTGGCTCAGGTCACGATCTCACAGTTCGTGAGGTCGAGCCTCACGTCAGGCTCTACCCTGACAGCGCAGAGCCTGATTGAGATTCTCTTGTCTCCCTCTCTCTGACCCTTCCCTACTCGCATGTGCTCGTACTCTCTCTCTCTCTCTGAAAACAAACAACAAAAAAACAACTTAATAAAGAAAAATTACTGGCCAGTATGTTAAAAGACAAGGAAAGGCTGAGAAGTTGATCCAGTTTAAAGGAAACGAGGAGACATGACAGGTAAATGCTGTCTGTGACTGTGGACCAGAGTTTGTACTAAGAAATACTATAAAGAACTCTGTACTAAGAAATGCTATAAAGAACATTAGTGGAATAATTGTTTAAATTGGAATAAGACTGTAGATTAGATAAACGTACCAACGTTAAAGTTTCTGCAACTAGTGACTGTATTGTGATTGTGCAGGAGAATATCCTTGTTCTTAGGAAACATACACTGAAGTATTAAGGGGACAAATGGCATGATATACACAGCCTACTATCAAAAGATGTGGAGATAAATTGTAGTGGGTATGCACAAGCATCCACATAGCCTTCTTCTTTCGCCTAATACGTTTGTGCCCTCGTCCTAGTTTACTCTGCCCCA
This sequence comes from Felis catus, assembly GCF_018350175.1. Lineage (NCBI taxonomy): Eukaryota > Metazoa > Chordata > Mammalia > Carnivora > Felidae > Felis > Felis catus. The sequence goes on from NC_058374.1 coordinate 47,042,203, forward strand.
GCCAGACTGGTCTTCTTTGTATTCCTCAAGAGTCAGGGCCTTTGCACTGACTATTCCTTTGCTTGGAATGTTCTTGCCCCAGAAATTCACTTGCCTGGCTCCTTCTCGTCATTCAGGCCTCAGATAACCTCTTCAGAGAAACTTCCCTTGACTACCCAACCTAAAGTGTTCCCTCTCCCCCAGAACACTTACCATTATCTGAAAATATTTAATTAATTAATTTCTATACTTTTCGTTCTTTTTTCTAGCTCTTTCCACTGGTATGTACATATCATGAGACAAGGAACCTTGATTAGGACTCTGTCTCCAGTACCCAGTGTCAGAAACATAAGTTCTCAATATATATTTGTTGAATGAATGAAGATGGGAGGGGGTGTGAGAGGGTGGGAGGGGGAGAGTGGGAGGGGCAGGACTCTAGGAGGAAAGTGGGCAACATGAGCACAGTTATTGGAGAGACTGTGTGTGTGTGTGTGTGTGTGTGTGTGTGTGTGTGTGTATGTGTCTTAGTGTCTCATGTTCCATCCTATATCAACCAAGTGCACTGTTTTAGGAGGGGAAGGAAAAGTTGTAAAAATGTGCTTGTTTGAAACAGAGTTGATCATAGTCAGCAGTTTTGGGGAAAAAGAGGAATCAAAAGAGAGGACTTTTTTGACATACCCATAACTCCATTGTCATGTCAGCGATTTCTTTTTGATGACAGAATCTCTATGAAAATTGCAGCTAGAATGGCAAAAAGGATCTAGTTCCCAATTACATCTAAATGGACTGGCTTGTCCTTTATTTTGGGAAATTCCCCTTCCGTCTTATCCTGTTCAGAACAGTGTTCTAATTTCCCCATTTATGGTACCAACACCTGGACGTCATCTTTGTCTCTCTTCACTGTCCCTTCCTGGTGATACCTCACATAGAATACTTTGATATGTGGACCTGTGATGTCAGTCTGAGTTTCTCACAGTGTGCTCTTTGCATCTCCTGGATCTTCTGTATCAATGCAGATTCCTTGGGCCAAAATCAGAATCTCTGGGAGAGGACAACAGGAAAACAGTTAACTTTAAAAAAATTTCATACCATTTTTTTTTTGAGTCACGGATACATTTCAAAAACCCAAAAGGTACCGAAGGATACGTAGTAAAGAGTTTCCTTCTAGCCCCTGCTAGCTACCTGCTTCTCAGCTACCTGCTTCCCTTTCTCGGAAACATATATTGTTACATTGCTTTCAGATATATTTTTTCCAGATTTCTTTTTCTACATAGACAAATACGTGCATCTATTGTTCTCCCCACTCCTGCTGCACAAATGGTAGCTTGCTATACTCATGGTTTCTATAAACTGTTTTATGTGCCGATACAGAATGAATTCGTCCTGTGTTGGTATATCAGGAACATCCTCATATTCCCCACAGCTGTGGAGATTCCCGTGCGTGGAGGTGCCACACTTAAAAAGTAGCCAATCAATAGCCGTTTACACTTTTGATAATGAGAACAATGCTGGAATGAGTAACTCCCTACACATATCCTTTCCCACATGTGCAAGGACATCTAAAAAATTCCTGCTGATACCTGTCAGCCAGGTATTTTCATTCGCTGCACGTTTCCAAGAGGGAAACAACACGTTTCCAGAGGAGGCGTTACCCTTTGGGGCGGAGCTGTGACTTTTCCCTAGTCATTGGTTGGGAGGAAGTTAGAAAAGGTGGAGGCAGGTCTTGAGAAGGACAGGCACCATGTTGTGAAGTGCCTGCCTCAGCTGAGGTCTTTTGGAGCCTCCGATGATGGAATGGAGGCTGTCTCCTTTAGCCACGGGGAGGGGGCTGCTTTTGCGGACTGGGAGGGTTAAGAGGTATCAGGGTTCAAGGTTGTTAGGCTCATGCACCCAGATATCCCCATCTTAGGTCTCTGATTCTCACTATCATCATACAAGGTCCTTGACCTTGACAGGAGACCTGTTTAGGCTGCTGTTCAGTATTCTTTGAGCCCTGCTAGCCTAGTAATGAAATTCTGGACTTGATTTTCAGCATGGTCTGCCCCCTGGGCTACAAAGGATAAGCACTTCTTTTTTTTTTTTTAAATTTTTTTTTTTTAACGTTTATTTATTTTTGGGACAGAGAGAGACAGAGCATGAACGGGGGAGGGGCAGAGAAAGAAGGAGACACAGAATCGGAAACAGGCTCCAGGCTCCGAGCCATCAGCCCAGAGCCTGACGCGGGGCTCGAACTCACGGACCGCGAGATCGTGACCTGGCTGAAGTCGGACGCTTAACCAACTGCGCCACCCAGGCGCCCCGATAAGCACTTCTTTAAACACTGCCATGGAGGTTTTCTCACTTTCCCAGGGTGTCTTGAGTTGTCTGGTTAACCTGAGCCCATCTTTTTTTTTTTTTTTTTTTTTTTAATTTAAATTTAAATTTAATTTTTTTTCTTCAAGGCTTCTAAAGCTATGAACAAAAGCCAGCCAACTCCACAGTCTTTATAATTATTTCCTTCTTACTTATCACCACTAATGGAATCCCTACCCATGGCTGACCTATAGGTGACCCAGTTCCAGAATCTCATTCTGAGGGTCTGCTTTCCAGACCTACTTCTACTACCAGTTGTTTTAGCCGATGTTCTTCAAGAAATGCAGGGCCTGAGACAAGGACTTGCTTGATGGTCATTATTTTGGGAAATGAACCTTCCAGGAGCAGAAGAAGGAAGAATGAAGCAGGAAAGGAAGAACAGATAACCTAAGAGCCCCTCACTGAGTTGATCCACTGTGAGGAATTCGAGGTGAACCCTGCTAGGGAAGAATGTGTGGAAGAACTGTCTGCTTGAAAGGGAAGGGAAGGGAATATTTATCATTGCCTCCTGTTCTTGTATGAGGGTTGTCCCATGGGGCACTAAGTCTCTTGCATTTCCAGTGTTTAGAAAAATGATTTCATCCTTTTGTATCCTCCAAAAGTGACCAGTAAGCGTTTTTTTTTTTTTCAATGTGTCATTACAAACTTATGGATTTTAACATATTTTGTATGTTTCGCTCTCTTGCAATCATGATTCTTAATGATAACGTTCCACCTTTGGCTATTGGGAGCCCCTTCAAATTGTTGCAGTGAAAAAAAATGTTTTAATATTTATTTATTCTTAGAGAGAGACCGTGTGAGTGGTTGGGGGGTGGGGGGCAGAGAGAGAGGAAGACACAGAATCTGAAGCAGGCTCTAGGCTCCAAGCTGTCAGCACAGAGCCTGACGTGGAGCTCAAACCTACAAGCCTTAAGATCATGACTTGAGCCAAAGTTGGACGTTCAACCAACTGAGCCACCCAGGTGCCCCCAAATTGTTGCAGTTTTGACCATTGGGAGCTCCTTCAGATTGGTTCTTGTGACCTCTCAACATGACCCCAGTGGACTTTAATAGCTTCCTTGTTTCTAGCATGACTAGATATTACAGGCTCATTCCTGCTCCCAATTGAAACTCCTCTATTGTTCCAAGGAGTACTGGTTGCTTTTTCATGAGAAGTAGTGTTTAGAGATTCAATCTGGGCACTAGGGGTCCTCATTGCGTTGGCCATCGCGTTTTCCTTGGACAGAACTAGAAGTATGTATTCTTGTATGAAAAAGAAAAATACCTCATGAGAGTTAATTCTCATACTTCCAACTCAAAACATTACATTTTTTCTTTACCTAATTCATTTATTTTATATTTGTATCTCTTTACTCTTACTCATTAACATAACTCATTACTTAACTTGCTTTAGCTTACTCTGTGTGTATATATAATAGTTTCAAACATCATTTGCAAATTACATATTGGCTTTATCCTATTATATACATGTGTATAATAGTCTCATACTATTGTTATTAGCAATATGAGCCCTGAATACAACTTAAGATTTCTTTAAAATTTTATTTTCCCTTTAGAATACATCCCACTGGGAAAATACAGTCAAATTGCTATATTTAGAAGTTACTAAATTAAATCTTCTCTATAAACTTGATATATTTCACATCTTGTTTTCAATTTCTGGGACTGATATTTTCCCATCTTGATTTAATTTTGTTTTATAATTATGTAAACCATTGACATGGTTTCTAAGTTAAAAGCTATACCCAAAGTAAGTTCAGAGAAGTTTGGCTTCTAGCCCTGTTCCCTTTAACCTGCTTCCTCTTTCCTCCTAAAAGTAACCATTTTCCATTACATTTTAATTTGTTCTTCCATCTTTGAAAATATATGCATTTTTTCATATTTCCTCACTTTTTAAAAAAGTTTATTTTGAGAGATATAGAGAGAATGTGAACAGGGGAGGTGCAGAGAGAGAGAGAGAGAGAGAGAGAGAGAGAGAGAGAGAATTCCAAGAAGGTTCTGCACTGTTAGCGCAGAGCCTGACATGGGGCTTGAACTCACAACTGATGAGATCATGACCTGAGCTGAAATCAAGAGTTGGACGCTTAACCGACTGAACCACCCAGAAGCCCCAATATATTTCCTCACTTTTAATGTAAAATTTAGAATAGTAGAATTTTATGTTTCACCTTGCTTTTCTCACTGAACTAAAATAAACATATGGAATTCACTCCATAGTGGTACATAGAAATCTTATTCCTTTCTACAGCTGCATAGTTCTCCACAGTGTGAATTTATCCAGATAAAGCAGATTTGGAATAAGTAACTTGAAGGGTAGAGTTATCACTTGCTGCAATGGGGAAGACTGCAAAAAGAACAGGTTTTAAGGGGACTATCAGGCGTGCGATTGAAGACACGTTTTGTTGGAGATGCCTATTCATATCCAGGGAGAGTTAGAGTAGACACTTGTCTATCTGAGCCTGGAGTTCAGGGGCAAGGTCCAGCCTGGACATGTAACTTGTAAGTGAATAGCCAGAGAGGATGGTGAAGGATTGGAGGAGTAAATGCTTCAGGCTGGTCAGTCCTCCCCTGTCTTCATTAACTTGTAACTCCTGCTGAGATTGTAGTTGCCTGATTTTATCCACTGGGTCCCTATTTCACTGATTTCCCTGGCAAATGGGAAGACAGTCATGGCCTCAAAGCAGAATAAGGAAGAGGCAAGAGGAAATGTAAACTTGTTTCCACTAACCTGTTTCTTGCTGCCAGTCATCTGCCCCAGGCTGTGGCCAACATGTGCCCCAACCCGCTTCAGGTGCACAACTCCTACCTCCCCAGAACTTCTGACTATCCATGTCATTAGTTCCTGGAATTCACATCCCCTTCAACTGTTTCCTCATTGAATCACCTGGGGAAGGGAGCCAGCAATCTGTGCCAGGTTTCCATCTTTGCAGGAAGTAAACATTCTATCTGAGTTCTAAAATTAAACAAGGGAAAGGGACATTTATTTTTTTTAAGAGAGAAAATATGGGGAAACGCTGGTTTATCATCTCTTCCAAATTTTCTATGGCAACACCCCAGAGAAATTGAACCTGATTAGAGTCAAGTTGAGGAAAACAGGCATTCAGCAAAGCTGGGAACTGCATGCTGGGTGAGAAAATAAAATATTGACTACCGCTAGGAAAAAGAAAGCATTTTTTTGTGAAGAATTCTTATGATATAAAAACTCTGAAATTCCACGGTGGGAAAACATGTATCATGCTTCCTTAAGAGATATAGCCCTAGTCTTCAATATGCAAGAGGAGAGATACCAAAGTTCATCACAGACTATTTCATAGGAGAACTGGAATCAGTGTTAAATACAATCACCATTAGACTATAAAATTAAACTCCGTGACATAATTTGAGGTTAATAAAATTTAAATATTAGATATCTAATATTAGGTATTAGAAAAGCATTTTGATAGAAATTAATACCTACATTAACTTCTCTTGACTGACTCTATGTTTTTAGTATATTTAATTTTTCTTTTCTATTTCTCTTCTGGTGGCAACTTTAAAATATTTTATAGGGAATATGTGTTTATTACCCACGAACACAACTGAATACAGAGTCAAAAGTGAAAGTTCTGTAACAGTACTCTCCCTTCATGATGTAACGCAACATTCCTCCCAGAGATAACCACTTTTGACAGTTGTAGATTTATCTTTCCTATCTTAGTCCGTTTGGGCTGCTATAACCAAAATACCACAGATTGGGTGGCTTCTAAAGAGCAAAAATTTATTTCCCACAGTTCTGGAGGCTGAGAAGTCTACGGTCAAGGTGCCATCATATTTGGTGTCTGGAGAACCTCCTTCCTGGCTCATGATGGCTGTCTGCTTGCTGTGTCTCAAGGTGGCAAAGGGGTGAAGGAGCTTTAAGGGGTCTCTTTTAGCACGAATTCCATTCATAGGGTTCTGCCCTCTTTATATAATCACCTCCCAAAGGTCTCATTTCCAAATACCATCACACTGGGGATTAGGTTTCAATACATGAATTGTAGAAGGATACGAACATTCAGTCCATTGCATCTTTTTATGTGCATTAACTCACACACGCACACACAGGATCATTGTCTATATGTTTCTGAAACTTATGATGGATATGTTCCATCTTACTACATTTAGATCTACGTCATTATTTTTTTCATTCTGCACACATATTAACAAATTAGGTTTTTTAGAAATCTATTTTTTACTTCAAACAACTCAGTAGAATAATGGGCAAAAGATAGAACTAACAATTCTCAGAAAAAGAAGCACATAAGAGAAGCACATAGGACAATATTCTCAACCTCAGTAGTAATCAGGGAATTACATGCTGCATATACCCTTTAGATTAGCAGAAACTTTAAGAAGTTTTGGCAATTCCATGTGTTGACAACGATGTATGTACATCAATGGACTCTCTAATACACTGCTAGTGGGAATGATAGTAGTACAACTTTTAAATTAAAAATTTTTATTTTTGATGCAGTTGTACTTTGCATACACTTCAACACAACAATTCCACCCCTAGGTGTCTATTGCAGGAGAACTTTCCCTCAAATAGCAAGAATCTCGCAACAGCACTCTTATATATGGGAAAATACAGAAACAACCAACATACATTAACAGGAGAATAGCAAAATAAATCACGATATAGTCACCCAATGGACAATAGAAAAGGCGGTGAAATATAGCTACTTACAATAACATGGATGAATCCTTGAAATATTTGTTTAAGGGGAAAACAAGTCCAGAAGATGATAATATGTGATACCATTTTCATAAAGTCAGAAACAAGCAAAACTAAACAGCTATTGTTTAGGTATATATCCACATGTATTAAAACATTTTCATGTTTTAAAGGAAATTGAAAGGCAGTCTTCAGTATCTTGGTTATCACTTGTGGGAAGCAGAGAAATTGAATAGAGAAAAAACACATGGCTACAAACTATTGGGAATGTTTTAGTTGTTGGATTGGGTATCAAGTTCATGAATGACCGCTAAATAATTACAATTGTAACATATTTTATATCATGTATTCCTTTGTATCAAAGGAAATTGACATACTGTATTATAACTTAGTTGCAGGTAGACAACATGATGATTCCACATTTATTCATATTAGGAAGTGCTCACCATGATAAATGTAGCTACCATCTGTCACCACAAAATTATTACATACTATAAACTATATTTCCGATGTGTACATTCTATCACTGTGTCTTACTATTTTATAACTGGAAGGCTGTACCTTTCAAAAAAAATTTTTTTTTAACATTTATTTTTGAGAGACAGAGAGAGACAGAGCATGAGCAGGGGAGGGGCAGAGAGAGAGGGAGACACAGAATCTGAAGCAGGCTCCAGGCTCTGAGCTGTCAGCACAGAGCCTGATGTGGGGCTCAAACCCAGGAACCATGAGATCGTGACCTGAGCTGAAGTCAGACGCTTAACTGACTAAGCCACCCAGGCGCCCTATGGAAGTCTGTACCTTTTAATCCCTTTCCCCTATTTCGCCCACCCTTCCCCCAAATGTAATGAATTACATTTTTATTTCATCGAAATGATATACAAAAAGATAAAATTAAATGAACCATACCCTTATTTCATTCTTCTAAAATGAAAATATTATATACATAATCTGGATAAGTAGTATCTGGTTATTGGTCCCAGATGTATCTATTCTCTAAATTGCCAGCTTGTATTTTTTGCTCATTCACTAAAAGAACAAATCCGCAGATTTATAAGGCAAATGTGTAGAAAGCAATACATTTGTAAAAGGAGCAAATGGACTCTTGCATCCTTGATCTTTAAGACAGGGGATGGGGCACGTGGGTGGCTTGGTTGGTTAAGCGTCCGACTTCGGCTCAGGTCATGATCTCACGGTCCGTGAGTTCGAGCCCCACGTTGGCCTGTTTCAGATTCTGTGTCTCCCTCTCTCTCTGCCCCTCCCCTGTTCATGCTCTGTCTCTCTCTGTCTCAAAAATAAATAAACGTTAAAAAAAAAAAAAAGACAGGGGAGTGGAGGAAAATATATTCAACAATTTCTCAGATGAGGGAACAGCACTGCAGGACTAAAATTAAGGCGAAAGGAAGAATTTGTAAGGGATTATATGGGATAGGCAGAAAAACATGCAAAAATCCTTTCTCTAAGGTGCTTTCTCTTATTTAAGGTTGGCCTAATGAAGAACAGAGCTTCATTCTTAGAAGTGAGGACAAAAACTTGGTTCTTTAAGGTTAGCATAGAAAGGGAAACAGAGAGAGTTCTGTGATGGAATGGGATAGGTCCAAGTAGCTCTAGGTACATTCCTTTCTCTGAAAAAAGCCTTTCTTGAACGTCAAGCTTTGACCAGTGGAAATGGACGTTTTCAGCTTTTAGAAAACACATTTAAGGTCTTTAAGGATTTAAAGCCCATGCATTGAGAGAAAACAGTTTTGAGAGGAAGGAGGGATTAACTCCATAAAAAAACCTTCTCTCTGAGGAATGTGAGGCTTGATTGCTGAAAGGAGAAATTAACGTCAAAGTGAACCTCTTGTATTGGGAGACAAGACTTCATATACCTAAGGCAAAGGGGAGGGGGAGAAAGAAAAATATTTTTGATAGAAAAGGGGAAATAACTTCAAGCGAAATTTCTTGAGAACACTGCCTCGTATGTCAGGCATTTTAAGGATTGCCATATGGCGTGGGGATTAGGCCTCTTCTATGGCTTTGGAAGGAAGCGTAACTGTCGCTGGATGGGGGTCACGGGTGGCAGTCGCAGAGTTATCCAACAGCAGGTATCTGCTGCACGCCACGGGCTCTCAGAGGCTGATAATACCTGAGCAGAAATGAAATGACTGGGGAGTACAGAAGTAATTCTTAGTTGGTGAGGGTTAGATTTGCAGACATCTGGAATCCCTTCCGACACTGAGATCCAACGTTACTAAAAGCAACAACCCCCAAGCCCTCAAATCCCCTTCAGCAAGACTGGCCCTGGACCTGGCGGGGAGCGAGGTAGGGTGTCTCTCTGTGGTGGGGAGGCTATTGGTGGGTGGGGGGTGACCTGGGGAAATATTTCTAGCAGGGCCTCATCAATATAAACGGTTTGATTGAAAACGTATTGGAAAATTCATGGGCATGTGGGTGGGGGCAGGGTCGCAGAGCTCCCCTAATGAGAGAGACAACAATGCATTGCACTCACTTGGCTCCAGGCGCTGGAGGGGTCTTAGGACCTATCAAGGAAGGCTCTTCAAACTGGGTGTTCTCTGAGCTGTAAGGCCCAGAACAGGAACCCTGTTTGCCCTGGTGTGAAGGCTGTACTTACTGCCCTTTCGTCTGAAATTCTCATTCTGGACTTAGAAGGCATGACATTAAATTTGGTAGATGAAGATTAATGAAGTGTTTTTGTTTATTCCATTTTTAACTAGATTTTTGCCAAGTTTTCTCCTCCACTTCTTCATTTAAATCTTTTAATTTTTAAATTATTTTTTAATGTTTTATTTATTTTTGAGAGAGAGAGAGAGAGAGAGAGAGAGAGAGAGCGAGCAGGGGAGGGGCAGAGAGAGAGAGGGAGACACAGAATGGGGAGCAGGCTTCAGGCTCCAAGCTGTCAGCATAGAACCCGCAAACCATAAGATCATGATCTGAGCCGAAGTCAGACCAATTGAGCCACCCAGGCACCCCTCCATTTCTTCATTTAAATGAAAACTGAAGAACATGTAGTTTACCATATACCAGGATCTGGAGGAGATGATATATCATCGATGAGATTAATATTTTAAAACCTGCATAATGATGTAATGGAAGATAGATCGAAAATTAAATTGTTATTTCACTTGGAAAGAATTATATCATGTAAAGCCAAAGGATAATAAATTCTCCAGTGTTTAATATTTCTAACCCAGTTTCAAGGTGAAAGAGAGATGTGCACAGATTTTCTCAATAAAAGAACTCAATCATAAATGTTTAAGGCTGAGAAGAAAAGGGAATTTGTACTTTTAAGAGTGGGTTGGCATTATGTGAAATGCCCATTGTCAGAAATCTACCTGACTTTAAGACTCTATTACTGAAGGAGAATGTTTTGTGTAAATACATAAAAATAAGGGCTTTTCACAGGCATGAGAATGTAGCTTCGGGTACTGTCTCCTGAATAAAAGGATAAAATCTTAGCCCCCGGGGGAGAGGTTAGAATGAAAATATTGTTGATGATAATAAGAAAATAGCTTCATGTAAATCTAAGAATCCTACTTAATCGTTTGTAAAGCAATGACAAGGCAAACAACAACAACAAAAAATCCAAGCTCTTTAACGCCAACGTAAAAGATAGAATGAAGAATAAATAAGTTTAATTTCATGCAAGAGTAGTCCCACGCACTATTATGTCTCTAATAAATCCTAATGGGTTTTATTTTTAGGCTCTTCCAAAATTGGGGCAAGTGCCGTATCTCAGCTAGACTGCATTTTGACGCTTTTGATCTTGAGGGAAATTCCAGACACCAAGGGCCAGAGGCTACCAGAGGATTGCCCAACACCTTTATGACCTTCCTTGCTGTTGTGGTCTGCCTCAGGGGGTCTTCCTTAAAGCTCCCAGGGGTCCTTGGCCCAGATTTGGTGCGTCTTTGTCTATCTGGACTCGGAAGAGAGTGGGCAACTGAATGTCCTGCAGGCATGACCTCGTGACTTTTTCAACCAGTAGGATTGTTTTTCACTCTCTATATTACTTTGCTCAGAGAAGATACTGTGGGATCATGGAGATAACCCATCATCTCCTCCGCTTCCTTTGGGTCACCAAGGGGCATGTTTATTCCTGTCCTCTTAGAAATATGAAAAGATACAAGCCTGGTTTCTCCATAAGGAGGGGCTTTTAATGGTGACGGTGTAAAAAAAAAGAAATCTACCTTCTTTTCCTTTGTGTCTGATGTACAGTCTGGCTTCTGGGAAGAGGTTTACAAATCTTGTAGTACCTTGTTTAAGAACAATAATTAGGAATGGTGTGTTAATTCCATTGGCTCCCCATTAGAAGAAGGAACTGCTCCGTGGCTAGATCAGGGTCTGGCTCCACGTGAAGGTATCTGTAGCTCCTGTAATAGGTGTTAAAAGCTGGGGGCTAGAGAAGAAAGTAGCCTGGGAGAGAACCTAAGACAGGGCAAGAAGAGGAAATAACATCATTGGGAAACGTAGTATGAGAGAAGAGACACCTGTCAGGCAGAGGGACACAAAAAGAATATTTTTGATTGTTGAAGGTTTAGGGGGACAATAAATTGATACCCATCTTCCCTGCATAGCTCTGACTGAACTGAGGATAGAGCAAAGGGATGGGAAGGTGGAGACAAAAATACCGGCTTCACTATTAAAAGAAAGCTATACTGAATAACATGGCTTGGATCTGGGGCCGAAAAGGGCTTGCAGAGTCTTTCTTTGAATTAGAAAGACCTACCCAGCAGGCCAACTGCAGAGAACAGACCAAAATAAACGCTCTGAAAGCAGGCAGATCACTCCTAGGCTACTCTTCCTTGGTCTCTCTGCTGCATCTCAAACGATTGATGCACTCCCACTGCCAAATACTTTTTCTCTTGGCTTCTGGGACACCAAATTCTCCTGGTTATTCTCTGATCTCACTGGCGACTCCTGCTGGCTTCCTCTGCTGGTTCTCCCCCTTCTCCAAGAACCAGGAATGTTGAAATGCCACAGGGCTCACTCTACTACCCCTCCCCTTCCCTGCTCTCCTCAGCCACACTCACTCCTTATGCTGACCTGCTTCGAATATGGGCTCCGTGCTAACAACCCCCAATCTACATCTCCACCTAGTACTTCTCCCTGTCTCCATGTTCTGATATCCAACTGCCCAACTGCCATTTCTACTTGCACGTCCAATTGGATGTCCAACTCGGCACACCCCAAGCCAAACCTTGATCTCCTCTTTCCATCCTGGTCCTCTCTGTCTCCCTGTCATTGTTTTTTTTCCAGTCGCTTACACCAAAAGCCTCAAGGTCTCCTTAATTCTTTCTTCCACAACTCATATTCGATTCATCAGAGAATCCTTTGGGCTCTATCTTCAAAATAAATTAAGAGGGGGCGCCTGGGTGGCGCAGTCGGTTAAGCATCCGACTTCAGCCAGGTCACGATCTCGCGGTCCGTGAGTTCGAGCCCCGCGTCACGCTCTGGGCTGATGGCTCAGAGCCTGGAGCCTGTTTCCGATTCTGTGTCTCCCTCTCTCTCTGCCCCTCCCCCGTTCATGCTCTGTCTCTCTCTGTCCCAAAAAATAAAATAAAAAACGTTGAAAAAAAATTAAAAAAAAATAAATTAAGAGTCTGACCACTTCTCCCTCCCTCCTCTGCCACCATTCTTGTCTAAGCCATCAACAGTTCTCACTGGGATTATTGCACTAGCCAAAAGCATTCATCAACCCTAGCATCCCCATCGTCTTTTCTCAGAACAGGAAAGTGATCCACAGGAATCCTTTTGAAATCTAAGTCAAATCAACACTTCCGTGCCCCCAAACGTTCAAAGTCCTACCTAACATAGACTAAATGCCAAAAAATCTTTCCTTGGGTCTCCCGCAGACTCTGCATAACTTGTTTCTGCTCTGACCATGTCTGATCTCATCTCTTACTAATCTTTCTTTAGAGCCATCCTTTCAAGCCACATTTCTGCTCATCCTCAAATAGGCCAGGCTTCTGCCTCCAAGACTTTTCATTTCCTATTCATGCTGCCTCCATAAATCTTTGTTCCAATGTCACCTTCTCACTGAGATCTTCTCTAACCATCCCACTTAAAATTGGGCACTCTGCCCCCCTCACCACCTACAGCTTCCATCCTTCATTTCCCCTTCCCTATTCTCTCTTGTCTACATAACATATATCACCATCTGACACAGCATATATTTTATTTATCTACCTTTTTCCCTCCCTGGCTCCTCTGCTCCCACAAACACATATGCCAGAGAGTAAGGAGTGTTGTCTGTGTTGTTTGATCTTCTATCCCCAGCATCTAGAATAGGGCCTGGAAAGTAGTGATCACTCAAATATTGGTTGAATGAATAATTTTTAAAATGAATGAATGTATGAGTCCCAAGGAGAAACAGCTATGCTAAGCATGCCCTCCTTCTTCTGATCTTACCGGATAGGAAAACTCACTTCTTCCATGATGTTCTAGTGGAAATCCCTCTGTAAGGAAAGCTGAGCATTGGGGAATAAGTGTCCCCCCAAAAAGTGATGGAAAAAATGTAACAACCTATTATAAAACATCTCCTCACATAAGACCCGCACTAGTATTTAAGACTAGGGAAGTGGCAAAAAGATTGGTTTCATGCAAAACCTTCCAGGTGAAGAACAAAACTCGAATTCTTAAGATTAACCCAGAGAAAGAAATAAAATGAGACAATCTGTGTTGGGAAGGAGGACATAACCGTATGCAAAATGTCATCTCTAAGCAACCCACTTTTGGTCTTTAAGGCCGGGGTAAGGAAATAAAAAGTTGTTACTCAGGTGAAAAAATAAAATTCCCAGGTGTGGAAGATTAAGATAGAATGATATTTGTGATAGGAAAGAAGAAAAATAAATGTGATTTTATGAATTGGGTAAGTAAAAAATCAGCTTTATATAGAGTTTCTGAAAAATTTTCTCAGAGCCTTTAGTTCTTTAAAGACACACTTTTTTTTAAGTATCTTTTTCAAGTTTATTTATTTCTTTATTTATTGAGAGAGAAAGAGAGAGAGAGAGAGAGAATCCCCTCTGTGCTGTCAGTGCGGAGCCCAACATGGGGCTCAATCTCACGAACTGTGAGATCATGACCTGAGCTGAAACCAAGAGCCGGACGCTTAACTGACTGAGCCACTCAGGCACCCCAAGGACCAACTCTTGAAAAGAAAAGAAAAGAAAAGAAAAAAAAAGAATGAATGAAAATATTTGTGGTGGCAAAGGTAGGGTGGATGTATTTGTCTCCCAACCTTTGGAGGGTTTCTAGTTACATACGTGCTGTCAACTCTGCCATTGTGATCAGTCCTCTCGAAACCTCAAAGAACATTCTAGAGAGAAATGAAGCATCATAATAAGTCCTGTGTTATAGTAAACTCCAGGCTGACCAGAGAAGCTCACTGCCAAACCCAGAAAGCCAGCCGGAAGTAAACAGTAATCGGGTTTTATTAGATTATCTTAGAGGCAAGATCCTAATGAAAAATATTTAAGAAATAAGTTTTGGTCATAAGATTATAATGAAAAATATTTAAGAGATAATTTTAGGACAAAGATTTCAGAAATGATTTTTAGGTTTAACGTAATTCATTAAATTACAGCAATGTGCTTCAAATAAGAAAGCTGAAAGTGTTAATTGTATAGGAATGAAAATAATGGATAGTATTTTTAAAAATTTTCTTAAATGTTTATTTATTCTTGAGAAAGAGAGGGAGACAGAGAATCCGAAGCAGGCTCCAGGCTCTGAGCTGTCAGCACAGAGCCTGATGCAGGGCTTGAACCCATGAACCATGAGATCATGACCTGAGCTGAAGTCGGATGCTTAACGGACTGAGCCACCCAGATGCCTCTATTTTTTTTTTTTTTTCTTTTAGAGAGAGTGGGCATGTGCTTGTTAGTGGGGGAGGGGCCAAGAGAGAGAATCTTAAGTAGGCTTCACGCTCAGCTTGGAGCCCAATGCAGGGCTTGATCCTACAACCCTGGGATCATGACCTGAGCCAAAATCAAGAGTCGGACACTCAACTGACTGAGCCACCCAGACGCCCCTGGATAGTATTTAACATAATTGTGTGTTAGAGAAAACATAGTTTTATATGGTATATTTCATATGGCAGCCGTTTATATTCCCCTCATGGCAGATCAATGTAGAGGGAAAGAGTTTTATTTCCATACATTGCATGTTGGGCTGTCACCTAGGGCAATGGTTCCACCCAGCCCAGTGGCATCACTCAGGGTGTGAGAGAGCCAGGGAGCCCATGTCTGTGTGTGATTTGGTCCAGGACTCCTATGGATGCAAGCTGCCTGTGTCTACAGAGAGGCTGGCTGCTGATGTCAGGCTGGGTGTGGTTAACTGTGCCATCTACAGTCAGGCTCCCAGGAGAAAACGCTGGAGTTCTGTGAGGTTTAATAGTTTGCATGATACGAGGAGAATAGAGAATCCCCATATTTTCTTTCTTTCCAGAACAGGAAAGCAGGTGAGAAATCAGGATCCGTGCATATATTCTCAGAAAGACAAAGCATGAGAACCCTCATGCACCATGATATCTTTCTTATAATTGCTCCCTCTGTGTCCATTCTTATTTTCCTCCAACTTATTCTTCACATAGCAGCCAACTAGATCAGATCGCTTTTTGATTGAAGTCCTTCATGTCACAGTTTTTAAGGCGTCTGCATGGTCGGTCTGACTCCCGTCACCTCTTGCTCTCACCACCGGCTCTTTGCAACTGTCCTCCAGGCATACTGGTTTCCTCCATGCAACCAAGCTCCTGTCTGACTCGTGACTTCACATGCACTGTTCTTCAGCCTTTCCTCAGCCAACCTTTACCCGTTCTTCAGGTCTCAGTTTCCCAGGGAGCCATTTCCTGTGCCCACGCCCCACCACCCCCCCCCCCTGCCCCCAGTCCCTACCTATTCGATGTTCTCCCTGTAATTCTCTCTCATGGCACTAGGTTCTTTTCTTTCATGGTGCTTATCACCATTTGTAATGATACATGTTTTGTTACTTACTTGATGTCCCTCTCTCCCCGTAGATTGCAAGGCCTTGCTGCTTCTGTTCACTATTTTATTTTATTTATTTATATTTAAAAGTTTATTTATGTTGAGATGGGGGAGAGAGAGAGAGCAGAGAGAGAGGGAGGGAGAGAGAGAATCCCAAGCAGGCTCCATGCGGTCAGCTGCAGAGCCCGATTTGGGGCTCAGTCTCACAAACCATGAGGTCATGACCTGAGCTGAGATCAAGAGTTGGAGGCTTAACCCACTGAGCCACTCAGGTGCCCTGTGAATGTATTTTACATTCAGCTCTGCTGAAAGAATTGGCTAGGAGTGGCCCCTTGAGAAGGACATAGCCTGTGGACTCCAGGAGCAGGGCACTTGATATAAGTGTCAATGCTTCTTGTTCTGTAGTATGATGCCTTATGGAAATGCAGAGATGAGAATACCGGAGGTAATTATCAGACAAGCTGACTCCACCTAACCAGAGTGATGGGGGAGAAGTAACAGCACGAGGCATATGTGGTGTGTGTAAGCACTACTAAGGGGCAGATCTGCAAAGGGACTGGGTTTCCTGAAGTCGGGCAGGCTGGGTGCTTGGACCATGGCCCTGGCAGCATGAGCAGTGGTGAAAGAACATTTGGGTTGCATGAATCAAGGAATGTGAACTTAGGGGGGAAAAAGGTTTCCTTCATTATAAAAAGGATCTCATTTTTAAAGACCTTGTTGCTAAATTGATTTCATCCTATTCACACATGAGTCATTTATTCATGAATTCACATTTATCCAATAAACATCTGAAAGCAATGTCCTCTGCATTGTATAGGGCTAAAAAAAGATACAAGAATCTTACTTCTATTCCTTAAGAAGTCAACATTTTGTATGGGAGTTTTAATGTGGTAGACATATATTCAAATGATTACAATACGCAGTTGTCTGTGATACTCTAAGAAGGGCAGAAAAAAGGAGTTAGTTACACAAAAAACCTAGTTTACTGACTTTTAGAGCATTACTTAGGACTTAACCAGTGAGCTAGAAGTGCAGAACTGAAAAGACTCAGCCAGGGGTGTAGTCTAGATGTTAACAAACCAGTACCACATAGGTCCTGACCAATCAGAACCTGTCTGACTAATCATCTAGGACTCCTGACCAATTAGAGCAATTGTTGGCCGGTTATCAGCTACTTTCAACACTGAACACCTGTCGAGAATCAGGTACCATCTTTAAAGGGGTGTGTAGTGTGGTTACCATGCCATAAGTGAGGCGGGTTACAAATAGTTTTCAGTTTTTAGGCCAGTTTTTAGAAATTGATAGGTTGTGACTCCCCAGATAGCTGAGTTAAGGATTTGGAAGCTGTGTGTAGGCTCACCGTGAAAGAATGTGGTGGTGACTGATGTGTGCCAGGGATGAAGGAAGACAAACTGTAGTCCACGTGTCATGTATTTGATGTCCTTGCTTGTGATTAAAAAACACAAACCTGGGGGCACCTGGGTGGCTCAGTCAGTTGAGCGTCCGACCTCAGCTCAGGTCATGATCTCCCAGTTTGTGAGTTCAAGCCCCACATCGGGCTTCATGCTGACAGCTCAGAGCTTGGAGCCTGCTTCAGATTCTGTGCCTCTCTCTCTCTCTCTCTCTCTCTCTGCCCCTCCCTTCTTCATGCTCTGTCTCTCTCTCTCTCTCAAAAAGTAAATAAACATTGAAATAATTAAAAAAAAGAAAAACCACAAACCTGCATTCAAATCCTCCTTCCAGTGTGAAGGAGCTGTAAGACTTTGGGCCAGTGGCTTTATCCATCTAGCTTATACATCCTCGTCGTAAGATTGGGGTAAGACCTAAGGAACAGGACCCTTGTGAGAATTAAGGAGGGACAGCATGGCACACATCATGTCAGAATTCCACTGTGTGACGTGATGGCTTCCAGGCAAAGATCATGCCAACTGTAGGATGGAGGTAAGATTCCAGCCTATGTCAAGGCTAAGGGCAGCAGGAGGCATAAAAGGGAGGAGAAGAAAGAGCTTAGCTTAAACGTGGGACAGACACAAGGGGGTCCTGGTGGAGGAAGACCCAGTGATGGATCCAGGAGCAAGGGCCCGGGAGAATATTTTTTGGTGAAATGCTATGTGTACCCTGTGACTCCACCCTCTGGCCCCCTTAAATCTTCAGGAAAACTACACAATTCACAATATAGTTGGTCCACTGAATTTTTTTTTTATTTTTGAAAGCTGGTGAAGGGCTGAGTTTTGGATCAAGGTTGGCAAGGGTCCAAAACAATGTCTTCTCCTGTAGGAGATCAGTACTCAGTACATGCTAACTATCGGCATGCCCATTACTACCACAAGTGCTTTGGTAGACATAGGAACAAGCTATGATGAAGGCCCAGATGAAGGAGAGCCAAGTTGCCCTGGGCAGGTCTGTCCTTAATTATACTGTCATTCTTAAACATATGTTCCAGCCAGAGACTTAAGAAGAAGCATTTGTTTAAATCTCAGGGCCCAGAAAGCATTTTATAGTCTAGATTCTAGAAAGTTCTATGTGTATGAATCTAAGCTGGATGAGCCCTTGTGTTTTACTAAAGGATGCTCTGAGAACATAAACCTGCAATAAGCCATACCACTTCTGGTCATAGAATCAAGTCGTCTGTGACGAGAAGCGAATATGCCACTTGCGTGGGCCCTTTTAGAACTTCCTGATCCAGATGCAAGGCTGATTTCTTAGGATTCTTGACATTGGCATTTAACCCCAAAGTAATCTTTGCTGTGCGCCTCTTTTGCTCTTCTCAATTCCCCTGCTGTCATTGCGATTTGCTTCTCTTTTGCTTCCTGATCTAGGTCTTTGGCACCAGTGAAGCAGAGGGTAGAGATGGGCCTGAGATGGGTCTACCAATGGGTTCAGACTTGTCTCTGTCCTGCTGACGGATGTAGAAATGCCTCCTGGACATCCGTCTGTGGAGGGATTGAGGAACCTCCTGGGAAAGCCTTCCTTATCTGACACACATTGGGAAGTCTTAGCTCAGGACAACAAGCTCAGCTCAGGAGCAAAGCTTTAGCCTCTAGAGGAGAAGGGTAATTCTAAGTAGAGCAGTGCCGAACCCCCTCCCCACTACCAAGAACTCAGGTCTATATGCTATAAAGAGGTAGGGTGTCTACTATAGCACAGACTGAAAAGACCCTCACTGAACTGTTTCCTTTCCTTCTTGGGCTCATACCTTCCTGGCATACATACTCTCTGTCTGATTTCTGGCCAAATAAATGTGGGCAGAAGTCACATATACCACCTCCAGGCCTGGCACATGAAACTTCCTGCATGATTGGGGATGCAGATAATCCAGTGGAGGAATCCAAGGCCCTAAGGATGAAGAATGAAGCCCCAGATGGAAGCCCTGAATAAATGGGAGGAATAGAACCCCATCGCTGCCTATCCCCGTTCTCACCTTGATGGTGACATGAGCCCGAATGAACTCTTATCCTCTAAAACCATACAAATTGTGAGGTTGTTCGTTAACAGCAATAACCTTGCCCTGATTGACTTGCTAAGTAAAAATGGAAATCTCTGTTTAATGAAAATACTGCATCTGACCTTGAGGAATGGGCAGCATAGCGTTAGTATTTTTCTAATAAAGAGTAACATGAAAAAAGAAGAGAGCCAGTCTTCCCTAGTTGCCACTGCATCAAACGGCTTTGCCATGTTGACAGCATTAAAATATGAAGTGGCATTAACTGATGGGAGACAGAGGAAGAAGGAGCAGTTTTCAAAGGAAGCAGAAATGGCCAGGAGGCCTGGAGGTCTCAGTAGTACCAAGAGAGAGGGGTTGTAGCTGCTGGTGGACACAGCAGTACGGGTTCCCAGGGGAAGCGGTGAATGCGAATGCGAGGGTCACAGCCAGCAGAAGTGGTGACAGCATCCAGGGAATGTTAAGGATTAGATGGCCAGATGAACCCATGTAGGACGCTTCGAGATTTTGAGCAAAACTTGGGAAAGCATGATGGTAATAAGAAGCAGCAAGTATGGGTCCCCTCTACCAAGTATTGGAACCTTGGAAGGTTGGGAAGGAACTCTCCCAATGCAGATCATGTAGGAAGAAGAGAAGGGGCCCTTCTGGCTTCAGTTAATGAGTTCCAGAAATAGAATTTCTTCTCCACGTAGCAGGCACAACACTCAGGCAGGTTAGGCTGTCCGCAGGCGTCCCTCCCCGGCCACCCCTTATTTCACTTCTCCGGGAGGTAAGCCAAGTTGGGCAGTCAGGAAACCCAGGAAGTTTGCGTTTTCCACAGTGACCTCAATGGGTGTTTGGGCACTGAAGGCACATTCCTGCAGGTAACGAGAGAGGAACTTGCAGGTTTCCTCTTTGTAAAAGGCCAGGATCTTGATTCATTTGGTGGCTGCTCTGAGGTTTTTTTTCCCTTCATTTGGAAGCAAAGCACGTTGAAATTGAGAAACAATGTTCTAAGCTGGGGGTCCTGTGTTAAGATGAAAAAAAAAAGTGGAGGATAGAAGAGATTTCTGGAAGGGCCAAGGAAAACAAAGAGGGGGGACCTGAGGGGGGACCGCTCAGATCGCTTCAGCGATCTGCTTCCCCCTGAAAATCATTTGGGCAAAGCTGGGGTGATTATAGGGAGATCGTAAATGCCACAAAGATTAGGCATGGAAAGCTGAGGGGCCGGAGAGGACACAGCTGTGGGATATGTGTACATTCACCCGCGTTTATGTGCTCACAGCTAATTATGTACACCCGTTGGTGCTTTTGGTGACTATGCCCTTTGAAGCAGAATTTTAATCAAACTTTAAGCTGTACACTTTTACTTCCGTCACATAAGAAGCATATACCCTTTTACTATGAAAAGTGGATAGATTATCTCTTTCCTTTCTGTGTACCCTGGCTGTTCCAGCCCACCTGCTTTCTCCTAGAAACTCAAGTTCCTGTTCTTCTGCAGCTAACACTGACATATCCTGCATCCTGCTCACTTTATTTATTTATTTATTTATTTATTTATTTATTTATATATGTTTTTACGTTTATTTATTTTTGAGACAGAGAGAGACAGAGCATGAACAGGGGAGGGGCAGAGAGAGAGGGAGACACAGAACCTGAAACAGGCTCCAGGCTCTGAGCTGTCAGCACAGAGCCCGACGCGGGGCTCGAACTCGCAGACTGTGAGATCATGACCTGAGCCGAAGTCGGACGCTCAACCGACTGAGCCACCCAGGCGCCCCGCATCCTGCTCACTTTAAAGTTATTTTCCTCAGTCTCCATATCTCAAGAATGTGTTCTAATTAGCTAATCTGGTATCAGGCAAGCCACTACTGGCTTACTGTGATCTCTAGTGCTTTTGGTCCAGGATGACCTACATAGATGTAAAATATGATTTTTAATCATACCTCCAGAGATATGGCAAAGAGTAAACATTTAGGGTATTGTAGAACTCTGAAAGAATAAATGGATAAATTACCAATCCGTTAAGTTATTATTAAATTTATGTTATTAAATTATTAAGTTGTCAAAAATTAATCACTTATTAATAAAAAGAAGCACTGACACTTATATGACAGGTACTAGGTGCCAGGCACTCTTCTAAGTGCTTTGCATGTATCCATTTAATTCTCAGGACAACTCTGTGGGATTGGAACTATTTCATTTTGCAGATGAGGAAATTGAGGCAGAGAGAGATTAAGCAAGAAGCCCTAGATCTGGCAGCTAGGAAATGGTGGAGTCGGGATTCAAACTCAGTGGCCTGTCCCCAGACTCTGTGCCCTATCAGAGTCCATGACATGTTTTTGAGTGGAAAAGGGTGATGGGATGTGAATTACACCCACAGGATACCCACTGACAGTTTCTCATGGGAATGAGGCAGAGTCCAAGAGAGAGGTATCTTAGAGCTTTTGTTTGACACTAAGAAGTCACATCATCTTTCTAGATCTTAGTTTTCTCTTCAGTGAAACAAGGAGGGTGGACTAGGTGACCTCTAAGACCCGTCCCAAGTCTAAGATAAATAACATCTTCAGCAATCCTGCGCTAAAATGCTGATCTCTTGGTGCCTGTGGGGAAGAAGCAGGTCAGTTCCTGCTTCCTACACCCTTCAAGCCAGAAGCTGCAGGGTAGGGTGTCCAGTAGATACCTGTGAAGAACTGGAAACACCAGACGAGGGTTAGAGGCCTAAGAAACCTCACCCTTTACCTAAGAAACATAAAGAAACACATTTACCGAGCGCTTACTGTGCGCCCTGTGTCTTAAACAGATTATCTAATTCTCACAATAAGCCTGTGAATTAGGTAGGGTCTCCATTTAAAAAACGAAGCTGAAGCTTAGTCATGCCAAGTGACTTGACCAAGATGGCCCAGCTGGCAAGGTATGCAGGTAGGATTCAAATCCCGTCTAACTCCAAAGCCCAGGCTCATTTCACAACCACTGCCTGCTTCAATACCTGCTATCTCATTCCATTCTCACTGCAAGCCTCCGGGGTAGTTATTATTTCCCCATTTCACTGAGCAGGAAAGTGAGACTCGGAGCAGTGAAGTGACTTGCCGGGAAAAGGATCTGGCTCCGAGTGGGCGGGAGGAGAGCGGGCAGAAGCGTGCACGTGGACTCCGGTGCCGCAACCCCGCGCCTCCCCCGGCTCCGCTCTGCCTCGCGGCTCCCACCTTCCCCGGTCCCAGTCCCGCGCACGGCCCGCTGCGAACTACACTTCCCGGCAGGACGCGGGCGCGCGCACGCGCACCGGGGCCTCCGCCATGGCGACTGTGCTGTCCAGGGCGCTCAAGCTCCCGGGTAAGGAGTCGCAGCCTCGCGACCACCCTGCTCCCGCGGACCCTGGGGAGACTGGGAGGCGAGGCGCTGGAGGCGAAGCCGGTCGGGGCCTGGTCCCAGCCCCAGCGTAGATGCAGGCGCGCGGAGGCGAGCCGGTGCAGCCCCCACGGGCTGGGGGTCTGTCACCACCAGGGGGCGAGAGGGGCGCCAGGCTGGTCGGGGGTCGCGGGCGCGGGGCGAGCTTGGGAGACTCAAGGGAGGGAGCGCTGTAGGCGCGCGGGGCTGGTGGCCTGGAGCAGGCGGGCGTTGCTTCGAGGGCGGCAGTCAGAGCGCGCGTCGCCGCCATCCCAAAGGGAGGGCTGGTGAGGGGAGCATCCTTTCCTGAGCGCCGCGGACCAGATACCGCAGGGTCCCCAGCTCTTTCTGTCTTGGGCTGGCCCTGCGGGCGAGGGGGGACAGGAGCTGCAGGACAGCGGGCCACCCTCTGGAGCAGCCTCTCCACTTAATGACAACACTGACGCAGCCATAAGGTAAGCGGGACAGGTGTTTACCCCTTCTGGTTTACAGAAGAGGAAAATGAGAGTTATTTGGCTAATTGACTTGTCCCAAGGTCGCAAAAACGGTATTGGAAACGCCTGGACTAGAACCTCTGGGGTCTCTTGGTTCTAGATCCTGGGGTTTGATTCCTATTGATCAGCCTCTGGCTCTCAAGGCTAAGTATTGAGGAGGGGAAGGATTTGGCCCCTGAAAGTTGCAGATAAATTGTGGAATGTTCTTTAAGGAGGCACACTGGTAGTGTCGACAACTTCTAGAGCTAATTCAGTACTTTGGGCAGCAGCTTCACGTTTTTAAACATTTTCGCTTGAACCTCCAGAATGGGACTGTGCCGCTACAAGCTTGCTTTTTAAAATAAAAGTATATTTGTCCTGCCCAAATAAATTTTAAACATTAAGCTGCAAACATGTATTTGCTGATACGGTGATAGTGGGAAAAGCAGGGTTAGTAGGAAAAACAGTTGCTTTCACTGGCATCAGAAGAAAGGGCTAGTTTGGTGTCTGGTGGATAATCCAGCATATGGCATCACAGGGTGTATCACAGGGACTTTATTCTAAAGGAGCTTCCAGCCTGCTGCCACATTGTGCCATGGATGACACTGGGTTGGGCATGAATTTGCATTTCTGTCCCCAGACTTCATGACCTGAGACGTTTTTCCCCCGACATGGGCTCATTAGAACATTGGAAGGAACATTGATAATATCTGTCTTGGAATGTGTATGTAACATTGGAATGAAGTGGGGGATGGATGTGTGCCTTTACCTGCAGGATTAGTTTTTGTTTTGTTTTTTTTTAAGAGAATGCAGAGAGGGTACAAGCGGGGGAGAGGGGCAGAGAGAGAGAGAATCTTAAACAGACTCCACACCAAGCTGGACGTGGGGCTCGATCCCACGACCCTGGGATCATGACCTGAGCCGAAATCAAAAGTTAGACACTCAACCGACTGAGCCACCCAGGCGCCCCAGGATTAATTAACTTTAAAGAGAGTACCTTTGTATATCCTTAGTGTAGGATGATATCCTCTCCAAGGATAATGAGATGTCAGACATATTTAGATTTATTTCTTTTAAGTTCCTTTTCTTTTTTTCCAGCATAGATAATTATTCTTCTCTAAGGATGGGAATGCAAGAAAAACGCTTTTGAAACTCTTGAGCTCTTTTGCATTCTCACGTCGTTAAGGCTGTGACACTATCACTCCCTGGAGTATTCAGTTGCAGTAACTCAGTCAGCTGACAGGGTAGGGAAAGTATAGTCTGGTCCTTGGGCCTGTGTTTGAACAGCGCCTTGGACCTGAAGAGACAGGTATGTTCCATACTTTTTAAGGCCCGGGTGCAGTGGCCATGTGTTCTCTTCGATGATGTGGGTTGTGGTTTCTTTTGTTTGTTTTTGTTAGTACTTTTGCTTGTCTCCCTTTTGTCGTTTCTCCCCACTGCCCCAAATACAATTTTTAGTTTTTAGGTAGAAGTTGCCTTCTTAATAACTTTTTTTTGGATTTCCTGTGATTGGGACTGTGAGACTGTTATCCAGTTTGGGCTACTGTGTTATGTTACCTTAGTTAACATCGTCTCTTTTTTTTTTAAACTGAAGTCTAATTGACACATCCTGTTAGTTTTAGGTATACAACGTAATGATTCGATATTTGTATATATTGCAAAATGATCACACAGTGACATCCTCACTATTTCTATGTGTAAGGAAGCAGACTAGAATGGTAACTAAGAGCATGACACAGCTTTGGGTTCAAGTCCAGTGTTTACCAGATTGGTTATTTAATCTTTTTAAGCTTTAGTTTGTTCATGTGTCGTAATACTATTATTATGGAAAATTCTTTAGGTACTGCACACTCTGCTTCATATTTACCTCATGGGGTTATTTGGCTTAAAATTTTTTGGGGGGCGCCTGGGTGGCTCAGTCGGTTAAGCTTCCGACTTCTGCTCAGGTCATTATCTCGCGGTCTGTGAGTTCGAGCCCTGCGTCAGGCTCTGTGCTGACAGCTCAGAGCCTGGAGCCTGTTTCAGATTCTGTGTCTGCCCCTCTCTCTGACCCTCCCCCATTCATGCTCTCTCTCTCTCTGTCTCAAAAATACATAAATGTTAAAAAAAAAATAAAAAATTTTTTTCAAAGTTTATTTATTAAAAAAAAATTTTTTTTTAACGTTTATTTATTTTTGAGACAGAGACAGAGCATGAATGGGGGAGGGTCAGAGAGAGAGGGAGACACAGAATCGGAAGCAGGCTCCAGGCTCTGAGCCATCAGCCCAGAGCCCGACGCGGGGCTCGAACTCACGGACCGTGAGATCGTGACCTGAGCCGAAGTCGGACCCTCAACCAACTGAGCCACCCAGGCACCCCCAAAGTTTATTTATTTTTGAGAGAGAGAGAGTGTGAGCTGGAGAGGGACGAGAGAGAGGGAGACACAGAATCTGAAGCAGGCTCCAGGTTCCGTGCTGTCAGCACAGAGCCGGATACGGGGCATGAGCCCATGAACCGTGAGATCGTGACCTGAGCCAAAGTTGGATGCTTAACTGACTGAGCCACCCAGGAGCCCCGGGATTACTTGTCTTAGTAGAAGAAATGGTTGTACTGAAGAGGTTTGTTATTATTCAGTAAGTGTTAGTTCTTATTATCATCTTTGTTAGCACCAGGCTCATTTAGGAATGTGCTTCCTGAAGGAAGGCCTAATGTAACAGTGAGCTAATGACAGATGTCATCAAGTTGGTGAAGAAAGGACAGTTGCTTGGAATCTATTTCAGTCTCTTACCCTTCCACTAAGCCCAAGATGGAAAGATGTTTGGCTCACATGCATATGATAGGGTAAATTAGTAACAGAAGGACAATGTGACATTCATAAAGCAGCCTGTGGAACAACTTATCTTAAGTAAATATTTTTTTTAGTCCATTTTAAAGTTTGAAGGTCAAAGCCTGAAAGGTATATCAGAGCGCAATGTTACTGTAACGATTTGTTTTATTATGTGTAATTTAGAATCGTTATGGGCCCTGGATAATCTAATCTATGATGTGATTTACCTTTAATTGCAGTAGAGTGTAGTCTATGTATAGTGCATATCACAGAATGGTGTGTTTTACACCATATTTTCCTGAACATACCTGGGGAAGATACAGTTGCACTTCCTTCCTGTTTTCCTCTGTACCATTTTGGGAATGCTGTTTAACTGGCATCCTCAGTCTTCCTAAGGTGAAAAGTGATAGCTGTGGAAAGCTCATTTATGTTGATACATTATGAAATCAGTATCCTCTCCTTTATTCTTTGAAACCCTTTCATGGATTAAAAATATGGTGGCTGTAATCAGTAGAGAAAAGAGTGCTAAAGTGCCCTGCCTTCTGAAGTGTGATTTTGATCATGATTATAACTTCAGGCAAGTTGGTGTACTTTATGCTTCACAGTCCCTTGTCTTTCTGTGACAGATAGCAAACATATTTACAAAGGAGTTCTCTGATCAAGTTTATAGTCTGGAATAATTAAGCTGGGCTTTGTGTAATGTCTGGAAAAAGACACTATCTTTTGATAATATAGGTTACTGATAAGAAGTTAGCCTGATTATTTTATTTTATTTTTAAAATTTACATCCAAGTTAGCATATAGTGCAACAATGATTTCAGGAGTAGATTTCTTAATGCCCCTTACCCATTTAGCCCATCCCCCCTCCCACAACCCCTCCAGTAACCCTCTGTTTAGGAGTCTCTTATGTTTTGTCCCCTTTCCTGTTTTTATATTGTTTTTGCTTCCCTTCCCTTATGCTTATCTGTTTTATATCTTAAATTCCACATATGTGTGAAGTCATACGATATTTGTCCTTCTCTAATTTCAGTCAGCATAATATCCTCTAGTTCCATCCATGTAGTTGCAAATGGCAAGATTTCATTCTTTTTGATTGCTGAGTAATACTCCATTTTGTGTGTGTGTGTGTGTGTGTGTGTGTGTGTGTGTGTGTGTGTGTGTGTGTGTTTGTGTGTGTATACACCACATCTTCTTTATTCATTCATCCGTAGATGGACATTTGGGCTCTTTCCATACTTTGGCTATTGTTAATAGTGCTGCTGTAAGCATTGGGGTGCATGTGCCCCTTCAAAACCCTACAACCCAGCAATTGCACTACTAAGTTAGCCTGGTTTTTGTTCCCATCTTTAGTGACTGGATTCTCTTTCCCTTGGCTTGGCTGCTCATATATGATTCTTTTTTTGTCCTTGAAGTTTAGCCCCTTTTTTGCAATATATTTCAGTATTGATCACTCTGTATCAGTTTTTCTTGGGACTCAGTGTACCTTTTACCATTTTGGGTCTTGCTATATTACAGGAGCTTGTTTGGCATGTCTTTTAATTATTGTTTTTTGTTCCATTTTCTTTCCCGTTGTCTTCTTCAGTTACGCATATGTTGGGTCACTTTTGCTGTCTGTATCTATGCCTTTTTAGTCTTCTTGAAAGCCTTGATCTTTTCCATGCGAGACCTCAAAACCAGACTGCCTGGATTTGAATGCTTGCATTATTGCTTACTTGCTGTTTAACTGTGGGCCCAGTTACTTAAACTTCCAAACCTCAGTTTCTTCATCTTGAAAACGGAGATAATAATGTTTCTGTCTCCAGAAGTTGTTATGAAGATTTGCAGAGATAAGGCAGCAAAAGGGTGTGGAAGAGGGCATACCAAGTGCTTGGAACTACCAGCCATTCTTGTTTCCGTTTCATTTTGCTTGATTTTCCACCAGTCTGCCCTTGATGTCTCGGACTCTTTTCAGCCATGTCTGCCCGTTTGCTCATTCCAGTAAGGGTATCTTTTCTAAACTTGTTTTATTAATTTTTCCATTGTTTTTCTGAGCCCTGCTTGTTTACTTCTCATCTTCTCTATTCAGTTGTCCTTTATTCTTAGAAATATTATGTGTGTGTGTGTGTGTGTGTGTGTGTACTCTTATTTCAGAGAAACTGTTTTCTTTAATTTCTTGGATTCCCTGGGGAAGTATCTGTTCATTATTTCCTCCATTTTGTGGCATAATTTGTCCAGCATTGGTTCCTCAGTAGATTTTGTCGGCTATGTTTTTTTGTAGCTTCTTTCTTGAATATTTGCAGAACTTTGAAGTATCTCATAGAATAAGTACTAATGGTGGCTTCTTTCTGATTATAAATCATATTTAATGGTCATTTGTTTTATAGCTAGCTCTTGGCTGACATGCAGGCAGAGGCTGGGGGAGTGAGCCAGGGCAGTTAGAAGCTAGAATTTAATCTACTTGGGCCCCAGCCTGTTTAAAAAAAAAAAAATCCCCCTCTTCAGGTCTGACTGTCTACAGCTACTTTTCTTACAGTTTACTTTTCCTGTAAACATAGAAGCCTTTCTCACTTACTCTTACCTTGCTTTTGAGTCTATGGTGTTGAATGGGGCCCATCGATGCCTTTGGGACCCCAGACTTGGTCTTTCTAAGCAAGAAATAACCAGTTTGGCTATATATCCATGGAACAAGGGAGGTAATACAATTGATTGGTTAGGATTGTGAATTCTGTAGTCAGATTGCCTGAGTTTGAATCCTGGCTCTCTTTCTCCCTAGTTCTGTGATCTTATGCAACTTATCTCTCTATATTTTCATTTCTTGTTGGTAAAATGGGAATAACAACAACCACCACCACCACCACCAACAACGATACCTACCTTCCAGGGTTGTCATGAGGATGGAATGAATTAACATGTACATGCTTGGACCAGTGCCCAGGATAGTAGGCACTCCTACTTTTCAGTTAGCATCATTGCCATCATCTTTATTGTTGTCATTATTAACTCTGTGAACTCTGCTCACTGGTGGGGACCTGAGATGCATGCATCTACTCTTACTGTGCTTCCTCGATAGGATACAAGTTTTGCTGCATTTGGCAACAATTTTTCATAAATTGTAGTTTGGGAATGTGGTTGTTTTCTTTTCTCCCATTTTATTACACCCCTCCCTCCACCCCCCGGTTTTTAGGACGAATACTGACAGAAATGCTTTCCTTTGCTATCATCAACTGGAAGTATATAGTATTTTACAGAGACCATTTCAAGAGCAGCTGATTTTCAAAGGATGCTTGCAAATTAGTTTTATAGGTTTAGTAAAGATTTTACTAGTTTCTGTAGCATATGCAGCCAAGTTCTCTTCCTGCCTGTGATAGTGTGTGATATCATAAAATGCATTTCTTTTAAACTGTTTTGTTAGCCAATATTTTAGTAAGGGTTTTACTTTGACTGTTTTAGACTGGTATATTTGTTGCAAGGTGGCAACTGACAAGCGAGGTTGAATTTAGTAAGTATCAATGCTAAATTTTTCACTTGATGCTAAAAATCCAATTGTACCGTTATATAAGATGACCTGAGTGTATGTAGACAATACTTGGGAGTTTGAGTTGAATCAGTTGTGTGATGTGACTGCCAAGAAAGCTGGCAAGATATTAGGTTACAGTAATCGAATTGTAGCATATTCTCTAGATTAGGGAGGACATGGTTCTGCCCTCCGCTGGCCTGGTCAGACTGCACCCTGGGGATTGTATCCAGTTCCAAGAACCATACTTTAAGAAGCACTGACATATCACATTGTGTCCAGAGCAGAGCGACCAGGATGTTGAAGACACGTGGAACGGTGCTTCTTCAAGTGATGAGTTGAAGGAGGTGGAGACGTTTAACCTGGGGAAGACAAGATTGGGCAGTTGGGAGAAATAATGCCAACAGTAATAATAGGAGCTGAAATCTGTTGACTGCAACTATAAGCCAGACCCTAAGGACCATGCATATGTTATCTTATTTAATCCTCAAAAATAGTTGCATGAGGTGGGAAAAATAATTGCCCCATTTCAGAAATGGGGAGAATAAGGCTTACTAAAGCTGAGAAATTAATTGAGGTCACATGATTAAAAAGAGATGGAGCCAAGATTTGACTCTGTCTGTCTGTCTGCCTGTAAAGACTTGAACTCTTAAACACCATGCCATACTTTTCTTATGACTGGTGTCTTCACGTTTTGAAGGACTTGCATGTGGAAGAGGGGTCCCAGAAGTTAGAACTAGGGCAGATAATCGGCAAATGGCCAGAAACAGATTCTCGAATCAGTGTATGGAACTGCTTTCTGGATTGGAGGGCAGTGAGTTTCCCTCACACTGCTTATGTTCAGGTGTATGCTGAGTGACTGCATGGTGGGTGTTTGATTTCCTCTTTGTTAGATATAGTCTTTTTTTTTTTAATTAAAAAAATTTAAAATCATGGTAAAATACACATAAAAGTCACCCTCTCAACCATTTTTAAATGCACGTTTAAAATGTAACCAATTTTAAATGTAGTATTGTTAAGCATATTCACATTGTTGTGCAACCAGTGTCTAGAACTTTGTCTAGCAAAGCTGAAGCTCTGTAAGGCATCCCCCGCTCTTTGATAGTTTGCATTATGTCCCTTTGCTTTTATGGAAGACCTGTGTCAGTGCCTATTTTCACTAACCTAAAGAAATCCAAAGAGGATTTTCGCTTTTGTGAAAAAAGGCAAAAAGTGAAAAGAGCATTCGGTGCTTGTTTTGCAGCAAGTCATTAGAGAGGCAGCGCTCACCCCAGCCGTGGGAGGGGTCCCGCTGAGCTGCTTGCCTGGGAACCACCCTCAGCATCTCAGCCCCAAGTCGCCAGGGCTTTGAACTGTGTCTGGGGGCATCTGTGCTTTATCCCGACTTATTTTGTGCATCCATTAGCAAGATGTGCCCTGAGGTATCAGAAAAGCCTAGGAGAGGTTATTGCTTGGGTCTGGGAAAGCTCAAAAAAATTTTCCATATAAATTAATGATAATTGCTTCTTTGTTTTATGCTATTACAGCTTAGGAGGATTTTGACAGGAATACTCTACTTTTGGATAGTGAGGGAAACCTATACCCATTAAATAATAACAACTCCCCATTTACCCATACTCCCAGGCCCTGGAAACTACATTCTAATTTGTTTCTATGA
Source organism: Felis catus (assembly GCF_018350175.1). Lineage (NCBI taxonomy): Eukaryota > Metazoa > Chordata > Mammalia > Carnivora > Felidae > Felis > Felis catus. The sequence continues at coordinate 47,073,439 of NC_058374.1, forward strand.
ATTTGATTAATCTAGATAAATATCTCATATAAGAATCATACAGTGTCTTTGTTTATTTCACTTAGCATAATGCCTTCAAGGTTCGTCTGTATTATATAGCATGTTAGAGTTTCTTTACTTTTTAAGGTGGGATAGTAATCCATGGGATGTATATATCACATTTTGAATCCCATCAGGTATATCCTTTTAGTTAAAAAAAATTTTTGTTTTAAGTTTTAGAGTTAATATATTATTATATTATATATATTATATATATAATTATATATATATTATATAATATTTATATTTAATATATAAATATATAATAAATACATATTATATATTATATATAATATATTATTATAACAGCCTATGGTTCTGTTTGCAGATTATTATAACTAAAATTATATGGGACAGTTAGAAAATGGGGTACCCTAATTAATAAAATAATTTGGTTCATGGAGTAGATATATAAATTGTAGAAGATTAGCTTAAAACCTGTACTGACTTTATAGCATAATTTGGAAATACTATTTTGAATTAAATTCCTAATAATTGGTCTATTTTCTTACAATTTGTGCCTTTACAAGACAAATCCAGTATTTGTTGATAAAATGAATAGCTTTGAAAGTGAAAATACATAGGAGTGTCTAGTTAATAGAATGCCAGTTTGCTCAGTATCTTCTGTGCTTTTTTTTGTAAAATACTTAATGTTATAAAGTATATCTGTGTAATGTTTATTTTTTAAATAAAATATTTATTGATTTTCTGTGTACCAAGCACTAAGCTTTACACTAAAGATTTTACTTCCCATATTGGTTTCTATATAGTGTTTTATTGCTTCATATTATGTCTTTTTAAAAAAAAATTTTTTTTTTCAACGTTTATTTATTTTTGGGACAGAGAGAGACAGAGCATGAACGGGAGAGGGGCAGAGAGAGAGAGGGAGACACAGAATCGGAAACAGGCTCCAGGCTCTGAGCCATCATCAGCCCAGAGCCCGATGCGGGGCTCGAACTCCCGGACCGCAAGATCGTGACCTGGCTGAAGTCGGACGCTTAACCGACTGTGCCACCCAGGCGCCCCATCATATTATGTCTTGAGTAAATGGGACATAATATATGGAGTGACATCACCAAGATCACAGTGACAAGAGGCAGAGATCAACATCAAGAATTTTTCTTTTTTCCTTTTTAATTAACTGGGTCGTATTTTCTTTTTTATATTTCTTTTTTAAACACGATTGATTGATTGATTGATTGATTGATTGATGGAGGGGAGAGTTGGGGAGAGGGGCAGAAGGAAAGAAAGAGAAAATCTTAAGCAGGCTCCATGCTCAGCATGGAGTCTGACAGGGGCCTGATGCAGGGCTTGATCCCACGATGCTGGGATCATGACCTGAGCTGAAATCAAGAGTCAGATGCTCGACTGACTGAGCCTCAGTGCCCCTTTACATTTCTTCTTAATAAAAGCTTTAACAATGGAGTTTATGTTAGTACAACTTACCATGTAATTTCTAACACTGGAAATTTTTTCTTGGTTTTTGCATGGTGATAGCATGAACTAAAGGCATAAAAGCAGTTAGTCATTGGCAGTGAGGGTCAAGGAGTGGCTTGGGAGCAAGTGTTGCTTCAGCTCTCCTATAATTTCCACCTGTCAGCCACCCCAAATAAATGTAGAGTCTAAGTAAAAATAGGGCGTTTGTTGTGTAAGCCAGCTTTGAGAAAAATCCTTTACCGCTGCATTCCTGCTTGGTCCCACCCCTCCTAAAATACTTGCTCAGAATAACATTTTTAAAGGTAAACAGTGTTTACTGAAACATGTACTGACAGGGCTTTAGAATCATAGGAAGTTTCTCAGAAGTGAGTTTTCAGGTGACAGTGTTCTACTTTGCAAGCTGTTTCTGTGGAGACCATTAGGAAGCCACGAATATCCGACTGTGAGAAGCAGTGCCCAGAGAACGATTCTTCTGAAGTTTAGGCAAGTTCCAGGAAAGATTGGAACATCACAGATCTAAGAAAATCAAAGGGAATCTGCACATAAGGCATATGGAAGGTTGATATAAGAGCTATGTCTTTCTTTAGTGAGATTCACACAAATTAAGAGGTTTTTTTCTTAAAACTAAAAAGGTACCAAAGCATAAGAGACTCTTAAAAACTGAGAACAAACTGAGGGTTGATGGGGGGTGGGAGGGAGGGGAGGGTGGGTGATGGGTATTGAGGAGGGCACCTGTTGGGATGAGCACTGGGTGTTGTATGGAAACCAATTTGACAATAAATTTCATATATTGGAAAAAAAAACCTATAAAGGTATTTGAAATTTGCCACTTTGTTTCTTTTCCAATTTTTTAAAGTCATAAAAGCAATAATTCTAGAACACTGATTTTCTTCCCCCCCATTCTTTCCCCATTTTGCTGGCATCTGTTTTATAGATAGCCATCAAGATTTAAGTTTGTAAACTTAAGTTATTTTGTTTTCTGTGTGTTCTTTTAGCTGTTCACAGCTGCCATGTAATTGTTGAGGGTTTCTCCTTCCTAGTTCTTCCTGACATTCCGTCTTTCTGTGTTTCAGGGAAGAAAAGTCCAGATCTAGGGGAGTATGACCCCCTCACACAGGCCGACAGTGACGAGAGCGAGGATGACCTTGTGCTCAACTTGCAGCAGAAGAATGGAGGGGTCAAAAACGGGAAGAGCCCTCTGGGAGAAGTGCCAGAACCTGACTCAGATGCTGAGGCTGTGGGGGCTGCAAAGCCGCATCTTTCAGAAGTCGCCACAGAGGGGTACCCCTCAGAACCTCTTGGGGGCCTGGAGCAGAAGGCAACCTCTTCCATCGTGTCTTACGTACGCACATCTGTCTTCCTGCTAACTTTGGTCATCTCCATGATCCTGGTGCTCGTATGTGCTTTCCTGATCCCCTGTCCCCCCAGAGATCTGCACAGCACTTGGAGCCGCCACCTGGGCCCCCAGAGAGGTGAGTTGCAGGATTTCCAGCCCCAATTGTGGAAAACTTCAAGTTTACATGTAATTTTGTAAAACTTCTGTAAAACTGTATGCTGATGATGTTGAAAATTCCCTCCAGGTCTTTACAAATAAATGTGTGTCATATAGCATTCCTCTCCCTGTGTGTGGAGGTGGTTAGGAGGTTAAAACTGGAAATAAAACAAAAAGATTGATACAGCTCCAGAAGCTTGGGAAGGTCGCTGCTCTGTTGTGTTTCTATTGGCATTGGTCTTAATTAGATGCAGATAGGACAGAGCATTGGTTTGCTGGGTCCTTGCAGTGCAGCCAACACTGTCAGGGGAGAGCAAAGCTGTGAGACGGGCTATTTACAGAGAAAAGTAAGACTCAAGGCCTGGCCAGACCAGAGGCCAGGGCTTTGTAGGACCCTCAGGCATTTGTCGATTATAGGAGCCTCACCCAATTTGAATTTTGAAATAATTTCTTTCAAGTAAAGTCGACTTGCTTTCTTGTGGTAAATTTTCTTTCTTGCTCCTAATGGTTAGGTTGGTGCCACCCAAGTAATTCTAGCTATTTTGTCTCATTCTGGGGCAGGTTTCTTTTAAATAGCCTGCTCTGGGTCCAGAATGCAATTCCATCTGAGCTGTGAGTGCCAAACAGTCCTGTCTTTTATGAACTGCCTTGGGGTGCGGGGGTTCAGAACACCACCCCAAAATATGTCACAGCAAACAAAATATTGTTTATTTTGAGTTGAAGGCACATGAATAGCAGCAGATGCAAGAAGGGCACTCTGACCTTGACCTTTAATTCTTCCCTGAAGCGGGAGATGAAACTCCTGTGTGAAAGATGCCCTCCCAGTACCAGGAGGAAAGACGCATTCTAATCAACAGAGACAGGGGGTTGAGGCTGAGGGAAGTCTGTGCAAACAGAGACCTTGTTAAAATAACTCTTCTCTTCCTTTAGTCTCTTTAGACGTGTTAGCTCCCTTCCCATGGCTACCGCTCTTTGTTCAACCTAGTACGTAAGCACTTCTCCAGGTCTTTATTTTTCTGTGGGGGCTCCCACGTACATGTGAAATTTCATTCAGTGAACGTTGAGTCCTTTTGTCACGTCAGTCTGTCTTCTTAACCGGTTATCTCATTATGTTTTATTACTCAGTCCCAGCTAGGAACCCTAAGAAGGTAGAGGAGAAATTTTCCCTCCCCTACAATACTCCCAAACCCCTACATCATCTTCGTTTAGAAATATTTTAGCTCTGACACTTCACTAATTTTAGTTGATTTAGCTTCTGATGAGTTCTGTGTTCTCACCTTTACTTTCTCTTAAGGCAAGACTGGGTAGATGTGACGTATGCTGTATTCCCACCACACAGGATATCTCTCCCTGTCTTCCTTTTTTAAAAGATTCCAATTTATTAACAAAAAAATTTTTTTTTATTTTATAGAGAGAGAGAGCTCAAGTAGGGGCGAAGGGCAGAGGGGGAGAGAGAGAGAGAGTGAGAGAGAAAGAGAGTGAGAGAATCTTAAGCAGGCAGGCTTCACACTCAGCTCAGAGCCCAGAGCCCAACACAGGGCTCGATCCCATGACCCTGTGATCATGACCTGAGCTGAAATCAAGAGTTGGATGCTCAACTGACTGAGCCACCCAGGCACACCTCTTCCTTCCTTTTTTGATGATTCTAAGTGAGCTCTTATAATATTTGTATATGTGGTAAGGCTAGGAACAAATCACTGATGTATCCACCACCGAGTTTAAGAAATAAGATATTATAAAGACCGTTGAGGGGCGCCTGGGTGGCGCAGTCGGTTAAGCGTCCGACTTCAGCCAGGTCACGATCTCACGGTCTGTGAGTTCGAGCCCCGCGTCAGGCTCTGGGCTGATGGCTCGGAGCCTGGAGCCTGTTTCCGATTCTGTGTCTCCCTCTCTCTCTGCCCCTCCCCCATTCATGCTCTGTCTCTCTCTCTCTCCCAAAAAAATAAATAAATAAACGTTGAAAAAAAAAAAAAAAAAGACCGTTGAAATCTCCATGTGTCCCTCCTCACCAAAGCCACCTCTCCCTGCCGGAGTTCTACTGCCCTGAGTTTTGTGTCATTATTTCTTTACTTTTCTTTAAAGTTTTACCACATGGTAAAGTAATTTTTCCCATTTTGAATTTTGTATAAATGTAATTAAGCAGGCTTCTGTGACTTGTTTTTTCTTTTTGTTTAGCATGTTTATAAAATGCTTTTTGACGTTCATCAATATTGATATACTGTAACTGGACCTTACTCATTTTCATCACTGATTTCCCATGGTATGATTATCCCATGATTTATTGATTCATTTTACTGTTGATAAACATTTAGGTGACTTCTATTTTTTAAAAAATGAATAATGCTGTTAAGAAGATTCTTGTACATGTTTGCTGATGCAACGTGTGAGCATTTCTCTAGAGCATTAACCTGTGAGTGATACTGCTGGGTCATAAGGTGTGCGTGTGTTCAATTTACGTTAAATTATTTTCCATAGTGGTTGTACCAATTTACACTTCCACCAGCTGTGCATGAGTTCTCTCCAACTTTGGCAGGTGTCCTCTGACTCCACACTGTTGAGGGGTAGGGTGGCACTATCTATTTGTCACCGCTCAGTGGGAAGCCCAGACTCCCTGCTAGGCCTCTGCTGACACCACCCAGGCAGGGGCAGCGCGAGCTGCCTCATTCATGCCAGGTAGGGGTAAAACTATAGGCTTCCCTTGTGTGTGTGGAGGGCACTAGGCAGGGATGAAAGTCCTGGCTCCCCACCTGGCCTTCTCCGATGTGACCTTGGTTGGGGTGGGGGAAGGGTGCCTTATTACAGCTGGGCAAAGTGGAACTCTAGGCTCTCACTTGGCCTTTGCTGTGGGGGTGGGGTGGGGGCACAGTTCTATCTGTATGGTGTTTGGTTGGTGTAGAACACTTGTCATCTAAAACTTGCCTGTCTCGCTATGCTGTTCCTTTCCTGGTCCTTTGGCTAGGGGAGCCAGCTTTTCTTGGACCTTTTTTGTCTGTACCTGCTGGCATTTCTGGTTGCCAGCTTCTGCAGCACCTCGTCTGGGACATTTCAGGCCAAAAGAAAGCCCAGGGGAGTCATCACCTTGTTATTCCTTGGGTTTTGCAATCTCTAGCCATGCTACCTTCTCTGCGCCTTCCAGAGTCTTCTTACATTTGTTTTCTCAGTAATGCCTGGGGACTTGAGCTGCACTTAGAAGAATAGGCAGTACTGTGTGTACTCTGTCTTATCTAGGAACCAGAAGTCTGCCTATTTTTTAGGGAGGTGCTGGCAGTGCTCTGTGTCTGTTCCCTTTGTAACCTGGGAGAACTGGTTTGTGGTGACTTAACTCAGGACTTTTTTGTTTTTATGTGTTCATCAGGTGGGGACCTGTCTCCGTTGGAATTGGCTGATGTGAATGGAGATGGCCTGCGTGATGTGCTTCTCTCCTTCGTAACTTCAAGGAATGGGAGTGCGGTCGGTAAGAGACATGTCTTATAGAGGCTGCTACAGGAGAAGTTCATTGATTGGAGGGGCTGTGAACTAAGAGAAAACAGAGGGTTGTCTCCAGAAGGGCACTATAGAAAAGGATCTGGAGTCAATAGAAAGTCATCATGGGTCTATCATATGTGACTAACCTTATTGGAAAGCTCCTGTGTGTAAGCAAAGCTCATTTCAAGAATCATGGAGAGTTGTAGCTGGAAGAACTTTTAGTGGGTCGCCCAGTCCCATAATACAGAAGCTGAGATCCAGAGAGGAAGTGACTTGTCTACACACCAATGAACAGCATTAGTTCCCAGGGTTCTTGAGTTTTCTCCTGGCCAATTTTCCATTGCTTCTTAGATTATAGTAAATGCTAATCCAATCCGACCTTCCCATCCCCAGCAGAAAGCTTCTGTTCATGTTCTAACATATTTTTACACACATATATCTTGGCCAGGTGCTTTCTTTTTACTCCTGTTTAGTCCTCTCTCATTCTCTCTGGTCTCCCACCCTGCTCTCTGCACTGGAAGGCCAACCAGTAGGCATTATGTCAACAGGCTACCTTGCTTACCAACTTCTGATTGGGTTTGGCCAATAGGAAGCACAGGCAAGAAGTTGGAGGAGAGGAAGAGAGTGAGGGGAGGGTATTTATTCCCTTGGCTCCCTCCCTGCCAGGGTGAACTCAGGCTGGCTACATCCTTGATCATAGGTCACATCCTCTCTTAAGGTGGTCTTCTCATAGGACTTTCTTTTTTGGGATTTCAGGAATCACTTCCTCTCCTGTCTCTTTGTGCCTGGGAGTGGTAACAGTTCTAACGGGTGGTACTATCCCTTGTGGTTTGTCTGTACCCAGACCACAACTTTGTAAACAGTCTGTTTATTAAACCTTACCACAACTTAACTTGATTGAGTGTGTGATATATGTCAACTACAAAAAAAAAAAAAAAAAAAAAAAGTTGCATTTTCAGTGTAGGTACATGGGGGCTTCTGGTTTGTCCTATAGCATCCATTAAAGTGGATTCAAACTGTAGTCTGTAAACTGATACAGGAACTCTGGTTTGAGGCTGAGGATGCCTTAGTAGCTACTTTTTAATCATCTAGGCCCTGGAATAAACATCTAGGTATGTTTTAGGGAATGCTAAGCTGCCCTCTTCTCTGACATTATTAGAAAAAAACTTTCTGGGTCTTGTGTAATCTGTAGAAGCAATTTAGGAATAGATCTGTTTGCAGAGAGAAACTTCAGCCTAGAGGGTTGACTTTTGACTTTAATTGACTTTTATATGATTGAACTTTAATTACATTTTTTTGGTCTATGACTATTAGCCTTTGAAGTAAAAATTTTCCCTATCCCCTTTTAGATTTGGAGACTTTTTTTTAGTTATTGTTTTACACAGATTGCTATATATCAAGACTCCTAATGGCAAGGCCATGGGTTTGGGCACAATGCAGACTAGCCTGATTTTGTTACAGATGATGAAAACACTGGAGCTAACATATGGTACTTCTTGTGTACTATGCACAGGTATAAGTGTATAACATGTTATGAACAAATTTATCTCTCAACATAATCCTGTGGGGTAGACTAATATCCCCCTGTTCCCCATTTGCATATGGGGAAACCGACATAGGGAGTTTGAGGAACTTGGCAAAGTCCCATAGCTGGTAAATGGTAGAGCTGGGATCAAACTGTATAGCTGAGAGTCTCTGGAGTTCACATCCTTGACCCTTACGTCAAACTGCTGTGCCCATAACCCCAGCCAGTGGGTTCAAAGATCTGTGCCACTGAGCACAAGAAGGATTATGTTATTTATTTACTTATTTATTTATTCATTTGTGCATCCATTTATTCAACAACTATGAATTGAATACCTGCTGTGCACCTTACATAGAGCTGTGCCAGTCATATTGAGCTAAACAAGATGAATGTGGTCTCTGCCTCAAGGAGCCACAGTCTGGTGGGGAACGGATAACCCATTACCACCTGGAAAAAGATGATTCAGAGAATTGATCTGGAGTCTCAGAGGGTCCTTAAGGAGGAAGGACAGCACAGTATATTAATCACAGCAACCCTGGGAAGTCCAGAAGCTAACATATGTTACTGTAATTTGTCATGTGTATCAATGCTTCTGGCAACAGGGTCTGAAACAGTGAGCCACAGCTTGTCTCTTGTTTTTTGGTTGTATATTTAATTAGCAGTGCTGAGGAATAGGTACAGGGAAGCTCTAAAACTTAATTGCTTTGTCCATATTGGTTGTTGCTGGAAGTGGAAAGTGTTGAGATGAGTCAGCATCCCTATCCTGAAAGTGAATGTAAAACTGGCAAGAGAGAAAGTTGTTATTCTAGTTGTTAATTAAGTGACATAAAGGATTATTTACTAAAGAGATGAGCTACTCTGATCCCTTACCAGATGTCCTTGAACATAGACATTAAGTTTTCCGAAGTATTCTTTCCTGACTGGGGCTATATCAGCTGATTCCATGGGAGTCTAGACCAGGAAGGCCTACTGATCATTGCTACGTGTAATCTTCAGGATTTTATTTTTAAAATGTTTTATTTTTTCTGCTCTCAGGGAGCACTTGCTAGCAATGATTAGAACTCAGGTATTTCTTTTTTTTTTTTTTTTCCAAGTTTATTTATTTTGAGAGAGAAAGAGAGAGCAGGGGAGGGGCAGAGAGAGGGGAAGAAAGAGAATCCCAAGGGGTCTCCACACTGTCAGCACAGAGCCTGATGTAGGGCTCAATCTCATGAACCGTGAGATCATGACCTGATCTGAAATCAAGAGTCGGAGGCTTTGCTGACTGAGCCACCCTGGTGTCTCAGAACTTGGGTGTTTCTTTGCCCCCTGCTCTGTGTATGTTCTAGCTCAGTCTGACTTTTCTGAGCATGCCTTACCCTCTTGATGGCTTTTGTTCTCCGCAGTGACTTTCCCATGTTCTAGATTTTGCTCCTGTCTTTTATTCAGCAAATGATTGGTTGCTGTGTGTGCTAGGTGCTTTGTGAGGCACTGAGGATACAGAAATCAATGTGACAGTCTTTAGCCTTACGAGTGTTGCTATTTAGTGGGGGCTGAGGTGACGGACATGTAAACAAGCGTGTTGGGGGAGGTGCAACATGCACACAAGGTGGCCCGGACAAGGTCCACAACCTCTTGTCTTACATGAGAAGTGTGTTGAACAGATATGAGAGGAACTCTGTTGTTGAGACTTGGAGCCAGAAATATGGGAAGGAGCAGAATACGCAGGTGTGAGGTGCTGCTTCGGCACCGTTTACTTTTGGTTTTCTGGCCTCCTTCTCACCTGTACTGTTTATCTTCTCTGTCTCCTTTCTTTTCTTGTATCTCTCGAGTGCTTTTAGGTGTCTCAAGGCCAGCTGCTATCCTTGTGTGCCTTTCGGGGATGAATGGCAGCACACTCTGGTTGAGTCCCCTCCCCGAGGAGGCCCGAGATATTACATGTTTGGATCTGATACCGGGAAGCGTGGCTGAAACCATCTGCCTCGTGACAGGGACGCATAAGATGTTCAGTGCGTTCAATGCGACATCAGGTAAAGATCACTTTCCACAAAAGCCTCTGTTCCAGTGAGTCACAGTCTCTGGTCAGAACAGTCTCGTGTGGAAGGGGCCTTACCACTGTCGCATGATGGAAAATCTGATTTTTCTACTTGGGAAGGTGAGTCTTAAGGTAGATAGAGAAAGGGTTTGAATAGATTGAGTAATAGATCCACGGTTAAACCTGTTTGGTGTTAGGTTGGGGCTAAACTGAATTGCCCAAACAGAAACTACCCTGAGGCTTTTGGTTTCTAGTCTTCCTGCTGTGTACAAAAGACAGCCAAGCTCTGTCTCTTGTATCTGATATATACGGGGTCCCTGTGTAAACTTGGCCATTAACCACCTCAGCAAAGGTCAGGGAAGAAACTAAGGTTTGTTGATGCGTGTTGATTTGGCCTTTTGACTTCTTATTATACTCAGACATCCATGACACAAGGAGTGAAAGAGAATCAAATATAATGAAGGCCCCCGACACCACCATAAGTGTATTGCTTGGACTTGAGCGAAGCTGAATGAATGCATAGCAACCTTCCCAGTTTTAGAGGTTGGAGTTTGGTAGTGGGGTAACTTTGAGCGAAAAAAATTTAAATGTGAGTTAACTCCAGAAGTGAAGTCATTTTGGAAACCTCCTACAATTTCCCTGCTCATGTGAACATGTGGTAGCGGGAGGGAGACTTGGTCTGGCTGGCTGCCCCTGGATGTTTCCTTAATAGTTGTAATAATCTCTTACAGATCAGTTTCTCTGCCCCAGACAAGTGGGCTCCTCTTTCTTGAAGAGACTTCAGCACTTCTATTTTATCTAAAAAATCTAGGCATGAAGTTATCACACAGGTTTATGAGTCAGACACTTGAGGATTTCAGCTTACACTCCCTGCTCCGTTTGTCCCCTATAAGATAAAAACTGAAAAAGTAAGGAAGCGCTGCTGTCTGTCGTTTGCCCATCGGGTTTCTCTTTTCTGATCTGGGAGCATGGCGTCTGCCTTTTCCAGAGTCCAAAAGCTGTAAATTGTGATCAGCCTCTTTGCCCTCCCCTAGGGAAAGCCATTTGGACTTTAAACCCAAACTACTTATCCAACGGTACCCTGGCTGCCCCAGGGGTGGTGCTGCCAGACTTGGATGAAGATGGTGTTCGAGATCTTGTAGTCCTGGCCATTGGGGAATCACAGGTATGCCCTATATTAAATGGTCTGTGTTTCTCATAGGAAATGTTCCAACTTTAGTCAGCTCCTAGTGTTGTTATTATAAATGCTGCTCGAAACCTTTTTACGAGGGCTTGGGTTTAAGCAAATAGTCTTTGTGAGATTTAATGAATAAATTACGATCATGAACTCGTTTTCCCCGGCAGCCTCATTATGTTCCCATTGACTGTGACATGGTAGAGTTCTGGAGCCAAATAGGTCTGTGTTTCAATTCGTGCTCTGCTGTAGCTGTGTGGCCGTGCGCAAGCCATGGGATCCAGCTGGGCCCTGGACATGGGAAGGTTCTGTCTACTCACAGGATTGTTGTGAAAGTTGGAACTAATGTATTTAAGTGCCTAACGTAGTGCCTATTGGACCATGTGTTTGTGTTGTTAGTTATGTATACTTAATTTTTATTTTACATAAAACAGTAAGATAGGCTGATAGTTCATGTACATAGAGCATGTTGTAAATTGAATAAGTAATAACAACAATGACCTAAGAAAGGATAGTTGTAACGCAGGCTATGATAATACAGACTTTGAGTCTAGTACGTTGGTCCTTAAATTACGCTTCTCAATTCTGCTTTATTGGAGCTGTGGGGTACTGGAACTAGTTATTCTGTGCACAGTTAAAATAATAGTAGTTTTCCCTCCTGATTCACAGGAAAGAATATGTTAACAAACAGATTTATCTCAACTTTAAGTTTTTACTCCTAAAGCTTTTCCTCAAGCTTGTGTCAGAGTTCCTCCAAGTCTTTTTCTCAGACTTCCTATGTGAGTTTGCCAGGAACAATTGGCAGATAATATTTGTGGAAAACTGTGGATGTAGATGATTTTGCTTTATTTGGTAGCATATGTTAATTTTTAGTAGACCTTGTGTTTGCTGCTGTGATTTTTGTAATGCATATGCGTGGAGTATAGTTATAAAATCTGCAAGTAAAATTATTTAGAATAGCGTGAAATCTATCAGTGTTTTATGGTTTTCTGCCAGGAGCATCAGAGACTAACTGAGAGTGCTTCACCAATCACAAGTGTTGAGGAGCACTGCTCTAGGACACCTGGCGATACTTTGTAAGATGAAAACAGAGAAGTTAGGTAAATTTCTGAAGGCTAGTTTGTTTTAAGGGTGCTTTCTGTTAGTTTTTCTTCAGCTAGCCAGTTGGTCTCAAAGTAGATTGAACCCAAAACTCAACTATTGTTTACATAACCTTTTTTACTACAGTCATTGTGAATAAAGAGACCAGGGTGTAGGGAAATTTTTGAAGACTATGCCCATCAGGGAGTGATTGTATGAAGGTGCCAAAGTGGAAAGTATGGGGAGTTTCTTTTCAGTGGAAGTATGGTTAGCAGAGGCATAGCAAGAAATTGAAAAAGTTTCTGTATCCTGGATAAATTTAAAAATCTCGGCCTTAATACCCCATTTGGCTTCTTATTAGCCAGAGGTGGTTGACAGGCTAGAGGTTCTGGCTTCTAAGGACCCTCCGTAGTGAGGTGGCCTCTATTAGAGGAATTAGCTTCTTGTCTGCTCCAACTCTGTGCTTTTTTTTTCTTTTTTTTTGTCTTAACCAAACAGCAAAAAAAGTGTATCACCCAACTTGTGTCACAGAATTTACTTATTTACACATTCTGCCTGAAAAGTTGATAGATGGTTGATAGATGGTTGATAGATTTAAAAAATCTTAGTGAAGCAATGGGTTTACAGCAGTAGCCTCATCTTTCTACTGACCTCTCTTGACCATGATGCCAGCAACAAAGAACCTGGGAAACTTAAGCTGGTTTACTCTAAGCTACAGTATAGAAGGTTCTCTCTTCTTGAGGAATAGAACATATGAGGCCTATGACTTAGAGTGACTCTGTTCTTAGATCTGGGTTTAGAGTGAGGTGGGCTTGGGACAGTGGGACCTGGTTTGGGGTGAGAGGAACTGATCTGGTCTAGAACAGTTTGGATCTTCTAGGGAAGGGACCTTAAAAGCCATGTGGTGAACCCTCTTCCACTGTGCTATAGTCTGATACGGTATTCTAGACACATTGGCATCCATACTCTCCATGAGTACTCAGGCTAATGGGAATATCACTGATTTGTAAGGCAGTTCATTTCATTTTTGGTCAGGTCAAGAAAATTCTGTCACATTGGTGAGAATTCTGTTTTCTCATAGCTTCCACTCACTGTTCCAGCTTCAGCCCCACAGAGCTACTCTGAAAGAATCTAATCCTCTTTCTACATGCTTTCATGTAGGCCTATTAGCCCTTAGCTTCATCCCACTACACCTGCTACTCTAAGGCTACCCCCAATTTCTTATACTGTACTCTGTACAAAATGAAGTCTAGACCCCTCTCTTTCTTGCTTTCTTTTCCTTTGCGCTCCATTCTATCCATATCTCTTTTAAAATGTGGTACCCATATCTGAAAACAATATTCTATTTGTGATATAGCCAGTTTTACCAGCATAGGGAAATTATTACTTCTTTAGATATAGGCTTTATATTTCTATTAATGCAGCTGAAGATTGCGATAGCCTTTCTAAGATTTAGTTTTTGTTTATAATCCGTTAAAGCACCCACACCTTTTACTTAATCAACTCATTAGTGGCCCCGTTTCTTCTTTCAGATTTTGACCCATCTTCCAAGCCTAACACTTCTTTGAATTTTGAGTTTGTCATATAGCATATTAGCTATCACTTTCAGTTCTGTGATAAGCTTGAGATAAGCTATTCATTCAAGTCTTTGATGAGAATGATTAGTAGCAATGGGATAATGGCAGAGTGCTGTGACATCCCACCAGAAGTCTCCCTCTGGATTGACATTGACTCTTACTCTAGGTACACTGAAAACCATATCTTTTTATCTTGTCCAGAAGAATTCATGATGCTAAACTTCGTCAAAAGCTTTACTTAAGTCAGGATATCACTACAATCCTCATATTGTAGTGACCGGTGACTCTATTCCTAAAGAAAACCCTTTAGGGCAGGGTTGACAAACTGACCTGCAGGCCTGATTTGGCCCACTGCTTGTTTTTCTAAAGTTTTATTAGAGCACAGTCATGCCTCTTCATTTATTATTATCGATGGCTGCTCTCACCCTATGGTGGTTGACTAGTTGCTACAGAAATCATCTGAGTTGCAAAACCTAAAATATCCACCTTTTGACTCTTCACAGGATAGGTTTGCTTATCTCTGCTTGAGGGTTGAGAGTGGCCAGGCTAGACATGTAATGTTATGATGGGAGAGACTGCCCGTGTTGATTTTAGTTGGGACCAAATATTACTGGGGATTTCTGGGTATGAGAATAGAGACCCAGCAGTCAGCTGTCCTATACTTAGCTCTCGGCTAGAACTCTGTGCCTCAGAAGACTGTTAATCAGCAACAACCATGCTTCAGAGAAATTGCCTGAGCTACCATGAAGATGCTTTTTGCACATATCTAACAAGGAATGGGACATTGGCTTCATTTTCTTGCTTCCAGGGAAAAAAAGGGAAGCAGGTTTGGCTTTGTGCTGTGCAACTTTGGGAAGTGTTTCTGAACCCTTAGCTAATCAGAGCGCAGTGACTTCTGTAGAAGCTACTCGATTAGGAGACGATATGACATCTATTGACTCCCGTTTTTTTGCTTCTTCAGCCAGATCTGTGCTTTCTGCTGGTGTCTGGCCGGACAGGGAGTCCGGTGGGCCGACCTGTGAAGTACAACATCGTGGGCGTGGGGAATCTGATTGGTCCTCAGGTTTACGTCACCACAAACGGGGCTGTCTATATCCTTTTTGGCTTTGGTAAGAATTAAGTGTAGTTTTGCTGCTGTTCCCCATCTGTGTGTGTGCGTTAGGCCTCCCTTTTGAGACAATGAAAGCTCGGGAATTGCTGTCACCAGCCCTATTGCCACCTCCTGTCCCAGGGGCCTCTCACTCTCCCCCACCCATTGCGGGTTATTAACTCTGCTTTTCTCAGCTGCCTTCTCCAAAGACTGTGCAGCATCTGCTTAATCACTTCTCCAGTTACTCCATGTTGGATATGTACTGGGTGGGCTATATTAGACCCATCTGATTCGGCTCTGTGTCTCTTGCTCAGATCCTCACCCTGGGAGAGTTCTAGTAAATTCAACTTCTCAGTGTTGGTTCTTCCTGTGGTGCTAGGAAATATCCAAGCTGTCGCCCTGCGGGACATTTTTGTTCAGGCCCAAAATCGAGACAGCTTACCACCTTCTCTGCAGATAGAAGAGCCAGAATGGGAGAAGCGAAGATCTATCAACCTGTCTGAGCTCATTGACATTTACAGGTAGGGCAGATGTCTGACTTTGTCACAGTGAGATCTGAGATCTCATGTGTTATGGAGTCTCCAAGTTTGGTTGGGCTGGTGAATAAGTGGGCAGAAGTTTGGGGGGAAACAGTGCTGCCCTTAATATACCATCTTCTGGTCTGGTGAGTTAGAAACTTTCTTTTCTTGGTAACATAATGTGTTGATAGCTATGTGTTGGGGATCATGATTTGTGATCACTCTGCACATAGGTTGCAAAGAAGGATATTTGTTTAGGGTTCTGAGAGTGGGATAGGTGAGACTGGGAACCCTTCAGGTAGGGAGACAGATTTATTTAAAATACCTGCGTGTAAAACTGTGCTGAAGCATCTGCCCTACTCTTTTTCTGTGTTTTTCTCTTAGTTAAAAACTCATTTTGGCAGAAGCAAGGCTAGCATCCATGAAATCTTATTTTTTATTTTTGTTTATTTCTTAATCCAAAGCATGCCATTTTCCACATGGAGTGGATTTTACCCATTTAACCCCAGGCCTGGATGGTAATTGTCTTCATTCTATTCTGTCAGAAGTTTCAAATCATTTTCTAGCATTTTCTCTGGCAGTATCACATTGTTTCAGTCAGTTTGGCAGTTGTTAAATAGAATCGTCCCAGTTGTCCAGACAGAGAAATAATTTGATGCAGTGTCAAGTGAGTTGCTGTCCAAGCTTAGTGACAGTTTCAGGCCTCCTGTCCAGGTTTCCATCCGCCTTCCTTGCCATTATCCTTGGCTCTGTTATCTTTCCCAGGGCGTCTAACATCAGAGATATGGCTCTGCAGCGCTTCTCCTGGGAGTTCCTTTTGAACTTGCATGAATTCTCTAGGGATGTTTGGTTTCTAAACTGACATTCCCTGGAATGACAGAGTGCCCACCTGATGAGATAATGGTGGGAGATGAATACAAGAGTACCAAGACCAAAAGCCCAAGCTGGTGGGTTGGGAATCTCATCCCAGCTGGAGGCTAACTGTTGGGCTTTTGTTTAATTCAGTGATGGTGTCGAGCTACTCCAGATGGTGAAGGCACCTGATTCCAACTGCAGCAACCTCCTGATTACAGCCAGACAAGGCCTTGTCCTGCTGCGGGGGCAAAATCTGACACCTTCCTGGACATTGAGCCTGCAAGGCCTGCACAGGTTTGCAGCATGTTCCTCTGTGTGTTTGCCGTTCTGATCCGCTTTCCCATGTGTCAAAATTCCTCAGAACAATCGCTTGATATGTGGGGCCATGCAGGAGAAGAGAATTCCTTGGTTTCCTCTTCTTCTTATTCACCACTGATCGCTGTGTTCTCATTTGCAGCCAGCCTACTCCTGGGTATTTCACTGATGATCAGACGTTAGACTTCCTTCTACAGATACAGGATGGAGTTGGGATGAAAAAGGTAAAACTTTGGGACTCAAATCAATTGAAACATATATAAGGTATATATGTTGTGTCCAGCCATATGCTAGGCCCTGTGAGAAATAAAAAGAACCTAAAATTTGGTCCCTTCCTTCAGAGAACTCAAACTCTGGCTGATGGATAAAATGAAAACTCACAATTCGGTGCTACAATCTATAGCATTGGAAGCCTGTCTTGCTAACTTCCTTCCTGTACATGAGTTCCCACTTCTGGATTCTTTTTTTTTTCCTTTTAAAAAAATTTTTTTTTGGGGCGCCTGGGTGGCTCAGTCGGTTAAGCGGCCGACTTTGGCTCAGGTCACGATCTCGCGGTCCGTGAGTTCGAGCCCCGTGTCAGGCTCTGTGCTGACAGCTCAGAGCCTGGAGCCTGTTTCAGATTCTGTGTCTCCCTCTCTCTGACCCTCCCCCGTTCATGCTTTGTCTCTCTCTGTCTCAAAAATAAATAAATGTTAAAAAAAAAAATTAAAAAAAAATTTTTTTTTTTAGTGTTTATTTGTTTTTGAGAGACAGAGACAGCGTGAGCAGGCAAGGGGCAGAGAGAGAGGGAGATACAGAATCTGAAGCAGGCTCCAGGCTCTGAGCTGTCAGCACAGAGCCTGAAGTGAGGCTCGAACTCACAAACCACGAGATCATGACCTGAGCCGAAGTCGGACGCTTAACCGACTGAGCCACCCAGGTGCTGCCCGCCTCCCCGCCGCCCTCCCCACCCCCCTTTCTGGATTCTTAACTCACAGTTAGGCAATAGGAACCTTCTGAAGTCTCTTGGTGGGGAAAGGCAGGCATAAATGAACTTAGTACTTCAGTACATATCTTCCCAAGATTTCAGAGAAGGCAGGATATCTGGGGTGGTTGGGTTGTTATGAAAGACTTAACAAAGGAGGGAAAGATGATGAGCAGAACCTGGAAAGCTGAACCACATTTATATGAGGAAGGGTGGTTGGGAAGGCTTGTTAGGTTAGAAACACTGACACCAGTGGCCCAGAGACAGAATGGTATGGCATGTTCCATAGGTCTTCCTGATTTTATGTGAGATTGCATATTATGAGGTTATAATGATTGGATAGACAGTTTTCATTCTTATTATAGGGAGAATTAGAGTTTTTAAAATTTCTTTTTTATAACTGACCAATCTTTTCAGTTTATCTTTACTGTAACATATATATTTATATATTATGCCCTGTTCCCTGTGAGCAAACAAAACACTTAATCATCTCCTCTAATATCTGCCAAGTTCCGTGCCAGATGCACAGATGATGTCTGTGGAGGCACAGCAGTAATGAAGACAAGGTCCTGGTTTTGTGTAGTTCATAGTCTTTGGGGTGCCTGTATGCACACAGCCCTACCACATCGTGGTGGGTAGGTAAAGGAGGTCTGCACAATGCCATGGGGACGTGGGGAGCAGATAGAGTGCAGGGAGTCAAGAGGTGCTTCATGTTGGTTGCAGGTGAGATGTTCAAATCATGAAAGCAGAGAAGTGGTTTGCTGGGTCGGTATATAAGGGTAGGCCAAGGGGTATTTCCTCCAGAGAGATCAGAGTGAGCTCAGCTGATGATGGAGGGCCCTGAAAAGCAAGGCTGCAGAATTTAGGTGATGTATTGGAGGCAGTAGGGTTATTTGGTCATGAGTGGAGGACAGAGCCGATGATAGAAGCATCACTTCAGGGAGCAGTTCCAGCAGTGCTGTCCAGGAAGGAAGCGATGTCTGGTTGTGTTTCAAAAAGATTTCAGGTAGAGATTGGAATTTCCATGGGCATTCCAGCGGGATTAAGGGAGAAGGGGATATGTAGCTTGCTTAAGAGCTGAGATGCTGAGGGTTTGGACCTGGAATTTAATCCTGGCTCCACTACTTGCTAGTGACCTTGGGTGAATTACATAATCTCACCCAACTGCAGATTCCACATCGCTTTATAAAGTGGGAGTATCACCTATCTTCATAGGGTTATTATGACAGCTAAATAATATGTGTGACTGGATAAAATTTTTTAGTGTGGTGTCTCAAGACTTTTCTCCTCAGGCTGCCGGAGGGAATCTTGAACTGCTGGCTCAGGGGAGTTTGTCCCTCTGTGTGGTTCCAGGACCTTCCATGAGGCAGAGTCCGAGCACGGACAAAGAAGGGCAGGACCCAGAGGCTGGAAGAATAGGGAAGTGATTGTTGCCAGAGCTACAGTCCTTCCGTTTATCCAAGAACAGACCCTTGAGGAGAAGGGCCATAAAGACAGGGGCTAGAGGTGGATGGGGAGTTTCTTGTGGATTTTGGCCAAGAAGAGCCTCTAAAACTGTGAGGTATGAGGTATTTGGGGTGACAAGGAGATAGCAATGTGTCAGGGATGATGAGTTCAGGCCCCTTAATTGTCCTTTGAGAGACGCAGCTGAGGAGTAAATCTAAGTAAACTAAGTGAATCTCTTAGTTTATGTGTTCATCTGTTTAGATGTGCTCTTTTGAATTTGAGACCACCCTGGGGCTGAGCTACATGTGCCGTGACATCATCAAACCCAGAAAGCTTTTAGCACAGCCCATAGGACTTGCGTCCACTTAGTCATTGTTCCCTAAAGTGGTGGCTGCAGTGGTGGGAGGGAAGGAGCGGGAGGAGGTGCTCCCCTCCAAGGGCCGCTCTCTGTCGGAGCACCGTCACAGACCCTGAACAATCTGAGTGCCTTCCTGTCCCGGGCCTCCACCCTCTCACCCTGAGAATGAGAGGTGGATCAGATGATTAACATCTCCTTCCCACTGGAGAATTCTACAATCCTTTAAACTCTACAAAATGGAGACAACAGCTGCTGCTAAGCGGGGCTTGGTCCCTAGGCCTTATATAATGCTCTCCGAACACCCAGTTTGTTCACATGTAATAAGCTCAACCTGTTAATACATGTGTCATTTGGATCTCTGCGGGTTTTCTTTGCTCTGTGTGTTTTCTTGGCCTGCTGCCTTTCTGGAGACGGGCTGTACTCACAGGCTCCTCTTCTGCAGATGATGGTGGTGGATGGGGACTCGGGCTCTGTTACCTGGACCTACAACGCTCCCTGCCACATGAAGGAAACGCCAACCACCTCGGCGGTTACTTCAGATCAGAAGTCTGTCTTCCTCTTCTGGGCCGAGGGGATGTCGGCGGTATCTCCCAGTTCTGTAAGTGGGCCTGGGGGGTGGGGGCTTTTGTCACTTGGTGAGGTGATGGCTGCTCTGCTGGGCTGATTGGGCCTGCGGGGATCCATGGAGCCGCCATGCTTCCGGGGGGCGGGGGTGGATCACAGCAGCAGCACTCGAGCAGGCAGGGCAAGACCCTGCTTCCTCCTGAGCGCTGCTTGTCCTGGCCTTCCTCTCGGCCGAGCATCGTGCAAGCCGACAGCCCCTGGCTGCTGGCTGCTGACAGTGGGAGGCTAGATAAAGGATAGGTCTTCTAAAGCCACAAGGTCCAGATTTCCAGATGATCCATCTGTGCCACAGTCGAAGAGAACTAACTGTGACTGGTCTGGAATGGGCAGAGGAGGTCTCATGGAGGGTGAGGCTGGGCTTTGAGGCGAATAAACGGAGCCTGCAGAAATGGTGTGGGGCTGGGATGGCAAGCAGTTGGAGAGGATGACGAGGCTGAGGTTGAGAGTTTACCCGGGGGAAGTGTGGGAGAGAAGGTCCTATGCCCAGAAGGCAGATTTTGGAATGTCTTAAGTGCTATACACAGCATTTCAGTGGGGCTGATGAGGCAGGGTGCCACCTGTATTAGGTGCCTGGGAGTTTTTGGTAAGACCCACCCTGAATGAGTTCAATTAAACACGTCTTGACCAGCACTCACTCTGCGCCAGATGCCGTGATCTCTGTAGGGACCTAAGGATAGCCTGGAAAGAGTGCTGGTCCTCTAGAGGAGAAGGCAGATGGTCCCCAGATGGGGGGGGGACCCCAAAAGATCAAGAGTCCTGAGTTCATCAGCCGTGCACTCTTGGACGGGCCACCTCACTTTTCTGAGCCTTATGCTCTTTATCTGTCAGTGAAGATGCTAATATGTTCCAGTTTGAGGATCAGATTTACTCAAAATCTAGGTTTTAGTCCTAATTCTGTTCTGCCCCAACGTGTGCCCACGAATAGTTTGCCTGACATTTTAAACTTCCCGGTTTCCTCATTTAATAAAATGAGGGGATTGGAGCAAGTGACTCTCAAATGTCTATAACCAGAAAACAAAGGCATGTCACAAATGCCGCAAAGGAAGCACAAATAAGAGGTTTAGGTGGAAGCACAAAAGGAGAGGATATTAATTTTGTCTGGGGCAGTTAGAGAGCTTTTTGTGAAAGGGGTGGCGTTTAGGTGTGGGACCTAAGGCTGAGAATTGTATTAGTGCGTGGAAATGGGCTGCAGGGATTGTTAGACAGTCTAAGGGGGAAATAGGTTGGCAGAGGTTAGAGAGGGCAAGGGCAGTAGAGGTTGCTGAAGCATGGGTGGGCAGGTAAATAATTGTAGGAAGAGGCTGGAAATGGCAGATTTGGATTAAATGCCATTAGACCTTGGTTTTCAGGCTAGGAATTTGGGCTCCATTCCCTAGGCAGTGAGGAGGGTGTTTGACTCCTTGCTTGTCACGTGGACAGAGCCAGAGGTCTGTCCTCTCAAGCCTGGGCTCCTGAGCGTGTGTGTGGAAAACGCCCTCTTCTGTGTGGTGGTGGGAGCGTGGCTGCAAGCTTCCCACCTGTGTTTCTCCTCACTCAGTGGACTTCTTATGCTAAGAATATGGGGTTCTACTTCCTCCACTAGCAGAGCCCCAGGATGCTCCCAGGGGAGGGGAGGTCCTCGAGGAGCTTGGTAGAGCAGTCATTTACTAACCCATCCGTGGTATTTTTGTGTATTAACAACCGAATGGCTGCACACGTGCAAGAATGGAATGTCATCCTTGCGCAAAAGTCACACCGGTAAAGGAAGGGCCAATGTGCATGTCTTCTGCAAAGACGACTGACACTTGGGCCTTGGAATTTTTTTTTTTTAATGATTTGCTTCTGTGTGGCCAATGCTCTGTTTATCTCAGGAACTGAGAGAAGAGTTTTGTGGATTTTAGCTTGACACTTGTAATTGGCTTTAATACCCAGTGAGAGGAGACAGATGTCTTTTCAAACATACATTTTGTCTCCACAAAGCCCCACCTACTGCAAGAGATGTTGTAATACTCCACGGGCAGAAGACTGGGAGCCGCCCCACCAAACTTCTCTCCTGGGGCATGCACATTTCTGTTCTTCTTTTTCTCATAAGGGAGAGGGCATTTTCCAGCTCTAGTGGTTTGAAGAAATTAGTGGTTAGTCTGTTTTGAGCCCTTTGAAATATGTGGAGTTTTTATATGGGAGTTTTTCTCAAACACATGCTTGTATTTGGGGTCAGGTCGTAGCATCAGAGAGGAGTGAGTAATCACTGTCCCCTCTGCCCTTTTCATCCGAGGACCTCACATGTGGGAACGTAGAGTTACCTGCGTTCTTCCTTTTTGCTTCTCATTGTCAGGATGCCATCCCGGGAACTGGGCCACCCAGCCTTCACCACCTCTACCTCCTGCACCCAGCATTCCCCTCTCTTCTTCTCGATCTGGCCAATGCCACGGGCACAGTGACGGCTTCAGAGGGTGAGTCCCAGTGACAGTGGGGACTGCGTGCACAGCGAGGGGAGGAGATGTGCCGGCTGTGTGTGTGTGAGGGTACCACCGTCCTACCAGCGGAGGGATGTGTACTTTCAAATGACAGCTGAGCACTCCCATGCATTTTCCCTGGCGCCCTGGTGCCCAGGGCCATGACCGGAGTGCTCCCTCTGGGAGGAGCACTTGGCTCACAGGCTGAGGACCCAATTCTCTGAATAGGCCTGAAAGCCGAGGGCCAGTGCAGCCCCATGTCCCAGAGGTTCTTGGGGGGATGTGATTCCCACAGCCACTCCTTCAGCAGACATTCACTGAGCATCACTTGTATGTCAGGCACCGTGCCAGGTGCTAGGAATACAAATAAGACTGGTTTCTCGACCTTCCAAGAGCTTAGGATTTAGAATTAACTGTGAGGGATATGATGGAGGTAGCATGTTGTCTCCAGGATATTGGTTTAGGATCAGTGGGAGGCTTTCTTTTGACTAGTACAAGTAAACATGCCCATTGCGTAGAAGTGGCTGCCAAGAGAAAAATCAAAAAGAAAAAAAAATTTTGCCGGAATCTGACCACTCATAATTGCTATTAACATTTTAGAAGTATTCCTCAGCTTTATATATGTATGTAAATAATACCATACAGCAAAATCTGGATCCTGTATTGGAGTCCTGTAATTCAGGTGGTCAAAGCTCTGGAAACTCAGCCACTGCCACCTCCTGGTCTGGAAGTGTCTGATGGTCTCCTCCACCGAGATCCTTTGCCTCTCTCTGGCCTAAGCGAGTCTGTAGTCCTCGCTGTGGGTATTGTGGAGAGGAAGACCAGACTGGCCCCTTTTCCTTTACTTCTGTGTTCTCTTGCCATTCACAGACTGGCTCACTGTGCACAAACTCATTTGCCTTGAGGTTAAAGCCAATGATTGTGGCTCTCAGTTTGTTGAGATACATCGGGAAGGACACCTGATCTGGAACTTGCAGGCATACTGGCCTGCTGGCTGTGTGTGTGGTGGGGGGCCGGGGTGGGGGAGAATCCTGTGATTGGATCTAAATGAGCCGTTTCTCAATGTTAGCATCAAATATTATTCAGTGAGGGCTAAATGATGGTGATTAAGAATCCAGACCATTTTTATGATCCCTGTTTTAAGGATGAGGCCAAATAAGCACTGGGGAGGCACATAGCTTCTGTGACCACGCACTGACAGTCCAGGAATTCTCAGAAGTTCTAGTTTGTCGTGCTCACTTTTTTACCAAATTGTCACCAGAGGTGGCATATCCTCATTTCCTGATTTGGGGTTTTCTTGGAAACAGCTTCAGAGAAGGAAAGGTTCAGAGACCGAGAGGAATGTGCTGGTTTGCCGGCCACCAGTCATTCCCACTGTGCACCCACTGCCTAGCTCAGTGCCCTGCATTTATTAGGTGCTCAATAAACTTTGTGTATGAATTAATGGAAGAGTAAATGAATGAATGAATCTAGCTGCTGAACCGAGCCACTCTCCTGTTAGCAGAAGTTTTTGGTCTTTATGTTAATTGCTCTTGTTTTTGTCCTTCCTCAGTTGGAATTAACGACCTCTGGAAAGATGCCTTTTATGTTACCAGGACAACAGGGCCCAGCTCCGAAGGCCACCCAGCACCCCTGGTGGTCAGCAAGCTCAGTCTACGGTGGGCGCTGATGGAAGGCCAGGTGGTCCAACTCGAGGATACCACCCCCAAAATTGGCCGCGGGGAGCTGCGAAGATTCCTCTCTAGGATAAAGTTTGTTGATCTTCCCTACCAGGTGAATCGCTTCTGAAAGAAATACTTGGTTACCACCGAGGGTTTGGGGCAAATACTACCAACCCCGACTTTGTTCTCTAGAAGGTAGGGAGAGTGGGAGTCTTCTTGGGTGTCAAGAACCAGTTGTTTTAGAGCAGCACTCTTTTCTCAGGGTGCTTCGTGACCATTCAGAAATATTCAATTGTTTTTAGCTGGGAATGGTACCATCTCCCTTAGGGGACATTTGGAAATGTGGGCTCATGGTTTTCACGGTCTCAGTGACTGAGGTGGGTGGCTTCTACTTTAATTTTCTGGGTTGGGCCTAGTGGTGCTAACGTCATGCAGTGATTGTGGCGGTTACTCCGGAGGATTATCTTGCTCCAAATGCTAATCCCCCACCCCTCAAATACTGTGGTCTAGTTCAGTGTTCATGAGTTTGTCATGGAAAAAGGTAAAGTCTCTGGACCTTTCCGGAAAGACTTATGAACTACTGGGGCTAGACAAAAGGACAGAAAAGTAGAGGAATAGCCTGACCTTTAGGTTTCCTCCAGTTCTCTACCATGAAAAAAATAAAGTCTCTGATGCTTGCGCTCTTTCCCCTAGATGTAGTCTGATGGAATCTTCAGTCTCAGAAGAAGTGAGCAGGGTGGTACTCTCTCTCCCCCATCAGCGCAGAGTCAGTGCTTTGGAGAGAAGGAAGACTTCAACCTCATTTTACCACGTCTGCGCAATTGTTGCAAAGCACTTTGGAAGGCGCATCAGAGTTCTTTGATGACAGCACCATCCATTTGGCTGGGGTATCTGACCTACGTTTTCAGTCCCTGCATTAACCCCCTCTGGGCACTCTGTGGATAGTATGCAAATGTGAATCTTCCATGTTGTTTTTTGTATGTCTAATTTATAAACTCTTACTGGGAAATTCCAGTGAAGTTCTTCCCCAGAACATTTTGTTTTGCATCATGCCACGCGTGTGTATGTATTAGTATTGTGATGAAACATTTTCTAGGTCTGTTTTAAGCTTCAGGGACCCGGTTTCTTGTCCTTCTGAAATACATCTGGGTTATTTGGTCATCTTGAGACGTCAGGTGCCCTGCCTCCAATATTCAGGGCCACTTGTCATTTCCCTCTGTATTCTCTCACCACCTGTACCTTGGCTTCTTCCCTACTTTAACAGCAGGGAGAAGACTGGCAGTGAGGGGCTGAGGTAGCCATCCAGCACTTTCTTATCATACAGAGCCTCCCTCCTCACACTTTCCATCTCTATATTCTTAGTTACCATAACCACCACCATATTCCTGTCAGAAGGGGAGCCAGAGAAGTATAGTTGGGGACCGACCTCTAACAATGGTATCCTGTGGTCTTGATTGTTCTGCCCTGCCCATCATGACCTTTTCACGGCAGTAACGTCAGGAGTGCTTGTGTGTGTGTGGTCCTTACGTGTGTGAAGTCAGGAACGATTGAGGTGGGTAGCCTTATGCCTGCCTCATCTCTACTCTGCTTTCTTAGCATCACCTACGGGGCATCCTCCTTATCGCCTCTCACTTGCCGAGATATTTTTGCTTTGCTTGCATGACAGCAAAGCTGTTTCTGGAGTTTTACTCTTGCTTGAGTCCAGTATGCAACCATTTTGCCTGCACATCTCCTTCCTGGTAGAGCCTTGGAAGCACTGTATTTTGGGAAAATTCCCATGTAAATATTATAACTTTTATAATTAAGTTCTTTGGAATTACTTCCAGTGCTTATTTCTTCCTTCTTCAATACATATGTCACTTCTATTAAGTTTTCTTCTGAACTTCTAGGTCATTGTTTGTATAGCAGAAAATCCCACGTTAGCCGGTGAAGAACTGCTTTTCTTCTTGAATAATTTTGATAGGTCATGCCCGAGTGCAACTCAGGTTCTGTCTTTGCTTGAGCCTTTGTGTTTTTAGCTTGTGTTAATAAAGGGAGTCCAGAAAATTTAGAGATTACAGAAATTTAGGGATCCCAGATTTAAAGGGATGTATGTTACTTGCCCACTGGTTGGCATTATGACATAACACGAGTTTGGTAGCACTAGCAGATTGGCCTGCGATGTTTCTTGGAAACCCCCTTGCCATAGTCTCTGAAAGCAAATCTGGTTTCAATACTTTGGGAAGCACGTGTGGGTCCAGCTTGTTGTAAACTTGGGGAAACAATTAATTAGATGAAAACCCAAGAGGATGGGGATGATTCTAGATTCATTTCTAGGGTTTGAATCTACTTGGGTGGAAGAGCCTAAGATCTTGTTTGGCCTAGTAGATAATTCTAAGGACTAATCTATAGTCAACTGAATACCTAAAGCTTGGGTTGTGGTCCTCTGGCCTGGGCTGAGCCATCTATGCCTAAACTTCGTTCTCTACCATGTTGAGGCTCTGTGGGAAGCCAGCCACTTTAGGTAGAGGAATAAAATGCAAGGTCATTTACGGAGGGTCTGCTCTGGGGGGATCCTTTTTGGTAGAAGATTGTGTTTATGCTGGGTGAGTCCCAGAACTATGTAAGAGGAAGCTAGGAAAGCATACATCCCTACATTCTTCGTGATGTGTTTACAGACTAACTTAACATAGGCTGTTTTGACTATAATTTTCCCTTTTTGCTAGACACAGTACAAGCTGTCGTCCCTCCTGCAGCCATGCAGAGGGTAGAAATGGTGGCTGAGGACTGAGGAAGCTTCATCTGACCAGCTTGGGTGCTGGTCTGTCAGATAGGTCCCCACCCTTCCTTCTCCTTACAGGCACCCACCCAACCTGACATCTAAGATAGGAAGAGCTCCTTCCTTCCCCCCACTCACAACATGGGGAGCCGGCAAGGCCAGCGTGACTGCCACTTAGGGATAGTAGTGACTTCTGCAAATGCAAGGGGCTTCCTTCGCCCAAGCTTTCCTCCTTGCTATCCTTACAGCCTCTTCGATCCTAGACGGCATCCCCCCGTCCCGTAGATGGTCTCTACTCCTCCTTGGCAGTGTGGGATGCTGATACCAACCCCCTTGAATGTGAATTGCTACTTTTATTGCCCATACTACAGAAGAGCCAGCTGGTATATGGTCAGGAAGCACTATTAAAAATGTGAATTGTTGCAGAACAAATAAAAATTATGTGTAGAAACGTGCTTGTGTGTTATCCTCATTCTCCTTAGCCATTGGAATGGTGTCTTTTCCCTTGCGGAAAAGAGAAACGGTGAGTGGGTGGATGAGTTGGGGCTCCAGAGAGGAGTGTGTGCTGTGGCCTTGTTCATTAGAGACATCTCCCTTACCATAAATCCCATGAGGAATAGCCTCAGTGGACCCTTTCTTGAAGTGGACCTGTCCCTGCATGCTGTGGGAGCCTTCTCGTGTATACTAGTCTCCTGGTGGCCTCTGGGTTAATACCTAATTAAACTTTTATTGGGTACCCTCCTACGTGGATGCAGGACACTGCAGCAGGCAGTGTGGAGGACATCTGTCCTACATGTCCAAGCTCCCGGAAGGGCCTTCGTTTTCCATTCTGAGGCTTCCAGGAAAATTCAAGTGCATTGTGAAAAGGTGAGTCACAATCACCTGTTGAGTTGCCCACGTCCATTCCTCCAAATCCCAGATAGATGACCAAACTGATAAACTCCTAAAGGACAGGGACTGTGCTGCTTAGCCCAGAACCTGGCACGTAACAAGCAATCAGTAAAGGAGAGGAGGTGATTCTGAACGTGGGAGATAGGGGGACGGTGAAACGAGACAGGAGACGGAGTGGGAAAGGAAAAGGGAGCGATGGCACCCGGGCACACACCCCTTTGGTCTTGTACTTTAAGATACTCTTGTTCTTACCCATCAAAACCATGCTTAAGACACAGACTTTGGCTTACGTACATGTTGATAACGAACATGTAAGGTTGGGTTCAGCCTGCCCTCTAAACCCCCCACTACTCCTAACACTGTTCTTCCTCTACGACTGACCCCGCCTCCTCTTCCTTAAGAGCCTGGCTGGGTCCTTGTTGTAATCCCTTGTTGCGGAGCTCTGAGTAGAAGTCAACTCCTTCAGAGACAGAGCGGATGGGCTGATTGGGATACTGGTGGTAGCTGGTCAAAGGACCCCCTGTGTGGGCTGCACATAGCTGCTGGAGGAAACATTGGTGGTGATGTGGCAGGCAAGTCGGGTTTCCTTTGAAGCTCTTACTGTGCTTACACTTGAACTCCAGCACCAACTTGGTGTATGTGTTGAAGGTGGTGACAGCCGATGCCATGCAACAGGTGAAGGAAACCCAGGCCGTGCTAGGGATGAACAAAAAAAATTGCACAGTAAGAACCTGACCTCCTTACAGGTTTCAGGGAAAATACCATGATTCCTTCCTACCAGCAAACTAGGCCGATGCCCCTCAGGGTTTAGGGACCTGCGTGTGCTCCCTCCACCACGTTGTAGGTCAAGAACCATGGGCACGAGGCCTTAGTTTAGTCTGTCTTAGTAGGATACGTTCTGAACGTTTTGTAGTCCAAGGGAATGACTCTTGTAGTCAGTAGTGTGAAGAGTCAGACTAGGAGTTTAACAGATTCGTTTTCACTGGATTGATCCGTTGTCAGTGCTGAGCTCCTTTATTCCCAGTGTGCCTGTTTTATATACATATGTAAACACACATGGCGTGCGCGCGCACACACACACACACACACACACACACACACAGTTTTCTGGACTACTGTTTCCCAAGCTGCAGATACCCTTGTAATCTCCCGAGATTCCACAAACCTGTAGCTCAGCCGTGTAGAGTGGATGCAGCCCAACGCACCCCCTCAGCAACCCCCACACCCTGCCAAAGATTTTCCTTTGTTCAGATCAGATGCTGAGAGTGATCATTCCTCTGCCTTCTTCGTTTTGAGGTTAGCATTCTTAGGGTTCACAAATTGAGCCTCTCAGAGTCGTTCAGGAAATACTACAAATCTGGAGGTATTATAGGTTGTAATAGTGGAATTTGCCTATTATGAAAACAGTGTGGTTCTTGGCTTAAGGGAGTTTATAATGGATGGAAGAGAAGCCGGAGATTGAAGAGAAGCTGGATGGATTTGACAAGGAAAAAAAAAAAAAAACCCACCAGGGAACTGTATCAAACACATTCCTAAAAACTTGGAAAGTCAACCCCTAAATCTCCCCATGATTCTGGGAAGCCCAGGAAACAGGAAGTTGTGTGAGGTTAGTGAGGAATTTCAGGAGGTCAAGTGATGGTTAAAGCCAGGCCACACGCTGGCACAGTGTGTTCCTATCTGCTGCCTCTGACAGACTCAGTGGGCTCAGGTTGGCAATGCTTCTGATGGGGGTTTTGTAGTCTGAGCTCCGCAGATGTTGATGCCAAGAATGGCTTAAAGATAGACACAAGGTGCAAAACCATGTGTCTGGAGAAGAAGTTCTGGTGGCTGGTGGATTAGGCCAAAGACGCCTGAATCAAATGGCCTGTTTCCTATCATGAGAAAAGGGGATAGGATCTCCTAACAGACATGGATGGGCTTCCATATCGCCTCCTTGAGCCCAGCACCGTGTCTTTTCAGCACGATGAAAGTACTTCACAGTAGGGCAACTCCAAGCTGGCGCCCGTGCAGCCGAGACAGCATATTCCTCAAGGGAGAAGGCGAGGAACTCTTAAAGGGGATGTTTACTTGGTGTGTATTTTGCCATGGTGGCTGCTCCTCCTCAAGAGAAATCGAAAACAACTGTCCCCTTCCTTCTTTAAGGGTTAGGGAATGACCAGCAGGGGAGGTTTTCTTTCTCACACAGTTTGGTGGGATAAGAATGGAAGTAGGAGGAAGTTACTCTTCATTACGGGAGAAGAGTCAGCCATTCACAGGCCATGGGACTCCAACCAAGTCTCAAGGCTATCTCTTCGTTGCTCTGTCCTCCAATACCTTGAGCCACAAAATATTTAAAACATGGAGCATCGCTTCCGTAAGTCACATAAAACCAGTCTCGTTTCCCAAAGCAACGTGTGTATTAGGCGAAGAAGCAACTGCTACCACCGTATCATCAGACAAACAGAATCCCTTCCGTAGCTCCCCAGGAGGTGGGGAAAGAATAAATGTGACCTCGTGGGCCAGCCCGCTGGTCCAAAGACCCCCTGATGAGGGATGAAGGATGAAGAGAAGATAGGACGACACGGAGCAAGCACCTGCTTAAGGGCAGAACATCTAATGCAGGTTGGCTGAGGAGGGGGTAAAAGGCTCAGGAGACAGTAAGCACTTACTAGAAGGCCCAGCCATAATTCCAAGCATGTGGCCTCCAGTCTTCTGGACCCACGTTGACCGTTGCCTGGAAGACTTGTGAATACATCATATGGGCCACCATCCCCAGAAGGCCTACAGAGGGAACAGGAAGGCAGCGCCTTTAGAGAGACACTGGCATTGCCGTCTACAGGGAATAGGAGTTTGGAGCAACCGCCTTGTTTTGCATCAGGTGCAGCCTAGGTTGAGAAGTTCCATTACCCAGCTGCCACCACATTCCCAGGGAGACTCATCTGCAATGGGGGCTTCTCCTTGAATGCATAGCTTTCCAATAGGCTGCCCCAGGCTTTAGGTGTAGGGTTATGGGAAAAGTTTCTGCGTCAATGCTGCATTTGGGGCTTTTACTTCTTCCTACCCAGGCCCTGTACGTGAGCTTTATTCCTGATCTGTCTTATATCTGCAGATATAAGATATAAGATGTAAGATAGATATCTGCATCTCTTTCTCTTACTTGATCCAAAAGAGTCTTGAAAAGCTGTGTATATGTGCAACTGAAAAGCAAACCAAACCATATTTCACATACTGGGAAAGCTTGCAAGTAAAAAGAACCTAGAGATAAATCACTTTGCAGAGTACATAATGCTCTAATACAAAATTTCATTTCAACTTAAACATGCCTGCAACGTCCATTCTTTATACCGCCTGTGGGCACCCCGTTCCTGCCCTCCCTACAGACATACACGCCCTGCGGGGGTGCCTCAAAGGCGGCCAGGACACCCACCCCCTCCAGCCCGGGAGGCACGCACCTGACAGGACGGAGGAGATTGCCGCAAAGGCGCTCAGCTTGAGCCCGCAGCCCGGGTTCCCAGTGAGCAGCAGGTCCATCAGTAGCAGGAGGAAGCTGGCGAATTCAAGTCCAATGGAGGAGAACTGGGCTCCCATTGATAACCATAGGATCTCTGTCAGAAACCAGAAGAAGAAGAGCCCTCACCCAGGCAGTTAACTGAACGTGGTACAAATGATGACTATCAGAAGGGAAAAGCCTTGCGGAGTCAGAGAAGGGGAGAATGAGACAGAGCTGGAACCTGCTTGGGAGCTTCCTCCAATTTGGGTCCTTTGCTGTCAGCCCCTCGGCTCTCTCTGCTCACTACCTGATATATAATCAAGTAAACTTGATTGGCTGGAAACACCGTTAGGGAGATTCCAGAAGAAACCATCTAATGGTCATAAAATCTTCCAGGGGCATGACTGCTATGGGTCATTTTTGTCTCTTTTCTCCTTATTGAATTTGGAACGATCAATTTTGTTTCTTTCTCCCTCCCTCCCTCCCTCCCCTTTTTCATTCCATTCCACTAAAAATATATATATAGAAAAAAATATATTTATATGTATATATGGGAGGGAAAAACCCTCTAAGCTTTTCAACATGGTTACTAGGCAATAAGAGGAAGTTAGAGAGGTTGGTTGGAAGCGGTTTTCTATTTGTGAACTTTATTTGTTCCTGCTGTTCCTGTTCTGCATTCCTGCATATGAATGAGCGTCAACTCTGGAAGCAATGCGTGTCAGCCTGTGGGGCTCAGAAGAAGAGAAAAGGAGATCACAGTACAATGCAGAGCGCGGTTGGGCCAGAGAGGCCCAAGTCGACGGCAACTAAATTTGTTATCAAACCCACATACTTGCCACAAGCCCCGGGGGAGGGTGGGGGAGGAAAGCCTTCTCCATCAACCGCTTCCCTCCAAATCGGAGAGTGGGGTGACATGGGCCTTGCAACGTGGCAAACTCCAGTAGTCCTTTCTCACCTCTCTCGGTTGGTGGCGTGAGTTCAATGAAACTTCGGCACCTCTCCCCTGAAACACAGACGAGGTCTGACGTCAGGGAGGGGTGAAAACTTTGCCCCCAGTCTCCCACCTGGTTCAGCTCCATCCGTTCAGACCAGTGCCTGCCCGCATACAGTAGGCAGGCAACGGCATAGGCTAGAATTCCTCAGGATTAATTTCTCCCCGCGCCCCGCCCCGCCCCGCCCCGATTCCAGACAGTGAAGATGAGAACATCGCTGAGAGGGCTTCCGCGGGGAAACGTCCCCATTTCTCGTGCCGGGAAGGGTTCACAATCCTAGTGTCAACCTTTTGCTGCCGCTGTACCACTGGTCTGAAATGGCTCTCGATTGTTTCCAGGACCGGGGTTGGAGCAGTGCTAAGCAGAACGTTCATTCTAAATCTAAATATACACGCATTTATATTTCTCTTCCATCTCCTTTTTTCCCTTAGCCCAAATTGGGAGAAATGGCATGTGGTTAATTGTACACAATTCTGGGCTTTAGAGAAACTTGACTAGCAAGTGACCTCTGAATGCTTTGCGCAGGGGGGAGGGGGGGTGTCCTTAGGCCAACTGCTCCTGACCGAGAACCACAAGTGAAGGAATGCACAATGACAGGGCACCGCTCTGCCAGTATGCGCTGAGTGGCGGGAGACCTGGGAGGGTCAAGGGCACCCTTACAGGGTCTAGTTACCCTCTTTGGGCTTCAGTTCCCTGACCTGGTAAATTATAATGAGAATACTTAGAAGGAGAAAACCCTTTTGGGGGCGGGGAGGAAGGGGCTCTACAGGTAACCTACTCTGATCCTTCCATCTCACCTGTGAGAAAATCAAGGTCTGTAGAGAGGAAGCTGCTCATATAAGGTCACAGCTAGGCAGAGCCAGGGCTTTTTCTAGAAGAATTATATCTCCTCCCTTGGGTCTCCAAACGGCAATCCTAACTCACTAGAGTGGGAATTCTCATGATGTTACAAGTCTAAATGAAACCCTTTAAGGGTAATGCTATTTTAAATTTTTTTTTTCAACGTTTATTTATTTTTGGGACAGAGAGAGACAGAGTATGAACGGGGGAGGGGCAGAGAGAGAGGGAGACACAGAATCGGAAACAGGCTCCAGGCTCTGAGCCATCAGCCCAGAGCCCGACGCGGGGCTCGAACTCACGGAGCACGAGATGGTGACCTGGCTGAAGTCGGACGCTTAACCGACTGGGCCACCCAGGCGCCCCAAGGGTATTGCTATTTTAAACCAGAGGGTCTATGAGACAGTCAGGAGGGGAAAAGCCAGATGGCCTTTGACCCTATTAAAAGGGAGTTCTGGGGCGCCTGGGTGGCTCAGCTGGTTACATGTCAGACTCTTGGTCTCTGCTCAGGTCATGATCTCACAGTTCGTGGGTTTGGGGCTCTGTGCTGGCGGCGGGGAGCCTGCTTGAAATTCTCTCTCTCCGCCCCTCTCTCTCCCTTCTCTCTCTGCCCCTCCCCTCCCTAGCTCACGTGGGCTCGCTCTCTCTCGGTCTCTCAAACATAAATAAAACTTCAAAGAAAGAAAAAGGGAGTCCGAGGAGAAGGGACACAACACAGAGGTGGGAGATGCCGAGCCCGGGGGTGGGGCCCAGCCGGGGATGGCGAGTGCCACTGCCCCCTAGTTCTTTGGCTGGGTAAGGTCCCCCGGGTGAGGAGCCCACCTGGTTCTTCCACGCTTTCCTCACAGGATAGCCACATGCCACTCCAGAAGGTATGGAAGGAGAAGCGGTCATCCCCAGCCTCCCAGCTGTATTGCACCACCTCCTGGGATGATGTGTTGTTGGTGCTGCTCCCATCCAAGGGCACCGGCACGTCAAAGCATTTGGCTGCCAGACCTTTTCCGCACACGGGCTTGGGCACCTTCTGTGTGCCCACAAACCAGTAGTTGCTGAGCAGGGATACTGTGGAGAGGCTGAGTGACAGCATGTTGAGGATGGCAGATAGGAATGCCCGTTGGCCATAGAAGCCCTGGGAGAGCTCCACCTGTAACAGACCAACGGGAGCGGAGAAGCTGATTGCAGAGCCCCCTCGGGGATCTGGACAGGGTGCCCGATCCTGAGGCTCCCTGGGCTCAAGCCACGCCCCTCCCCTGTGCCAGGCACAGCCCGCCCCGGGGGCTCTCTCCAAGGAGCCGTGTGGAGGCTCAGCTTTAGCAGTGGCCCGGAGAAGACGCCGTGGCGATGCTGTTTGTTTAAGCTGGACCTTATTACACGAACATGTTTACTGAGGATGATCTGAATAAGGATCAGATAATAACCTCAGTCAGAATGCGATTCAGCCACTGAGCTAGTCTATCTCAAGCTGAGTAAAAGAATTGTGGTCGCTCTAATGCTCTTGCTGAGAATTGTTTTGATTTTGTCTTCACTGGAACGTAGTAGCCCTGATGGGCTGAGGTATTTGCTATTGTAACAGCAGAAGTTTTTGCTGCCCTCTTCTCTGCCTGACAGATTCCTCGGAGAGGAGAGGAAAGGGGGATATGTTCTCTCGATAAACATTAAAGTGGCTCACCCCAGTCAGGGGGCGGGGAGCAAGGATTAGGGCCTTCAGGATTAAAGAAGGCAGTGGACCAACTGGGACGCGGGGCTGTTGAGACCCCGGGAGAGGAGATGGGGCTACAGGTTCTGAGAGATGGTGATCTGGGTCCGGCTTTCACACACTGCCACAGAGATGACAGAATCTCAAATGGGAGGTATCCAGGTGGTGCCCGTGGAGACTGGACACCAAGTGTCATGGTCATGGAGCCACAGGGAGGGTGCCCTCGGCCACTGGGGAGGAACTGGAGGGGCACCTCCACTGCTCGAGGCAGCAGTGGTGCCTGCCTCACAGCGGGGACAGTGTGTGGCCGCAGAAAGATCTGTGGCCCGTGTGGCTCTGGCCGGAGCCCCTGACCTCCTCCTCATTTTTAGCCTAAGAGGAGAGCCAGCTGAAAAATGACTAATAGTAGATATTTCAACCCTGACGAGTGGTGGCTCGGAGCCAGACTGAACTTTAGAAAATAAAGAAATCTAACTGGTCTTGCACTTTTGTGTTATGGAGATGTTTATACTGTTACATTAATACATACGGAACAGAAAAGAAGCCCATATTTAGTTGCTGACAGACGCTTCTTAAGTAAACTATCTCGAGCTTTCCGGGGGATCTCTCATATCAGAATTAATCAGACCTAAATCTTCTTAGCTTAAGAAACGTAAATAAAACCATAGCTAAATGGGACAGGCTCATAAATCTGCCTCATCATCTCCAGCTTAGCATTTTCTACATTTAACAGAGAACTTTATCTTAGAAATGTAACAGTTTGTTCTTCAGAATTTCCAGGGACTAAAACAGTGCATGCCACAGATAAAGGACAGATTATTTATGGCAATAAGAAATATATAAGGTTCATATGCATATAAAAATCAATACATAAAATACATGATAAAACAACTTCTGGAAAGCAATCTGCTAACATGATTTTTTTTTAAAAGCACTCAACAAATTAAATCCCCCAAGAATTGTCAGTCTGTGCAAGACTCTGGGTGACCTTGGTAAAGACTGAAAAACCACAGCATCAGGAATGAAGAAAGATCTTATATTACCAGGTATGGAAGTCACATATTGCCCCTGTCCCCCCAGAAGAATGCTTTCATCTTGTTTTTAGTTCTGAAATCTATTGGTTTAGTCATTGCTCTGTTACTATAAGTTACTCTTTCTAATTATTTTCACATCCATTGCTTGAACAGGCAACGGACTTCCAGATGAAACATCTTCATTAATCATTCTGTATACAGACTGAGCTAATGATTTAGGCAATTCTATATTTTCAGCAACTATGTGGCTTGGAGATTTGACTACTATCACATCGGATTTTTTTCTTTACCCTCAATCCATTTCAAGTCACACGTATTTGTAAGTTATTCTGCAGACTGTTGCCAGAGAAGAATAATGAACCCCACACCATGGTATAACCACTTTGCAGCACCAAGGTGATAACCAATTTAAGGAAGCAGTGAGTTGAGAGACAAAGGATGAACTACAGCTTGGAGTAAAGCTCAAAGAGGCTGCTTCTAGAAGGAGTGTCCTACCAAGGATGGACACAAGGAGACTCATTCAAGAATCATTTTGATTATTGAATGGGAATTCATTCAAGAGCCCTTTCGAGAATTATCTTCAACACTTACAGTACTGCGCCCTTCATCCTGTATTTTATTTCTCCTCTAAACATGTCCTTTTCTCTCCAGGATTCAGATACCTCTTGCATTGGAAGGCCAAGTCTAATTTTGCAATGGTCTCTTTAAGGTCATCATGAAGGGGTAGCAGCCATAAGAAAATTTTATCTTTGCATATGCTGACAAGTCCCGCGCCAAGGTGACTCTCTACTCTTGAGAAAAGGGGCAGAGAGTGGCTTCCCTTGACACTCTGGCTCAGGCCAATTGGAAGTGCATAGGTGCCAAAACTTCACTAATTCTTCCATCGACAGAGGTTAACAGAAAAACTCAGAATTAACATAGACAACACATTGATGAGCCAGACACACCTCTAAATCAGGTGCAAAATAACCATGGAATGTACGTTCTGAGCAATAAGAGCGGGAAGCTGGGTTACCTTGGCCATGGTCAGCGACTTGCTGCTTGTCTGAAGGACCACGGATGCCATCTGTGCCCCAAATCCCTTTGGTTTAATGTTGACAGAGTGAAACTGCCTTCCCACCCTCCCGCCTCCCGGCCGCTCCCTCCTCCTCTACCTCCTATTTTTTTGGAGTGCCTCTTGATTAAACCGCTGCCTTTGCAGGGAACGTGGGCATTTAATAATTGACAATGCAATCATGGCCCAGCTGTTCTGGAAGATTACATGGGAGAGCTTGCCAATCGGGATCCAGGATTAAGCACAAAGAAGCAAGGACCTGCGTTCTCAGAGGGACGGGTCTTTAAAAAGTAAGTGAAGATTCAGTTTCCATCTGACTGCCGTTCCCTCGGTAGCTGGTGGGACTGGGCTTGATTTTATGGCAGTCACAGAAAATATTACAGGGCATAGGAAGAAGAATGTTTATTTTTTTAAAAAGTGTTTCTAAAACTTTAAAAAAGTAATTTGACAAATCAGTAAGGGGTGGATTGCATATCTTCTTGCGGCCAGCCACCTGAGAACCAGGAATTCTTTCTGTCCTCAAAAATTGTACCAATTAGGGGCGCCTGGGTGGCGCAGTCGGTTAAGCAGCCGACTTCAGCCAGGTCACGATCTCGCGGTCCGTGAGTTCGAGCCCCGCCTCGGGCTCTGGGCTGAGGGCTCAGAGCCTGGAGCCTGTTTCCGATTCTGTGGCTCCCTCTCTCTCTGCCTCTCCCCCGTTCATGCTCTGTCTCTCTCTGTCCCAAAAATAAATAAAAAAAAAAACGTTGAAAAGAAAAAAAAAATTGTACCAATTAATTGGGATGGCAAGGAAGGAGCTCGTTCTGCAGCTGCTTTTGATTCTCCAAATACCCGATGCCACACATTTTTTTTTGTCCTGGGTGCCTTTGGAGGCGCTCTTTTTTCTACCTGGAATGTCCTCAGTCCCTTTTTATCTGGCGATCTGCCTCTTATCAAGAGTAGTGTGAAGGCCACTCATTCTTGGAAAATGTTTCTTTTCTCTCGAAGAACAACCCCCTCCTCTCTGTCCTTCCGTACTGCACCCCTCTCGTAATGCTTTCTGTGAGTTCATGTTAGTTGGCTTGATCGCCACTCTCTAATTGGAGAGCAGAGGTTCTCAATTCTGCCTGAGCATCAGAACAGCCTCTGAGCGTCAGAAAACTGAAAGATACTCAGATTCCTGGGCCCCATCCTGAGATTCCACAGTAAGGCTGAGTGAGATCCAGGAATGTGCAATTGTAGAAAACTCTTCGTATATACCCAGGGATGGACATCTGGTTTCTGGTTCCGCAGGTAAAGAGCTTGGAAGTTGCCACTTCAGCTTTACAATGAGGAAAAGGCTGAACAGACTGGAAAATATACAGCCGGGGAATGAACGTACCATGAAGTAATACCTGTTTGATCCATTTTGGGGCTTAGGTTTAACGAAACCCTTCGTGTTCTACCCCGGCCCTCCCCCGCCTCTTCCAGATTTGCCACCAACCAAGCCATGGTTTTCCTGTTGTGTATTTGTACAGTTAGTTTGGGGACTCAAAGGCCCGCTCCCCTCTGACAGAATTAATCCAGATTGTAGCCAGATGGGTGTCTCTGGATCTTGCTTCCTACTCTTCTAGGACTGATGTAACAGCACATTTGACACGCATGTGCTTATGCCCAGGCGTTGATTCTCCGTTTCACCCAAAGGACCCTTAATTCATTGTGGCAGAGCTCTCTCTCTGGGAGAAGGGAGGAGGAATTTTGTGGTCACTTTTCACGTTTCAACTGGCTACAGCTTTTGTCCTGACGCTGGGTGGCACTGTCTCCTCATGTTTTTCCTCTTCCGTCCTGAACTCCAGTCATGGGGTGCAGGTGGTTGTCCCTCCCTGCGGGGAATGGCTCTTTTTTCTTCCTTTGGCCTCCTCCCCGCTCACTAATCTATACAATGCCATGTGTCAGCCTTTTGGAATTCAGGGCTCGGAACGAACTCTGGGAGCATCCAGCCGCTCCCTCGAGGACATCTCGCAGGATTATTTCCTGTAGCACATTTTTTTTGTGTGTGTGTGGCCAGTTCCAGTTCCAGTGACTCAATAGATCCTCAAATACCTCCCATGGGAAATACAACTCCACGGTGTCAGAAAATAGAGTTCGCCAATGTTTCCTGATGAGTTTTGTGCACATTTTTCTTTATTGAATCGTATCCTCATTCCCTTTTCCACCCCAGAACAGTGAACAATTCTTTTCCCTGCTCTGTGCTTACACCCTTCAAATACTTGCAGACGCTTCTCATATCCCGCTTGAGTCACTGTTTGGCACGGTCTGATGTCTTTGGTTTTTATTGCCTCTGCTCAGAAACCGCACCCCCTCTGCCCTCATAGCATTACATGTGCCTTCTCCAAGGGAAAGGGGACGGGAGCGGCACAGGCTGGAGGTTATGTGAGGAGGCCTAGAGGTAGACTGAGTGAAGCCAGGGACATTTTGGCTCTGGGGTCTTCTGCTAACTCAGGCCCTTTCCCAGCCTGTTACATACTCCTCATTTTGTATGATTCTTCTTAAAGAGAGCCTCCAAAGTTACATTACTTTAGGCCTCCCCAAAGCCTGAATCCACCCCTTCGAAGGCTGGCTCTTTGCATGGCTGGGCTGGCTGGCTACTAGCTGTGACCCATCTCGAGGACAACCTCCTTCCCCGAGGACCCTATGCCACAATGTCTAATTTCCCCTTTTTGATGAACCATGAGGTTCTCTGTCTGGCATCCCACTCACTTCCTTTCATTATAATTTAGGCATGTTAATATTTTTTTCTTCTCTTTCCTCTCTTAGAA
The DNA here is from genome assembly GCF_018350175.1 of Felis catus. NCBI lineage: Eukaryota > Metazoa > Chordata > Mammalia > Carnivora > Felidae > Felis > Felis catus. The sequence continues at coordinate 47,113,016 of NC_058374.1, forward strand.
CAGAAAAAGTCATTGCTAGTCAGTGCACCATGACTATAATTAGGTTGGGCTCAGAAGCTCATGACTCAGGACAGACACAAAGATTCCACATCCCCAAACAGTATTTAACTTTGGTATGTTGGACTGTTACCATGTCAGGACGATTCCCCATAGGGATGTATAGGTGACTCAGCATTTATGACATCACTAAACCAAGGGTTGGGACTAACCTATACTTGCTAAGGTCCTCAGTCCCTGTTCCCTGCACTGTACGAAACCATATTTATTAAGTACACACAAAGGGAAATGATGGTTTGGGGACACCCACACAAACTCTGTAAACAGGAATCCAATTTATTGTTTTGTGAATACAGTGTCCATTAGACATGATTAAAACAATGGGTAAGAATGCTGAGCCAGAGAAAATTGCATAGCATACCACTTCCCTAAGGCAAAGCCTCGTGGCAAATCGCTTCTTGTCTGTCCCCCGCTCCATTATCAATAGTGGCCTCTTCTCCCAGGATAGGTTCATTTGCCCTCCCTAGCAGTAGTATCTCTGTCCTTTGCCCAGGAGTCAGATTATCTGACCCATGACCCATTAACTAATCCCTTTCTGTTACTCAGCAGACAAAAAGCTGGAGTGGAATGCGAAATGTTTCTGCTGTCGCTGGCTCCGATCTACATGCCCCTGTTCTTTGTTCCTGCATGTTCTACCGTGTGCCTCTCAGGCAGCTCATAACATGCTCACTTGACTTTAAGTCGCTAGATACAGGAGCAGCTGTGTTTTATTCATTGTTGATCGTCAGCGCCCAGCACTTTCTAACATCCGGGAATCAGTGAGTGAGGTTTGTAATGGAAACCAGGCTCAGAATACAATGAGGAAGCCTATGGGTGAAGAGCACATGTGAATAAAGAAAAGTGTCCCAAACAGTCTTTTATTGTTAAGGGACACGCAAATCTTCCTGATTCCCATACAGGAGAACAGTGAGAAGGTAGAAGGTCCACAGGTCCACAGACACACCCTGTGCCTTTCTACACAGATGCACCCATAGTTTCACTGAACAGATCCGCTGCCAATACATTTCCTCCCACCTGTGGAAACATTCCTGCTTTTTGATGAGCAAAGCCCAGAAAACAGCAGTGATCTCACGAACGAGTATTATCTTTGGTTCACAGATAGCAGGGTACAAACAGATTGCTTAAAAGCCAGTGACGGATTGGAAATGCCATGTCCTTTCCCAAGCTCTGTGATTCCCTAGTGATTGGAACCCATTCGGATGACATATCTTGAGCCATCTGAGATTTCACAGCTCCACAGCTCACAGAATCACTGATAAAACGAGGAATGTCTTCACGCAGGACATTTTGATAGGCCTCCCAGCCCAGAAGGGAAGAGTCATGTCACCAAAGTGCCCATGCCGAATGTCCAAAATATTAACATAGGACCCTTAGCTGTGGGATTTCTCAGCCTCAGGTTAACCTCACCCCCAAGTGTTTAGTGTGCGCATGGCCCCAGAACAGGGGCGTGTAGACTAAATACGACTCCTTTCTAACATGGGTCCCCAGTTGAGTTCTGGGAACGCTTCTACTTATGTCGAGTGGGAAGGACTGAAGAATAGCATTTGGGGGCCTCTCCTCTGTCGCCTTTCCCTTTCCGTTGTTGGTGGAATTGTTAGAGGGCTTTTGCTAATGCAGTCATTTCCAGGAGAGGAAGCGGCCTTTCTTCCATGCCCTAAGCAGCTGGAGTGAATCAGAGCGGCAGCCACATCTGCACATCCTGTGGGGCAATCGCTCACGCGCGGGTGACCGAGCCCTCGGGGCCTGCCGGGGCTGGGGGCTCTTGGGGACCGCGGGGCGGGAAGGGGCGCCGAAGGGGAGCGGCCTCCCCAGGGATGCTCAGGGCCCGGAGCTGGGCCGCCCCATTTGCACTCCGCGCGCGCCCCCCTCGTCCCTACTTTTCTGCTCTCCCTCCCCCCTGCGGTCGCGGTGTCCGAGCCCCGCCGAGTCCCCGCCGACTCTCTTCGCCCCCCCTCCCTCCATGAGTAACACCTCCGCCCCCGGTTTACTATGGCTCCCCGGTCGCCTAGCAGCGGGCGCGCGTTGCCATGGCGACGCGCCCGGAGCGTGTTTTGAATTGTTTGGCGAGGCCCCGCCCTAGCGGCTGAGCGCTGGGGACGCGAGCGGGTGGGGCCGGGGACTGGGGCCGGGGACTGGGGCCGGGGACTGGGGCCGGGGACTGGGGCCGGTCTTCCTCTCCAGGCTCCTGCGTCCGCTGACGGCCGCGGCCCGGGGCCTCCCGAGACCAGGAGCCGGCGAGAGCTGGCGAGAGGGAGGCCGGGCCGCCGCCACGTGGTGCCCAAGGCTGGCCTGCTGGCCGGCGGCGGCTCCTGCGCCGCCCGGGTCATCCGATCATCTCGTCACGCCCCGGCCTGTAGGCCTGAGGGTCAGGAGGTTCGGGGTGCAGGGGAGCCCAGAGTCCGGCGTTTCCCAGCCCCCGCCCTTCCCCTAAAGGCTCAGGCCCCTGGCCGCTGTTCTAAAGCAAGACTGTGTCTTTGCCTCCTTTCGTGGGCCCAAGAGGGGAAACTGGGACACCGAGAAGCCTCAGTAGTTCTGGGTTCTCGTCACTACTCCGCCCACCGCTGGACTCACGATTTCGGCCAAGTTACACAACCTACCTGAGTGATTCAGAAGTAAATTGGGAGAGAGTTGTTCCTCACGGTCCCGCCGTGAAGACCAAGAGGCCTCGTGAAAGTGTGGAGGAAGGGGAAGGGAATCTACGGTGTTTCGGACACCTTGCTAGGCTCCTCACAAACATCTCCTTGAACCCTCACAATAGGCCTGAAGGACAGGTGGTTTCCAGAGGGAGCATTTGACTTGCTCCAGGCCGCAATGCTAGTAAATGGTGGAGTCAATATTCAGTCTCTTGTTTCAACCCCAGGCTGCCCCTCCGTAAAGGGGAGGCGCACACACTTAAAGACAGGGATCGCAGGACAGAGTATGGAAACGTACACAGAATGATGCCGCGCATTGTGTTTTATACTTCAGATATACAGATAAACTTCCATACCCCCTCTGTCTCTCCTAAATCAATAGTCAATAAAATTTACCATGTCTGGCTTTTTCTATCGCGTTCTTGCCCATTTCTGTGGGTTCTCCCATTTATGACCTATTCACTTTGGGTTTCTAGCCTTTCTTTTGTGATCCCTAATATCCAGCCAATTAACAGCACACCACATTGCTCTGTGTGCGTGAGTGTGCGTGCGGGTTTTAGTTCTCTGGCGAATTGCAAGCTTCATTTTTCTCTCCCGAGAAAGGCGAGAAGAATGAGAATGAACCTTTGCTTTTTTAGTAACCCTCTGAGCGGAAAGATGGCAGTTCCCAACTATCTCAGATGGGAGGCAAGTCATTTCCAGATGTGAGTTCTCCTAAACAAGCCAAGACATCTTTTGCCGACCGTGAGGGTCTTCCTGGAGCTGCAAGGATCCCTGCAGATTCTCCCAGGTTCCCCGAGCCAGAAAGAGCCCAACTAAGGTTGTGCTGTCCTTAGTTCCAGTAGATTCCAGATCAGAGCTCACTACCAGCGGGACCATGGGGATGCCTCACCTTTTTCTGGCAGAGAACTTAACATCTGCTCTTTCTTCGTTAGAGTGATACACAGCTCTGTGGTTACCACTACCGCTGAGCCTTTTACCAGGAACCAGATTTTGGCAGCGGGAATCATACAGATGGGAGGGAGGAAAGGAGAACTAGAGGGCTCTAAGTAGTCCTGGGAGCAGCAAGGAAAAGCAAGATGAAGAGGCAAAGGAGGAGGGAAGGGAAGTATAATGGAAGAAGATGAAAAAAACCCCAAGGCCGAGGTATGGCCATCACCAGGTTTATCAATAAAAATGGGGCTTGAGTAACAAATTTTGATCCTGTTTTGTATAATCCCATGGTGTGTTCTCAGGCTCCTTACCATGAGCATGTGAAACAAGGCAGTGAATTTTTATAAGCTGTATTACAAATCCACCATAAGGGGTACGATGCAGGGGAGAGTCGTGAGATTTCAAAAATTTTGTTGTGATGACGTGTTGTCGGACTGAACTGTTGAATTTCTATACGGTATACCTGAAACTACCATTTCACTGTGTGTCAACGAACCGGATTTAAATAAAACCGAAAAAAAAAAAATATAAGTCTTGGTACCTACCTTCTGGGTGAGACAAACATTTTGAGTCAGTTGGGAGGGTTTGCTCATTCACTTTTGAAGCTCTGAGGCAAGGGTGTTTCCGTTTCTCTTCGGCTCTGCCTTAATCGGTTGCACGGAATGAGTTTCTGGTGTGAAGACGAATGAGGTCCCCTCTTGCCAGCAGAGGGGTGAGGTGGTGTGAGATGGGCTGCCGGAGATGGGAAGGATATCCTGCGGCCCAGGGCGGGTGGGGCTGGCTGACACAAGAGGTTTTCTCTGTGACATCACAGCGGGAGGTAGGGATATCTCTGCTGCCCACCCCCCGCCTCCTCTCGCCACCCCCAGAAGGATGGGGGGGCCACTCTGGGGTACCTGCCAGAGACCTGGCTATCTTCTGAGTCAACCTGACCTGGGCTGCTGTTCCTGGGCAGAAGAACACGCTCCCTGCCGGGGATCCTTGTAAACCAGCAGATTCTGAAGGCCTGGGATGGTTCCCACACGTGGCTGACCACACTGAGGCGGGAGGTTCTAGACCAGTGCCGTCAGGGAGAAATACAATATGAACCATACATGTAATTTACAATTTTCTAGGAGCCACATTTAAAAAAGTAAAATGGACACACATGTTGCGATGCGACAATGGTATCTTATGCGGCGGTATCATCAGAATAAAATGTAGTCCTCCTCAGAGCAATAAAGTTGGGTTCAATGGAAAAATAGCTGACACTGACGAAAATGAAATGAGCTCCAGCGGTGCCTGGGTGGCTCAGTCAGTTAAGCGTCTGACCCTTGATTTTGGCTCAGGTCATGATCTCATGGTTTGTGGGTTTGAGCCCAGCATCGAGCTCTGTGCTGACAGTTCAGAACCTGCTTGGTTTTCTGTCTGGCTCTCTCTCTGACCCTCCCCTGCTTGTTCTTTGTCTCTCTCTCAAAATAAATAAAAATAAACTTAAAAAAAAAAAACCTTATAAAAGAAAGAGAGCTTCAATTCCTTGGTTGCATTAGTCACCTAAGGGCTCGGTAACCACGTGACCAGTAGCTACTGTATTGGATAACACAGCTCTAGACCATTCCCAGAAAAGGCAAGAATGTGCAGAAATTATCATTCCAGTATCTGGAAATCTAGTTGATGTTCACTAATACAATTTTAATAATACATAACAAGGATCTGGGAGCTATTGACACTGAGACGTAACTCTGAGGTTTAAAGAGCAAGGTGGTGTCTTTCCCATTATTCCAGCTAAGAGTCTGGATGGGGGCTTTCTGTCCTGTGAGACAGGTCACCCTCAGTCCACCCCTGAGCTTTGCCTGCGTGCCCCTCACTGGGATTCCCTCCTCTTCTTTGCTACCCCACCTAAATCCTACACAACCTTCAGGACGCGTGATTCCAGTCTCTATTCAGCCCAGAGCCTTCTCTTGTGATTCTAGTTATCTCCTCTCTCCCTTTCCTCTGAACTTGTATAGCATGTATGATCCGATTGTACACTGGGGAGCTTCGTATTCACTAAGATGCCTAAGTAAATGCCTAAGGGAGGACACCAGATTGAAATTATCTATTGATAACTTGAACAAAAGGAATTGACATGCCTCGTTCTTGGCATGTTTCAACTTGATCAAGATGTCGGTTCTCTCTAAGTTAATTTACAAATTTAATGTAACCCTAATACAAATACCGGTGAGCATTTCTAAAGAGCAAGACAAGTTGATGTTAAAGTTCATTTAGGAAAACAGACGCACAACACTAGCTAGGAAATACTGGAAGGAAAGAGCTCTGAGGGAGACCAACCCTAACAGATACTAAGGCAGGCTGCAAGGCCTCTATAATGAACACGATGTGGTGTTGGTACACAACTAGCAAACAGATCAATGGAATAGAAGAGGAAGTCCAGAAATACACGCAGCTCCATATAGACACCCAGTATGTGATAAAGGTGATATCCATAATTACTGGGGCAAAGATGATCTTTTTAACAAATGACATTGGGACACACTTGGATAGCTATTTAGAAAAATGTAAATTGTATCCATTTTTATGCCATATACAAGGATAAACTCTAAACGGACCAGAGATCTGAATGTAAAAAAAATGAAATTATACAAGTGCCAGAAGAACGTGTGGGCAAATTACTTCACAATCTGGGTGAAAAAGAGGCTTTCAGACTATGGCTCAAAATCCAGATACTAGATAAGAAACGATTGATAAATTTGACTACGTTAAAAAACAAACAACAAAAACCTTCTCCATGGCAAAAATCACCATAAACAAAGTAAAAAACAGATCATAAACTGGGAGAAAATATGAGTAATACATATGACAGATAAAAGGCTACTCTCCCTAACATATAAAGATTTTTCAGACATTAAGGGAGAAAAGAGATCAAAATTCCCTTAGAAAAAAACGGGCAAAATTAAGAAACAGGCAATTCAAGAAAAGAGACATATAAGTGGCCCTAAATATATGAAAAGATGTTCACCTTCATTTATAGTCAGAGTAGTGCATATTGGAAAAAAAACAATGGAATCTCATTTCTCATCTGGCAGACTGGCAAAATTCAAAACCTTGACAATAGAACTCTATTGATAAGGCTGTGGGGGAAACAGGCACTTTCATTCATTGCTAGTAGAAATCCAAAATGGTACCAGCCCCTTGGAGGAGAACTGGCAACATTGAGCAAGACTACACGTGTGTTTATCCCTTAACCACAGAAATCCCACTTCTAGGAATTTACCCTGAAGATGCACCTCCAACAATATGGAAATATATATGCACAAAGTTATTCATTGCAATGCTCTTTGCAGTCATGAAATACTGGAAACTACCTGAATCTCCCAAAATAGATTAGTTGAATTAACTATGGATACATACAAACAATGGAGTACTGTGCAGCTATATAAAAATTGAAAAACACCAAAATGAGGGAGATTTCCATGAACTGATATAGTATGATTTCTAGGAAATATTAACTGAAAAACTGGAAAGTGCAAAAGAGGATATAGAACATGATGTCTTTTGTGTGAGAAAGAAGGGCAAATAAAACATAAATATTTGCTTATCGTTACCAAAGAAACAGGAAGATAAACCAAAAAACAATGAAGTTGATTACTTGGTGGGGGGCAGGGATGGAAGTGATTCAGGAGGGAGTGACACTTCGCCCGAGAACAATGTTTTTTGTGTCGTTTTGACTTTTGGAAGCATGTTAATGTTCTACGTATTCAAAAATAAAATTAAAACAAGATGGGAAGGGAAAGAAAAACCTACAACGGAAACAAACGGGAAACAAACGAAGGCAATTGTATTTCATATAAACACTACAACCACCCTGAAGGGGAAAAAGGAATAGAGCAAATCCAAGTAACTCGTGACTACTTACCTTCTGTCTTGGGTGAAGTTCAGTTGAGGAGAATGGCAGCCACCTCTTGAACTCCTTTTAGTAAATATCCTTAATGCATCTTGTGGTAGATGTGTCAAGCAATTTGGAAACATTGCAGAGGTATTGTGGCACTGGGCAAATGGAAACATGGTTAATGCAGTTGGGAGCTAGAATTTCCATATGGGAAAGTGACATCAAACTATGGAATGGGGGAAGGCAAGAAGGAACCTTATTGGGTGGACTGGAATTAGAGGCATCAGTGTGAAAAAAATATATATATATATTTTTATATTTGTATATATATTATATATATACATATATACATATGTATTATATATACACATATGTATTATTTATATATATACATATATATTATATGTATACATATATACACATGTATGCATATAAATATATATGGACACCTAAATATACCTGTACATATGTGTGTGCATGTGTGTATATGTATAATATGCACCTATGTATTATGTTTGTATGTATGTGCATAAATATATGTATATTTTTTCTAGTTTTGTCTACTGAAAGGGCCTAGAAGTAAAGGCTCCCCAGTAGCAGTGAGCACCTAGCATTCAAATCTTGGCCTGTAAAACCAAGAGTTCCTCAAAGAAATGGCCAATCCCAGAGATGGGACAAAGTTGTTATTAGATGAACTTTGAACATTATGTGGGAGGGAGGCCGAGGGAGACTGGGCACACACAGAAGAGGACAAGGCAACGTGGCCGTGGAGGCAGAGGCCCGAGTGATGTGGCCACAAACCAAGGAACATGGCGGCGGCCAGGATTTGGAAGAGGCAAAGAAGGATGCGCTCCTGAGCCCCCAGAGGGAGTGCAACCCTACCGACACCTTGCTTTTGGCTTAGTGGAATAACTTTCAGACTTTTGGCCTCTAGGAGTCGGCGACAGTACATTTCTGGTGTTTTAAGCCATCAGGTTTGTGGTAATTTGTTACAGCAGTTTTAGGAAACTAATACAGTGGTAGAAATGGAAATCACTTCAGTCTCCATCCTCACTCCCAGCTCATACACAGACTTGCAGGAAGGCATGTCTTCTCTGTGCCTTACTGCTTTTAATTTATAACAGAAAAATGGAATACGTAAGGATTCTGTGAGTAAAGGAGCAAAGGTCCCCAAAATACAAGCTCTTCATGTAAGCCTCTTCTCCCTCCCATATATGAAAGGTAGGTGGTTCTCAACCTTGCCTTCTTCCCCTGATCCATTCAGACATCACAGGCACAACGTGATCCAAATTGACTATACAAATAATTCTACCTCTTGTCTTTTCCTTTCTTAAACCATTGTTTGGCTGAGAAAGGATCCTACTCAGAGTTTTTTAAAGAAAAAATCCAATTGCCTATACTGATTAGTCATACTCTCCTTAATTAAATTCAATATACTCAAACTCCTCATGAGTAGTAATAATATAATGATATTACATTGTTAATAACATAATACGGTATAATGTGATGTAATACAATATTGGGTAGCTAGTATTTATTGACTACTTGCAACGTATTCTGCTATGGGATTTTTTTGTTCATTGTCTCATTTAGTCCCCGTAATGCAGTCAGGTGGACTCATTAATATTATTTTATCCATGAGCAACCCGAGGATATGACTGTATAGATCACGACCCTTGAATTTCTGGTAAGTTACAGCAGGACTGTAGGTCTCAGAGGGTTTCTGTGGAAGCGAAAGTATCACAGCCTGAACGCACATTTTACCCAACTTACTAGGGTGACTAACAAACATGGCGGAAGTTCAGAGAAGGTGACTCTCTATGGAGGCAAACTGAGAGCAGACAGGGCTTGCAGGGAGGGATTCCGGGGGAGTTTGGAGTCTGAATCATTGGCGATTCCAACGTAACTGCTAGTTTCGAGTGGTAAGCGCTGAAACGAGTCTGCTCAAGGTTCCAACCATCTCTGGCACCGTGTGGCTTTGAGAGAGCCCAGGACATGAGTTTTCTCAAATGTAGGTCATTTCCAGCTTGGCTTTGAAGAGTCCAAACCACCTGCATTCTCTACTGGGTAAAGGGTAGAATTTTTAACATTTGGATGCGATGCTACTCACGTAGCAAATAACAATTTAAAAAACACATGGATTGCATTCTTGCTTATGATCGGTCTCAAGGCTGATTATAATATTCTGGCTTTCCCTCTTCATGTATGTAGTGGCTGATACTGTGGAAAGACGATGGGATAGACTGTTAAGTGGAATGGGTTGCAGGATTAGTGCCAAAACTCTTAGGTAAGTTGTTGATACTCTGGATAAATCCATTTCCTCATCTTTAAAATGGGGTTAATAAAACCTTTCCTACTTACTTCATAAAGGTGTCATAAAGCTAAAATGGAAGACTCTAAGCTTAGGAGCTTTGGATTTAGACAGACCTTGGTTCAAATCTACTTTTTCCTTATAAGCTGCATGAGTTTGAGTCGGTTTATTCAAAACTCTAGTCCTCAGTTTCTGTATCTGAAGAGTGAAGCTAAAAACAGCTACTTCATAGGGTCTTAGAAGAAATTAAATGAGATAGTAAATACAAAGCATTTAACAGTGCCAGACACGGAGTAAACATCTACTTAATGGAGGCTGTTATTATTAATAGTCCTAATTGACACAAAAGGCATTTAAAAGGTAAAGGGAAGTGTGCAGCGTATTAGCTATCGTAGTAGTAAATGCAAGGCTGTGAAATCTAAGCACGCCTTTGAAAGTATGCATGTGCATTTTTACTTAATAAGGACAGCGAGCAAGGCAAATATGCTTGGTCAAGCAATTAGCCTTGGACGTAGAAGTGTGACCCGACCCCAAGGACGCTCTCCCGCTGGAGCCATCGTCCACCTATGTGTAGATTTCGGGTCCTCCCAGTCATCCTGGCATTTTGTGAAGCATTTTATGCCATGCGTAACTTGATATGCATCTTCTCCTACTTCCTCTTAAGACTGTAAATTCCTTGAGAATAAAGACAGCATTTTCTCTGTGGCCATAAAGCCCTGCAGGGCTTGGTGAGGACTGCGTGGGTGTTCCGTACATTAGGTACTAATTGGTGTCAGAGTGCGGCAGGGATCGTTATTAACTTTTCCACCCAGTGTGATTCCTGGGAGTTGTGTGTAGTGTGTGGGAGGAGTGAGCAGGGAGACGCTGCTGATTGGCCAGGTATTTAGAGCCTCTTGTGCAGGAAAGCGCACACCCTTCTCTTCCTTGGGGCTTACAGCCACAGTGGCATAAATACAAGTAAATTCCAAAGCAAAGCAAAGAGGAGTGGGTAGGCTCCTTCTTTCTTTTTTGAAGTATTGCCTTTCCTTAATTGGGACCAAAGTCTGTGTAAGCTCGGACACTCCCTAGCGTGGGAGCTTGATTAGGTCATTGGGTCACTGTGAGCTTCAGTTTTCTTATTCTTAAAACAGAGGTGATAGTATCAGTTTTATCTACTTCACGGGGTTGTTACAGCATCTGATGAGATAGCATACATCAAAGCTAGGCACACAGTAAAGCCTGACACACAGGCTTTTGCACATACAGCTACTATTATGATGTCACTCACCTAGGGGCATGGGGCTTTATTGGTGGCCTCTTGCCCAGAGGGGACAGCTACGTTCAAAGCTGCACTGGCTTTCGGGAGGGATTGCTGTACAGAGCACGTTAGCGGATGTGTTCCCTCGGTGGCCTTAGTTCTCTGGCTCGCAAACTGGGCTGTCAAACAGCACAGACCCAAACCTGGTTCTCCAGAAGCAGCAGGAGACGTGCTCAGATATGTTCCCCTCACTCCAACACGTGTGTTTGCACTGACTGGTGACTGTTTTGTCCAGAGCCTGTGTAGGCATCTAAGAGGCAACTGGCTGCATGGGGGATGCTGTTGAGGACCTAGAACAGAATTTCCGTGTGGGAAGGTAACTAGTCCCGAGCCGTTCTGGCTTCCTGGGGCTTTCAGGGTCTTCTACAAATATGCCTACCCTGAGACCCCCCCTCTTCGCTTGCACATTTTGCCAGGTTGCTCCTTCCCGATTCTTTGCTTTAACTCGTGGTGTTGGGTGACTCACTTTACACCTGGTCCGTGGAGCTTGAAGCCTGAGCTGGCGTCTGATAAAATCAGCTGATGCTGTCATATAGGCCTCCTGTCTGTGCCTCCTCAGCCCCTCAGAAGAAGGGACGCGATCAGTTGTCACCATTATCTCATTTTTTGAGGATATTTCCAGAGGAGAGGGGGGCAATTGAAGTGGTTTTTGCCCTTCTCTTTGGTGATCGTCAGACATGGAGTAAGACAGAGGAAAAGTCTAGGGGCTTCCCTGCTTGCGTTCCTCATCAGCCCAGTTCCTTTTTACATGCATGTCAAGAACTCTCATGGACAGATTCCCTTCCTGTCGCTCTTCCCATCTCATTGCCTTACCTGGAGGAGGTGCCCAGGGCAATTACAAGCTCTTTTAGACTTTAATCATAGAATCACTGAACTTCAGTTAGAAGGGGCCTTGGTGGGCGCCTGGGTGGCGCAGTCGGTTAAGCGTCCGACTTCAGCCAGGTCACGATCTCGCGGTCCGTGGGTTCGAGCCCCGCGTCGGGCTCTGGGCTGATGGCTCAGAGCCTGGAGCCTGTTTCCGATTTTGTGTCTCCCTCTCTCTCTGCCCCTCCCCCGTTCATGCTCTGTCTCTCTCTGTCCCAAAAATAAATAAAAACGCTGAAAAAAAAATTAAAAAAAAAAAAAAAAAGAAGGGGCCTTGGTGGGGCGCCTGGGTGGCTCGGTCGGTTTCGCGTCGGACCCTTGATTTCTGCTCAGGTCATGATCTCACGGTTTGTGAGTTCGAGCTGCACATCAGGCTCTGCGCTGACAGCGTAAAGCCTGCTTTGGATTCTCTTTCCCCCTGTCCCTCTGCCCCTACCCCGCTCACGCTTTCTCTCAAAATAAATAAACTTAAAAAAAAAAAAAAAAGAGGGGGCCTTGGAAACATGGTGTCCTCAAGGTTTCATGTGGACACATGCGGACCCTGAGGCTCAAAGAGGTGAAGTGACTTAGATAAAGCCCCAGAATCAAGCAGGGAAGTGGTGACCCCAGCCAAATGTTCTCTGCTCTCTTACACTGCACGGGACTGCAGTTCCTCTTTGCAAAAATCAGCACATCATAAACTAAAAGGAACTTGAGAGAACTTTAGCTCGCGTCCTCTGATGGAGGCACCTGGTACCTAGACCACATGAGGATCTCTTTACTTCTTTTTCTTAAATGATTTTCCTTTCTGAGGCCTCTCTTCCCTCCCTCCCTCCTTCCCTATAAACTGTAATTCAAATGGCTACTTTAGCCCCTAGCCTGGTGATGTATTTTCTTTAAAAAAGAAAGAGCACGAAGCAAAACAAAGTGGTGCTGCCACACCAAAGGGTGAGACTGTGTCCCCGAACGCTGTTTTCCCCTGGCCTGGTCCCTGCCTGTCCCTTCCGCCCTTCCCTCCCGGTTTATTTGGAACTTAGATTCTTTCAGCAAGTTTTCTAGGCCCCAAAGAACACCCTGTTCAGAGAGCTCAGTCACTCCTCCACCCTGCTGCCACATGCCGCAGAATTCCAAGTCAAACAGAACTTTCCTGCCTTTTCCGTTCAGCACAACATTCCTGGGCTTGTTTCCTCTGCCGGTGGGAGCGCACAGACAGGAAAGCGGAGCAGGCCTGTGAAGGACTATGCTCCATCACCACAATGGAAATGATGGAAAAGTAGATAAAAAGTATAATCCTTGTAGTTACGAATCATTAACGGGATTACTATCTCAAAAAATCTTGTATATGTGAGTTTAAAAATGACACATTAGAAATGTTTTGAAACCTGCACAGGTCATCCAGGAGCTCAGGGTCTGTGTTCCCTCTTTCCGGTGACCAGTATTGTAGACCCAAGTCAGGACCCTTTTGAAAGTGAAAGGATGCGTTACTAACAAGGATGCCGGTGGGCCTCTGGCTCGTACCTAAACACCTTTGCTAAGACTAGGCGGTGCGATTGTCTTTGGACAGCTCTGAGCATTAGCTAAAATTAGCGTCAAGTCTTCCCTTGGGCTCATCAGGCAAAGTCTCATCTCTGTTTCCAGGAGAACAGATCAGGTGCGTGAGGATAGCCCTCCTGTTTTCTAAGTCTGTTCTGCTCCGGGCTAAATATGCCCTGTTCCTTCAGCAATTCCTTATTGGGTGTAGTACCCTGTTCTTTCACCATCCTGGCTGTTCTGAATGAGCTCCGCATGGTCTGGGCTGGAAAGTGTCTGTCCAGAGCTCAGTGTGGCCCTCCTTCAGCCTCCAGCTATTAGATCTCTCAATCTGTCTTTACACAGCAGCTTCCGAGGCAGACTCGAGGAGCCAATGCTCAGCAGACTCCCCCCTCCTTTCCTTGAGCTTCCTCTCTTGGGAAGAGGCCTGCTCTCTTCCTCTCTTCCTCTCGTGGGTAGGATGGGTGTTCCCCCACACTGAGAGCAGAGGTACAGAGGGAGGAACAGGGAAGGAGTATGGGGACTCTATTCCCACCTGAGCTGGTCTTTTATGAAATGGACAGGATTAAATAGCTTTGTCTCCCTGTCAAGAGCTTCGTCTCTGGAATTAGACTACTTGGATTCAAATTCTGTTTTTTTTATTTAAAAAAAAAATTTTTTTTTTCAACGTTTATTTATTTTTGGGACAGAGAGAGACAGGGCATGAACGGGGGAGGGGCAGAGAGAGAGGGAGACACAGAATCGGAAACAGGCTCCAGTCTCTGAGCCATCAGCCCAGAGCCCGACGCGGGGCTCGAACTCACGGACCGCGAGATCGTGACCTGGCTGAAGTCGGACGCTTAACCGACTGCGCCACCCAGGCGCCCCCAGATTCAAATTCTGTTTTCGCACCCCTTATAAGATCTTCAAATGTGAGCAAGTTAATCTCCTGTTGCCTCAGTTTCCTCATCTGGAAAATGTAAAATTCATGCTGTTATTGGGATGAGGGTGACTGTTCTCCTGCCCTTCTTTTATTTTCTTGGCACTGAGGGTCGTTCTCGCGGAGGATTTCTGCAGCAGCAAAAACGGCGTGTCACCTGAGTGCTTCAGGCTGAAAACTCACCTTCTGCACTCTGGATTGTAGGTGCCTCTGTGGGAGGATAATAACACGCAAAGCCTGTCATTAATCCCTTTCAGGCTCCCAGGACCTTTCATCCTAAAGGATTCCAAGGCCCTTGAATAAAAGAAGCAAAAACACTCATTAAAACATTACCTTTTGTATGGCAGCTACCACAAGTCGTTCTGATACAGCACTTCATAAAATTGCTCGTTATCTGAAATTTTGGTTCGCGGGGGTGAGTTTATTCCAAATAATCTCTAAGTCTCAGAATTTAACCCTGAGCTCCCCCATCTTTCTTTCCCCTGTGGCAAATCGGATGCAAAAGGTCTGGAGCATTCCCTGGAGCTCAGTTGCCAAGGGGTTGGGGGAGGGGAGTGGAAGGCACAGGGCAAAAGAGGAAAAGGGCAGTATCTGGGGATTCTTGCAAATAACATCACAAAGAGCAAAGAGAACTGGACCTTTCATCTTGAGATCTCAAAGCTATTTATACTCGACATATCTGATATCTGCCGCCAGGCATAATTGTACTTAATTTATAGAGAGAGTATTTTGACTTGCCCAAGGTTGTATTTTGACTTGCCCAAGGTTGGAATTTCACCTCTTAGGTGGAAACAAATGACAATAATATATTGGTTTGTGAGACCTGACCCACGTTTTCTGATTTTTAATGAAGTCTGCGGGGTTCATTAATCGAGGATGTGCCGGAGTTTGCCCGATCCTGGGCGGCGTGGTTCGCGGTGCACGGTAGTGGGTGACGTAGGGGTTGTCAAAGGCGCAACCGGGAAGGACCAAAGGCTGGCTCTCAGTCTGGTTCACTCGCACTGCAAATGCTTCATGTTCTGGTGAAAGAAAGAGATGGGAAAGCTCTGTTTCTGATGGCCCAAGTGAGCACTCTGCCTAGAGATGCTAACCTGGACCTATCTGAGCGGGTCTCATCACAGCACAAGCTTTTAAAGACAAGTGTTTCCATTCCCAGCGGCGGCAGGTTGTCTGGGTTTTCCTCTCAGCCTCCGCCCCACGTGTGAGTGGCCAGGATGGAGGTAGCATTTGATGAAGCGGGCTGTGGTCTCTTACTGTCTCTGACTTCTTGGCACGTTCTTAACTCTCATTTCTGGTTCTTTTAGGGAGAAAGGAAAGAGAGGACTGAATGAACATTCAGTGAATGCTAATGATGAATCAGAAACATTACATACATGATTTCACTTCTTTTCCCAGGTTGTAATGTTACCTGAAAGCTGTGTGTGTGTGTGTGTGTGTGTGTGTGTGTGTGTGTGTGTGTGAAAATCCAAGTTAAGGAATGTGGTGGGCCATCTGTACTTTAGACCAGAAAGTAGAGCCTCTTGTATTTCTCTACTCACAGGAGATGAACATGCTGAAGTGTGGTCAGATTCTTTTTTTTCCTTCCAAGAATTTATTTAAATCCAAGTTAGTTAACATAGAGTGTAATATTGGTTTCGGGAGTAGACTTCAGTGATTCATCACTTGCGTAAAGCACCCAGTGCTCATCCCAACAAATGCCCTCCTTAATGCCCATTTAGCCCATCCCCTCCCCCACTCACGTCCCCTCCAGCAACCCTCAGTTCTCTATCTTTAAGAGTCTCTTAGGGTTTGCTTCCCTCTCTGTTTTTTGTCTTATTTTATTTTTCCTTCTCTTTCCCTATGTTCATCTGTTTTGGTTCTTAAATTCCACATATGAGTGAAATTGTTTTTTGTTTTTTGTTTATTGTTTTTTTCTGACTTATTTCACTTAGCATAATGCACTCTAGCTCCATCCATCCATGTTGTTACAAATGAAAAGATTTCATTCTTTTTGATGGCTGAGTAATATTCCATTATATACATACATATATATACACACACACACACATATATAAAACTAATATACTAATATATACCACTAACTATATATATAATATAAATATATATGTAATATAAATATATACCAGTAATATTCCATTGTGTGTGTGTATATATGTGTGTGTGTGTGTGTGTGTGTGTGTGTGTGTGTGTGTGTATACCACTTCTTCTTTATTCATTCATCAGTCGATGGACATTTGGGCTCTTTCCATAATTTGGCTGTTGATAGTGTGTCAGATTATAACACTGGTAGACTTCCACATTTGGGTGCTTTTTGAGTGCCAATCCTCACTTGCAGGTTTGTGAAATGATAGACTCATACTACTTTGTGGACTGTCATATTCAGTGACAGCATCGGGTGGATTTGTGCTGGTGACTCTAGGGACACTTTCGTATATTTAGCACAACTAATTGAGAGAGCCTTCTCAACTCATTACTAACCATGTGTCCGAGACGTATAGCCATTAGACTAGGAGGCCACCACCCAGGTACCTCTATCATGCTGTAGGACAACTGTCTTGGAGAAAATAAACTGCCTGGATACCCCGTTGTCTATAATGATAGTAATAGCATAATAACTATTTGTAGAATAAGCTTGATTTTGGTTCTCATTGCTTTAGTTTGCTTTTTCTCATAGGAGTTATTGCTTGCTGACCCTAATAGCTTAGAGCTTAATTTTGTTAATGTCTTTTTGAAGTGGATGGCATGCCTTGTGGCTCAGAGATCCCAGGAACAGGGTGAAGATGTGGCTTCTGAGGTTTGACCCTGACTGTTTCCTGTAGGTGGGCAGATGGCTTGTTCCACATGATGAGTTGCTGGAAAAAACTTACGTGAATTATTGCAATTTGCTTGGCATATATAAATACTTAAGCCTGTGCTCAATAATACACTTGATGCAAATATCCTATAAACATATTAACTGCTAAATCAGCCTTTCAGATAAGTTCAATGGGCTTGCCATCCCACGGACAGTTTTTATCAGCCTGCCCTCTTTCCAGGCTATAAAGCCTGTATCACAGAGACAGTAAAACTGATTAAAAACAATTAACATTCTTTCCTATTGACCTTCCTGAAGCTTCTCCTGGTAATAGGTATGTAGAACGATGACATATGAGACTCCATCATTTACAAGTGTTTACTGGGCATCTTTATCATAAAGCTAAGTGTAGATATACCTGATCCAGAAGAGGTGGGAAATATGATCCCTGCCCTCAAACACTAATAATCAAGTCAGGGAGCTAAAAGTTATGCGTAAGAAGTAAGCACAAACCTTTTTGACAATATGTGCAAATTATGTGACTAACTTCTGTCCTGACACCTATTTGAAAAGGTCAAAATGGAGACAGAGAAATGAGGAGGGACGTGAAGTTGTAGGGTTTGTATTGTTAGTAACACTTAGTAACAATGGAGCGCATTAGCATTTATGGTGAGCGCTTTTTAGGATCCTTTCACCACCTCTCTGAAAGAGGTGGTGGAAGGAATGTAATTTGTTGAGTAAATCTGCTAGGTGGACCAGATGATACTTGTACTTGAAGTGGGTTTCACTATAAAAGAGGAAGCTTGAGCTTAGGGGACCCAAATCTTTTATGAAGGTCAATAAGCCTTCTTGTATTTTGTTCCAAAGGGACACTCTATCTTCCAAGTCTGTTTGTTACACAAGTGTCTTTGAAAAGCTAAATCTGGAACAAAGAGTAATCAGCACCTCTCTCATAGAGACGTGTGAACTTGAGAGACTCATGGAGAGTTGTCTTCTAGTTTGCTTAAGGTTGCCCGGCTAGTAAACATCAGGGCTAGGGTTAGAACCAAAGTAGCCAAGAGAAGTGTAATGATCTCACTGATTCCCTGTCCAAGACATCAGACTCAAATTTGTTCCAGCACCGAGGGAAGAGCCCTCGTCCTGTTTTGGGGGCAGGGGGGTTCTGTTGCTGTTCTGGCTCATGTGAGGCATCCCTCATAAATGATTTGGTTCCTTCTTTGTCCCATGAGCCAAACCCCAGTCTTGGGCTCCATTCTTTCTTGCCTTGCTCCTCAGGGCTGAAGCGCCTGCCCTGGTCGTCCACTCAGTCCCACAGTCTCAGGAATTTCATCGCTGTATCCTGGGCCACTGTTGGCCAGCATCATGCCTGTATATTTGTGTATGTGGTCCAATTGTCACACTTGTAGGAGATTCTGGATGCTGACAGGCCCACCAAGACCTTTATCCTGTTACTCACTCCATAGGAATTACTCCATCCATCAGCCGGGTTGGACTTCAAATAGCTTCTCTTACAACGTCTGCTCCTGTGTGCTTGTATGACCCCACTCAGCGTGTTTTATTTGCGGGCCATTGTCCAGTTGCTTACTTGATTTCATTCTAGTGGGGGAAGGAGGTGGTGATGGGGGGATCAGGGATGAACATCATAAGCAGAGTGCTGCCGGGGGATGAGTATCGTGGACCAGCCCCAAGAAAAGTGTGATTACAGCCAGGGGGAAGAGTGGCTCAGAAGAGACTCTGAGTGCCATGCTGAAGAATATCAAAGGGACAAGGAGCTGAATCACAGAACATCACAAGACTTCACGGTAGTGTGCACAAACTGGTAAGAGAGAGCATGGGTTTGGGAATCAGACAGCACTGGGTTTGAATCCTGGATCTGCTATGTACTAGAGCATGACCTTGGAACTTTTGGTCTATGTCTCAGAGTCTCTCATCCATAAAATGGTGGTAATAACATTTATCTCGTGAGGCTGTGATGGGGATTGCTGATAATACAGATACAACATATAACACAGTGACTTCAATTTTTAAATGCTCAATAAATGGTAGCTGTTACACATTTATCGTTATGGAATGTTTGCCCTGGAATAGACCTTAGAGCACTAAGAACCAACCCTCTTATTTTAGGCATCAGAAAACAAAGCAAAAAAACAAAAAACAAAATGAAACAAAGCACAGAGTGATCAGCAAAGTAACCTGTTTGTCCACCCTCCTCAGCCAGGGACAGAATCTTACTCATTGAACATTTATTTCTCAAACACTACTTGATAGTGTGCAGTCAGGCATTTATTCGTTGGTGACTTTGCTGCAAGCAATCAGGAGCATTTTTGGGAGATGCAGACTATGGGTTTGATTCAGGCTTACCCTATGGTGGGGGAACTTTCCTCTTTAGCCATAGACCATCTAGATGTAAACAATAAAGTGCTCCTGTGACATAGCCAGCCCCCTGGCTCTTGAGCCCCTTCTGTTCTTCGAAACTGCCTCACTTTTTGCTGCCACTTAGGGCTACTTCATTCAGTTTATTTCTGCTCATCCTACTCATTCCTACTCAGCTTAAATGCCATTTTTCTCAAGGAAGTCTTCCCAGATCCCCCCGCAGCGAGGCGAGGACGCCTGTCACATGCTTCTGCAATGTCCCGTGCCTTCTCCTTCTTGGTATTCCTCGTGCTCTGATGACATCGTCAATACCCATCTTTCCCACCAGGAATCTCTTGAAGAGCAGCATTTGGTGGCACTTGCTCCCTGGGACATCCCCAGAGCCGCACAGAGAGTAGACGCTTAACGCACGTTGGGTTGAATGATGAAATAAGGCTGGCTAACGGCAATAGTTGTTCCAGAATTTTGGAGTTGCTGCTTAGAATGTAAAAACTGCTCTAAAAATGGGAAGGTAATAGTCTCAAAATAAAGGAGCCTTCTTCCCAAGAAAGGCGGTTAGAAAAGTTGTCCTGATGCACCTATGTATGCAACAGACCTGCACACACACAAGCATTTTGCAGTGTGCTTATTTTTCTCATTCTATCTTGTAGCGACACTTCCTCAAGCACTTACTTGGCCTGAGGACTAGCATTTGGAAACTGCTATGCGAAAAGTCAGAGTCATTAATTAACTATTGCAATTGCCATTGCTGCACATTGCTGAGGAGAGCAAATTTCAGAGTCCCAAAGGTTTTCATGACAAAGGTACCGAATACACATCCATCTTTTATTTCCTCTTGGTACAGTTTTTATCCCTAGGTGTATTTTTTTTTTTAATGAAAATCACCTCATCATGATGTCTTATTTAGTTCCAGGGCAGTGCACACAAGGGGGACAGCGGCACACACAGAAAAAGACCATTTCTCTGGGAAGTGTCCTTCAGCCAAAGTGGAACATGCCCCCCTATAGGGCTGAAATCCTTCCGATTGTCCCAGTCCTGCCTAAGGATGAGAACAAGGGAACTGTGCTTCGGAAATAGAGCACGGGGCCACCATGGACAGCTGTGCAGGCTGTGTCCCGCCAAGGGTCCCCAGCTGAGAGAAGTGGGCTCTCTCACCAAGCTATGCATTCAGGTGGGGATTGGCTGTGCTTGAGGATGGAGCTGCATGTCCCGGGTCACAAGGAGAAAGGGCTGGAGGTGCTGGCGATTCAGCGAGATCAGACATTTTGGTTTAGAGGACGTGAGCTTTGCAGTCAGAGAGACGTGGGTTTAGAGCTCTGCTCCACGACTTACTGCTTGCCTTTGGGCAAGTTTGTAAGCCTTGGTTTCTTCATCTGTAAGACAAGGATAACAGCAGAGTCTATTTTATAAGGCTCTTGGAAGGATCAAATGAGATAGTGTGGGCAGAAGGCTCAGCAGAGTGGCAGGGCCGTATTTAGTGCTTCATGCACCTATGTTGGTCGTCGGTGGTGCCATGATGCCCACGGCCATCTGGGGTGTACTTATGGGCACAGAGCTCATGTACCGCTTGCTCTTTTCACCTTACCTCACCGCCTTGTCCCAACCTGTGCCTCCCCTTAGCGTCTCCACCATTCTCCCTTCCTAAAACCAGAAACCCCAATGCCATCCTAGACTTCTCTCTCTTCTTCTTCCTCTAACATCTCAGTGGTCACTAAAGTCTATCATTTCTACCGGTTCAATCTCCGTCTCCGCCCCTCATTCCTGCTACTTGTTCCAGAGCAGTGCACAATTCCTCTCTTGGACAATGGCGGCAGCCTCCAGGCTGGCTCCCATTCCCAGTCTTTGAGAGCTGCACATCTGATCTCAAGTACTCTCTTGCGTTAGACCATCTCTGTTCATCTACAGGATAAAACGTTCTTTGGGAGTAAATTATGGCTTCACAAGACCTGGCTTGTCTCCTTACTGCCTCTACCTCGATTTCTGTGTTCCAGAGACACTCTCTATGAACTCAACAACTCCACGTCTGTTTTTTCTTTTTCTAATCTCTGTGCCTTTAACAAGGTGGCCCCCTCCCTGGAATGCTTTGAATGATGACGATAATGATGAAGCAAAGGAGGATGATAACAACAGCCACCATGTATTGGGAATTTATAACATACCACTCTCGGGGCTTAGTGCCTTAGATTCATACTCTGGCTTTCCTCGACCTTGGTCACATGGTAAACTCATCAGATACAATTATGAGTTTTTAAAATATGTTTTTTATTTCTTCACATGAGTGTTTCACTTGTAATCCAGACGGCTTGACTTCGCCTGTGTCTTTTACCTACAGGGGGAACCTGCGTTGACAGGTGTGGTAGCTAGTGCTGTACCTCCTATTTACTTTTTTTTCTCTTTTAAATGGACTTTATTTTTTAGAGCACTTTTAAGTTCACAGTAAAATGGAGTGGAAAGCACAGAGAGTTCCCATCTACTTCCTGGCTGTCCTTTACACCCTCTCCTACTATCAGCATCTGGATGGACCACCAGATGTGGTCCATTTATTACAGCTGATGAACCAACATTGATACATCACTATCACCCAAAGTCCATCGTTAGAGTAGGGTTCATTCTTGGTGTTGCACATTCTATGAGTCTTGGGAAATGTGTAATGACATGTATCCACTATTATAGGAACGTATGGTATAGTTTTACCGCCTTAAAAATCCTCTGGGCTCTGCCTATTCATCCTTTCTTCCCACCAACTCCTGGCAAATACCTCCATAGTTTTAACTTTTTCGGGGGGACGGATGTCATAGTTGGAACCATACCGTGTGTAGCTGTAAGGTTGTTTTTTTTTTTCCACTTAGCAATATGCATTTCAAATTCCTCCATGTCTCTTCATAGCTTGATAGCTCATTTCTTTTTAGCTCTGAATAATACTCCATTGTCTGAATGTACTAGAGTTTGTTTAACCACTCACCTACTGCAGGGCATTTTGGTTGCTTCCAGGTTTTGGTAATGATGAATAAAGCTGCTATAAACATCTGCATACAGGTTTCTGCGTGGGCCTCCATTTCCAGCTCCCTTGGGTAAATGCCAAAGGGTGTGATTGCTGGATTATTTGCTAAGAGTACGTTCAGTTTTATAAGGAAGTGTCAAACTGTCATCCAAAGTAGCTGTACCATTCTGCGTTCCCACCGGCAGTGGGTGAGAGTTCCTGTTGCTCCACACTCTCACCAGCATTTAATGTTGTCAGTGTTCTGGATTTGGGTCATTCTTTTTTTTTTTTTTTTTTTTTTTTTTAATTTTTCAACGTTTATTTATTTTTGGGACAGAGAGAGACAGAGCATGAACGGGGGAGGGGCAGAGAGAAGGAGACACAGAATCGGAAACAGGCTCCAGGCTCTGAGCCATCAGCCCAGAGCCTGACGTGGGGCTCGAACTCGCGGACCGCGAGATCGTGACCTGGCTGAAGTCGGACGCTTAACCGACTGCGCCACCCAGGCGCCCCAAGGATTTGGGTCATTCTAACTGGTGTGTGGTGATATCTCATTGCTGTTTTGATTGTCAATCACCTAATGGTATATGATGTTGAACACCTTTTCTTATGCTTATTTGCCATCTGTGTATCTTTGCTGAGGTGCCTGAGCAGGTTTTTTGCCCATTTTTTAATCGGGGTGTTCGTTTTCTTATTGTTGAGTTTTAAGAATTATTTGCATGTTTTGGATGAGAGTCCTTTATCAGATGTCTTTTACAAATATTTTCTTCCGGTCTTTGGCTTATCTTCTCATTTTCTTGAGCCCTGATTCGTTTTTAAAGCACAGCTCAGAGCTCACCTTCTGTGACACTGGGTCTAACTCTTCCCCTCCCCAGTAGTTGCTCGAGATTGACTTTGTGCTGTCACTGTGCCTTTTGCAAACATCTGTCCTATTTGGTGGGTAAATATTTACCCACCAGACTGTGGGATTCTTGGGGAGAGGGTCATATGACTCATTTTTGCATTTCCAGAACAAAGCACTGTGTCTGGCATGAATTAAGTACCCAATATGTGTGTGCTGACTACATGGAAGTGTGAAATGAGGACTTACGTGCACAGGGCACCGCTGCCTCCCTGGAAAGCATGGCATGGGGTGAGGAGTATTCCACCCCCCCCCCCCACCCCATGGTAGTAAGAAACAGCGGTAGTGAGAAACATGTTTTGCGAAAGGCATTTTGGTCCTGGTTACATTACATCTTCACCTGAGCATAGGTATTTTTGCCAGAGTCCAGATGCAAACCATCCAGTCCCTACCAGAGAAGCTGCAGTTGGGCAAGAAGCTGAATGCCCTCCCCACTCACAAGGATGTTTGTTTGTAGTATGCCCCGAGGCCCTCCGAGGGCAGGGAACCTGTTCCTTGCAGGCATGCAATCTTTCAGAATGTATCCTGACTCTACACTTCCCACTCCTCTTTCCATGTCTGCACATCTGCAGACCCAAAACTCTCACTCTGAACGAACGATTTACCATTCTGTCTGCTTCTAGAAAGTCTCTTCTGGTTTCCTGAACAGGGCTCCACACGCATGTATGTGTGCGTGCCTAGGTGGCGAAATTCCTTCTGAATTTTTTCATGGGTCAAAATACTGCAAACATTAACTTCGAAACTCTTTCCTTACTCTCCCCCCTCGCCTCGTCTGCTCCCTGCCTCCATCTTCCTTCTGCTTTTGCTCACTTCTCATCTTTCCTTCTCTTTCCTTTGGCGTGCAGTGTTTTTGTAAAACTTTCCCCTCTCTGACCCATCTAGTCTTTGGTATTTCGCTCAGAATGTGTTCCATTATGTTTAAGAACACTTTTCTGTCAATGGAGCTTCTATTGGGAGCAGACCGTATCCAGAGTCGGGTGAAGCCCCGGGGGGATGCAATTGGGAGAAGAAAGAGCTTTCACATGATTTATAGGCTTGTGACTGTTTCGGCTCATAGACACGAATGCTGACACATTGAGATGAAAAGTAGAGAAAAATCCTGTAAAAGATCACCAGATGTTTTGTCTGCAAGACTTCAGGCTTTTGATGTTAGGCGGGGAAAAATATGTGCATTCTTGACTGAATTTTGCAATTTGTACAGGGCGCTTTAGTGATATGTAGATTTTAGTCATTATTAGCATTTTGGATCAATTTAGGCAATTTAAAAAGTTACCAAAGTATTGCATGCTCATTGCAAAAAGTCCAAGTAATCTAGAACTCTACCGAGTAGAAGTTTAAATGTCCTTCTCTGTCTTCTATCCCTCCCTCTAATTTCACTCTTTCCTAAGATGAATCATGGGTTGCATATGTATGCTTTTAGACACCTTTTCTGTATATTTGTATACACACGTAGTTTTATTATTATTTTTTATGCAAATGGCCATTTACACACAATGCTCTGTGATGCCCGTTTTCCCAGTGAACAACAGACCTTGGATGTCCTCCGTGTCAGTCCAAAAGCACTACCTCACGCTTTGTCACCGCTGACAGGGTTCTGGACCATGACACGTTGTCATTTACTTAACCATTTCCCCAGGGAGGGGTGTTTGGGTCGTTTCTTTTCTTTTCTTTTTTTTTTTTTCTATTTTTTTCCCTTTCTTATTATCTGTTTTAAACAGAAAAGCAATAAATATCCTTACACATATTTTTTTTTCCCGTGTGTGTATTTATGTTGGATGTTATCAAGCATTATACATGTTTTCTTATTCCAAGTGAAATTGAAAGTCCTTTCTTTTATCCATTTTTTAAACAATTTCAAATTGTCTGTTGATTTTCTTTGTTTTCTGCTCTCAGGAGTTATATGTATTTTCTTATTCATTTTAGGGGGTTTCCCCCAACATTTTAGTATGAAAATTTTCAAGCACACAGAACAGTTGAAAGAATTGTATAGTTTAAACATCCACACACCTACCATCTAGATGGATAATTAACATTTTGCTATATTTACTTTATCATATATCTTTCTGTCTCTTCCTTTATTAATTTATCAATTTACCTTATTATTTTTTTAATGTTTATTTATTTTTGAGGGAGAGAGAGACAGAGTGTGAGCAGGGGAGGGACAGAGGGAGACGGAGACACAGAATCCGAAACAGGCTCCAGGCTCTGAGCTGTCAGCACAGAGCCCGACATGGGGCTCGAACTCACAAGCTGTGAGATCATGACCTGAGTTGAAGTCGGATGTTCAACCGGCTGAGCCACCCAGGCACCCCTCAATTTACCTTATTTTTGTGCATTTTGAACAAAGTTGTAGATATCAGTACACTAAATATTCCAGTTGCTTATCAATAATAGGATTTAATATTTGTTTACAGTCTTTTTTATTTTTTGAGGTAAAATTTACATACAGCAAAGTGCATACTTTTTTATTTATTTATTTATTTATTTATTTATTTATTTTCGGGAAAGAGAGAGAGCATGAACGGGGGAGGGCCAGAGAGAGAGGGAGACACAGAATCGGAAACAGGCTCCAGGCTCCGAGCCATCAGCCCAGAGCCCGATGCGGGGCTCGAACTCACCGACCGCGAGATCGTGACCTGGCTGAAGTCGGACGCTTAACCGACTGCGCCACCCAGGCGCCCCAAAGTGCATACTTTTTAAAAATATTTATTTATTTTTGAGAGAGAGAGACAGACAGAGACAGTATGAGCAGGGGAGGGGCAGAGAGAGAAGGAGACCGAGAGTCTGAAGCAGACTCCAGGCTCTGAGCTGTCAGCACAGAGCCTGACTCGGGGGCTCAAACTCACAGACCGTGAGACCTTGACCGGAGCTGAAGTCAGATGCTTAACCGACTGAACCACCCAGGCGCCCCCAAAGTGCATATATCTTAGGGGTACAATTCAATGTG
The DNA here is from genome assembly GCF_018350175.1 of Felis catus. NCBI lineage: Eukaryota > Metazoa > Chordata > Mammalia > Carnivora > Felidae > Felis > Felis catus. The sequence goes on from NC_058374.1 coordinate 47,139,402, forward strand.
GGGAGCTTTTCAATATATTAACAGTAGTAATCTTTCTTTCTCTATGTAGATATATTGCAAGAGATATATTTTCTCCCAATCAGCTTCTTACTTTTCAACTTTATTACAATGGTTGTCACTTACATAAATGGAAAATTTACGTAGCCACTTAATTTATCAATAATTTCCTTTATGCGTTCTAGGTTTTATGTCTTGCTTAGGAAGACTTCTCCCACCTAACATTACTTTAAAAGTTCCATATGTTTCCAGTGCTTGGGTAGTTCTACTTTTAATTGGTAAATCCATATTAAATTACATTTTTGTGTGGGGAGGGATCTAACCTAACTTCTGCATTCAGAAGACCAGTTGTCCCAAAGCTAAATACTCTTTTTAGAATGATCTCCTATAGTCTTTGACAGTTTTCTCCACACCTTAAAAAATGCTGGGAGATTGGAGAGAGAAAAGGCAGTAAGACTTAGCAACGGGCAGCGTAGTAGGGAACGGAGAGAGACAGGATGGGATTTCTGGAGTGAAGGTTCTAAAGGTCTCGCTGCAATTTTTCTAAAACCATTGAATGAAGTTGTTTCTGGCGTGAAACAGTGAACATGTGAAGTTTGGTTTTCAACAGTATTTCCCCAATAATATTGTTTTCTAACCAAAACAACATGGTAAGATGTTGTTGTTTGGGAATTACCCAAAGAGCCGTTTCTGTACGTTCTTAGCTGGGACATCTGTGAAAGGGCTGGAGTCAAGAAGTTTGTAAGATATGAACCGCAGCCTCAGTGATTGATGAATCTGTAGACATGTGGAATGAGAGAGAAAGAAGGCAACAGTGGAGGGTCTGGTCTGCACCTTGCTGATTCACTTGCGAAGTAGGGCAAGCCAGCCTTTGGCAAGGGCGTATGACTTGGGGTAAGTGTTGCCATTGGAGAGACAAGGGAGAAAAAGCTCCTTGGATATGTAGTCCTTTGGAGAGCTAGAATACTTCATTCAGTCTTGGAGGTGTTACTGTTATGTCAGGAGACAATCAACTGGAGTGAATCAGAGAATGAGAAGAAGAAATGACTTGTAAGGATATATTACGATAATGTGTGCAAAAGCATTTTTTAAATTGCATTGTGTAACACAAAAGCAAATTCTTTGTTATTATCATAATATAAGGAATAAAGAAGAAAGTATACATTTTTTTTGGTTCCATGATGATTTTAGGCATCGAGAACCATATGTAGGGATTCACGTGTATCACGCTTTTCTCCAAATACAATATGTTTGTTCAGAATGTACGCAGAAGATAATATTGTACCATAAGACCTAGTCATTCAACTTCTTGGTATTTACCCAAGAGAAATGAAAAGATATACCCATGCAGACACATGTACACGAATATCTGTAGCAACTTTATTTGTAATATCCCCGAATTGAAACAACCCAAATGCAAAAAAGATAAGCAGATGTGGTATATCCACACAATGGAATACTACCTAGCAATGAAAAGGAATGAACTGTGATACACCTAAGAGTATGGAATAAATCTTAAAATAATTTTACGGAGTGAAAGAATCCAGGCAAAAGTTTTGAGGATAATGGGTACGTTTATTGTCTTGATTATAGTGATGGTTTCATAGATGTATATATATGCAAAAACTTTTCAACTCATATGATTTAAACAGTGTATGTCATTATACGTCATTATCGTATGTCGTGTCGTATCGTATGTCATTATACGTCAACACAGCTGTTTAAAGAAAGGAGAATATCAGAAGGTGGTGTATTCATTTTGAAAAACCTTATCTTTTCTAAAAATTCAAAATTGAAATTTTAAAGCAAGGAACATTTACTACTACATTTAATCCACAATTTGATTTAGAAAAATCTAGTTTATACCATATATTTTTAAAATTAAAACTTTTTAAAGGATTTTTCTTAGAGTTGAAGCAATCTATGTTGATCATGGATGAGATGACACATGAGTTAGAGGGAGACTTAAGAGGTTTATAAAGCCATCTATTCACACACTCTTAGGGTTAAGGAATTAGTTCTCCAAAGGGATTATAGACCGTCGATTGCCACAGTCAAGAAAATCCAACTGAACAAAGGCTCAGCTAAGAACAGAGCTCAAAACTTGTAAATGCTTTCATCCAAAGATACAAGCTTTTCCAAACACCAATTAACCAAGTCTCACAGCATGCTGGGAACAGAGGGGTACAGTCATCATTCCTTTTACAGACCAGAGAGTTAGAATCCAAAAGGGCTCAGACAGCCTGCCTGAGGTCACCTGGTGAGACAGCTGCTGACTCAGGGGTAAGGCTCAAGTTCTGCCTCCTGGTTCCCTTACTTACTCCAACCAACCAAAAACTCTCTGGCCCTAAACCAGACCATGTACAGGGAAGAAAACTTATGCCTAAACCAGTTTGCTTTGGAACCAAGATGATATGAGAGGCACACCAAGGGTGGGAGCCAATGGTCTGATGCTAAGCTAATCTCATTTCCTTATTTCCTCCCTATTTAGAAACCAGTTCATTGCTGCCTTCATTGCACTCTTTGTGAGTGACAGAATATATTATTGAAGGCTAAATGATTTTTTTTGGTAAACTTGAAAATAGGGTTTTCATCCATTTGCTCTCTGTTGTCAGAGAGCTGTTTAGCACAAAGTAGAGATTCTTTCCACTCCAAGGAAACTCTGGGAAACTCTCAGTCCTGCTGGATTGCTTATGTGATGAATTTGGAGTTTCTGGGACCCAAAGAGGGTCCAGAGAACCAGCAAATGGAAGATCCATTTGAAATATCCTGGCAGAAGTTTACTCCTGAATTTTGAGAAATATTGTAGCCTATCATACCCCGCCCTTTTCTGGAATGTGATCTCAGTTGGCTTTGCTTCACAAGTGTGGAGGAACCAGTTAATTTAAATGTGATGTCCTATGATCTGCGGCAATCTTTTCCTGGATGACCTATGGTGAGAGGTTCTAACCCAAGTAAGACTCATTTATTATGAGTTTCTGTTGTAGTTTTCATGGTAACACTTGTCTTATCTGAGAGCTACTCCTTTAGCAAGAGCAGTCATCTGAAGCACAGCTGAGAATCCAGAAGGAAGCAAAAAAAGGCCTTTGGGTGGCCAATATGGGCATTAAAAATTCATAGAGCCACTCTGCTTCTTTGCTTTGCTTTTATTTCAGGCATGACCTAATAGGCTTAATTCTGATCTATGGCAGATTACAGTCAGTGCATTAATGGGGCAGGGAGGAACTTTTAGAAACAGAAGCAAGAAGCTGGCAACTTTATGGTGAAGGAGGAGACAGGAGAATTATAAAAGTACAAATAAGAATGCAAAAAACCATCGGAGATGAGGCCAAAGAGCTCCCTATAACTGCAAAGCCCAAGAGTTCGTTTTTGTTGCCATCAAAATTCAATATTGGAGGTGATAGTTATTTATTTGTTCTACAAACATGTATTGGGAGGCCGAGAACTCCACCAGGCACTGGGTACATAATGTCAGAAACGGTTCTGTCCTTACGAGGGTAACAAAATGTATTGGGTGCGTTTTATTTAGCAAAATAGAGAATAATACAATGTATTTAGAAAGATTTCCAGAACAACGAAAGATATTAAAACAATTTGATTTCCCAAATTTGAGGCTCCAGGATTCTGGGAGAATCAATTATGCAGAACAGTTCATTCCCCACTGGACCTAATAAATGAGGCATTAATTATATTAGCGTGACATTGTTATTAGTTTTAAATTAAGAGCAGTATGCATATGTGTTATTTTCTGAAGACACAGATGTCTGCTTTACCCTTTAATTATTGCCAGCTCCTGTGACATTATATATTTCAGCTTAATTAAGGCAGCCTCTACTCCTTGGGGTGAGAGAGTGGGCACAGCTGGGGTGTTTGATGAATGGAGGGGACAGATTTGAGGGAGGAGAAAGTAAAGAGGCCAACAGGGGTGCAGGGGACCCTCAATTTTCATGTTTATAGAAGACTCTCACTTTTCCAGCCTCTCTCCCTACCTTTCTGCTAGTCCCGCTTTCCAATGGAGAAAAATAAAGGTCCAAAAGGAATAGATTTAATGGAATGAGAACAGAGGGTGGGGCTGCCTGGGGATGTACTGTGCATTTAAAATAAAACAAAACAAAATACCTCTTGATTGCCAAGTCCTCTTGATTGCCAAGGCAGGAAATTTCTGCCCAACTGGAAGGGCTGGTTGCAGAAATCCTTGAGGGCTTTTCTGGAAAGGCTGGAGAAGGCGTGGCTAAGGGAGAGCTCCTCTGGGCATCCACACTTGCCTGCCTGCCACCCGGGTGAGGTAGTGAGTCAAGTATACCAGGGGTGTCCGGGCAATGAGATGAGTCTGACCCAGCAGAGGGATCCGGGTCAGAATGTGGCCACATTCAGCCAGGGTCATCTCTGTGTCAGAGAACCGTGTGGGCCCAGCAGGCCAAAGGCAATGAATGAAACAACTAGTCTGGAATCAGATTTAGAACCAGAGCCAGCATCAATTCATGGATGAGTCCTCTCCTCACCCAACTTACGTCGACCTCCATCTTTTCTGTGTATATTTCTCATCATTGTACCCTTAGTACCTAGAACAGCTCCTGCATGAGGCTTGGCAATGCTGAATGAACAAATGAATGAATGAACTTAGGAAGCTTATTTCTTACCCTCTTACCATTATAATAAATGTATTTCTGAAATTACTTGCCATCCTTGATTTAAAACACACACACACACACACACACACATCAGGAAACAAAGGAGATGGTTCCTTACCCTGCCTAGAACTTCTCATACAGTCAGATCCAAGGAAATTAATTAGATGCTAAAATTGAGAAATTACTTCACAAAAGTTTCCAGAGAATAAAAATAAATATTTACTGTTGTCCTGGCAAAGAGTATGGTGGTTTACCTTTCATAATGAAGTATACACTCAGAAGTTTATGGTTAGGCAAGTTTTACCGTGAGGATAAACACGCATAAATATACATAAGCGCTTCTCTCATCAAAATAACCTCGAGGCAGGGCCTCCTTTCGGTGGTTTCTGAGCACCCCTATCTTTTAAACATGGTGGCTGGGGTGTCAGTGTGTTCTAGGTCTCTGTAGTGTTGGGTGACTGCATTTATGGAGGTAGAACGGTGGCTCTGTCTCCTTAGAGCCTGACCTTTGGATGCACTTTGGACTCACTTTTGACCTTGGGATAGCAGGAGCTATCCTCCCCCACCGCCCTACGGACAGAACTACTCAAAGTGTGCACAGAAGCCAGCCCACAGGCCACTACCAGCCTATCACTAGTGAGGGCGCTTGCACCAAAGTTTAAATCAATGGTGTCATTAAACACACTGTTAGGTTCTGTTAACATTTTAGACTATGACCTCTAGGGGTGCCTGGGTGGCTCAGTAGGTTAAGCAACCAACTTTGGCTCAGGTCATGATCCCGTGGCTTGTGGGTTCGAGCTCCATATTGGGCCCTGTGCTGACAGCTCAGAGCCTGGAGCCCACTTCGGACTCTGTGTTTCCTTCTCTCTCTGCCCCTCCCCTGCTGGCTCTCTCTCTCTCTCTCTCGCTCTCTCTCAAAAATAAACATTAAATTTTTTTTTCTTTTAAAAGGAGAATATGGCCTCTAGATCAAAGGTTGACAAACTTTCTGTAAAGGGCCAGAAAGTAAATATGTCCAGCTTCGCAGTCCGTCACAATTACTCAATGTTGCTGTTTAGTGGTACCGAAACAGCCATAGACAACGTGTGTATGAATGGGTGTGGCTGTGTTCCAATACGACTTTTCTCTTCTCTCTCTCTTCTTTCGTTTGACAAAAATTGACACAGCTGGGAAGTGCCCAGTGTTGGTAGATGTGGCTTGGGGCTGGGGGGAGGGGGTGTAGTTTGCCTACCTCGGTTCTGGATGAGGGAATCTGCTCAGAATATATTCTGGTACAGGTTTCTTTTCTTGAGTACCACTGGACTGGACAGACTCTGAAGGGCCATGTCAGGCAGTGAGGCCACCAACACAGATGTCATGGGGAGGGTTATAGTTTCTTTCCATGGGTGATGATTTTATAAGAGTAGGCATTTGCCCCTTGGCTACATTGCATTTTCTCCTAAATTCACTGGTGGCTTTGCCATTGTCGCCAACCTTATAACTCCGTTTCATAAATGCCCACCCTCCCTTCGCACTCTCCTTCTCAATCTTCTTCTATGCTATTACTTACTCTCTTGCTTCTCTCTCACTTGTAGTTTTCTTCTCTGGTTAACCTAGTTTTTGGCCAGTCACCCCAGCTTCTACTTTCTGCCACCAACAGTGCCTCTACTGGTGTCCCTGGAGGCAGATACTCCTTTTCTCACTTGCAGTCACAGAATGGTCAGGGCCAGGTTTTCAGGGTCATCTTATTCTTATTTGGTGTTCATATCCTTTCTCTGGAGTTCTATGCTATTTAGATCTCCTACCTCTTACTCCTTTGGGCCCTAGTTCTTAAAGACTTTCTGCATTTGGGGCCCTGGGTGGCTCAGTCAGTTAAGCATCTGACTTTTGACTTTGGCTTAAGTAATGATCTCATGGAACACTGCCTGGGATTCTTTCTCTCTGCCCCTCCTTCTCCACTCCTTCTTTCTCTCTCTCAATATAAATTAAAAAAAAAACATTAAAAAAAAAGGACTTTCTGCCTTTGTGACCCCAAAGACCCTCATCTCCAGTAGTAAGTTTCAATGCTGTGCTTCTTATTGGTTCTCATTCTTATACCTTTCTATCTAGTTTCCACCTGAGCTCATCTGTACCATTTCGTAAATTGCTCCCCTACCTCTTGATCTTATCTTCTGAGTTGCCATTGAAAAGCATCAACGTTTTCTCTGCATGAACAGTTCTCCAAACCACCCTTCTTGTCTCTATATTTCTTGTTCCATTCAGGTTCTTTGATGTTGAGTCTTTGCTTTGTATTCTTACAATCAATACAATGGATACCATAGATCGTTTTCTAGGAGTCACCCTCCCTACTGGGTTGACAGAGGCTAGCTTCTTTAAACCTTGGACTCAAAGGTATCTAGCTACTACCTGGCATCTGATATATATCCTACAAATTTTACTTGTAGGCTAAATTTTATTGGTCTAGGCTAAAGGCTACGCAGATCCACTCCCCCACCACCCCCGCCCAGTCCCACGATTTCTTGTGACCAAGCCAAAGCCCTCTCAGAATAGGCAGTGGTAAGACTCCGGAGTTGTTGTGTGGCCTTTGGTCAGACGGGCTCTAGACAGAGTCTTCTGTCTCAAGTGAGTCTTTCCTCCACTGTTACAACATCCACGCTAACTTCTTTGATGTGACCACTCGGCCTCCTGGACTCTTGAGGATCCTATAGGAATCTCCCAGAAAGGCTGGATTGCAGACATCAGCAGAATGGCTTCATGCACCTGACCATGGCAGAGAATTGGATGGGGAAAGGTTAGGGAATCGCTGACTTCTCCCCTTCTCCTCCCAAAGATGGGTTGCTCTGGATGGAACATGAACTCCTCGGTGAAACTGCTTGTCAGTAATGGCACCACCATCCATGCATCACTTAAACCAGAAACTCAGATTTCCCCTAGACGACTCCCTCTCCCTCACCTGTTCACATCTGTCATCGAATACGTCATCATAGGCCTTAATATCTACTTCCTTTCCCCCCACTGCCACTTTAGTTCAGGTGAAAATGGGAATGATAATAAGCTTACCTATCGCTTAAAGATATAATGAAGATTGAATAAGTTAATATATTTCAAGTACATAGAACAGCATCTGACACACAGCGAACGCTTACTATGCTTTAGTAATTACCACTGTTGTCATTGTCATTGTTATTTTGTCTTCCAGTATGGGGTTAGGTGCCTCTCATATATGCTTCTCTTGTGCTAATTAGTATGCTATTGTAGCACTTACCACCCAATGTTGTAAAATCTCCTGTTACTTTGTGTCCCTGTAAGACCGCACAGCACAGTATCCGCCACAGAGCAGAGATTCAAAAAATTTTTCTTGAATTAATGGATGAATATAAAACAAAGATTTTTGGTCCCCTACAAAGCGAAGTAGAGGGAGGAGAGAAGAAGAGAAAGAAACTGAAATAAACAACCAACCAACACTTCCTCTTCTCACCAAAGATCTACACGTGCCCTCTGCACCAGCTGTGACTGGAGCTCATTTTCTCCCTGGCTCAGCCAAGTAGTCAATAGCTGTCACCTTCAGGTCCCCATCTCTCTGATCTATTGTGATGGGTGGTCAAAAGTTGATGTATCCAATGAAAAGTGGTGTTGTTGTTGTTTCTGCTGTTTTACTCCATTGTTACTTCCAGGTTCACAGCCATTCTGAGCCTTCCTGAAGGTTGGTCTCTGGATAATTGAGATATCAAAGACAGTTCTTAGGATCATTATTGAGAGTGAAGTGGACCTTCAATTTCTCAAACTCTAATAGCAGAAAGCCAGTGTTATCAGTTCAGTAAGGAAAGGCTTCTGATTCCTGTAGCCAATTTTACTGGTGGTGGTGGCGATGCAGAATTCAACTAAGCTCCCTTTGTTGCTCATGGTGCCCCAGTGAGCTCTCCGGACAGTCCTCGTGTCTTAATGATTGGACTTTGTCAAACATTTTCTTTCTTTTTTTTTTTTTTTTTTCAACGTTTATTTATTTTTGGGACAGAGAGAGACAGAGCATGAACGGGGGAGGGGCAGAGAGAGAGGGAGACACAGAATCGGAAACAGGCTCCAGGCTCTGAGCCATCAGCCCAGAGCCTGACGCGGGGCTCGAACTCCCGGACCGCAAGATCGTGACCTGGCTGAAGTCGGACGCTTAACCGACTGTGCCACCCAGGTGCCCCTGTCAGACATTTTCTAACGAAACTGTGAAGTGTGCTGCTTTGCACAGTGAATGGCTCGTGTTTAGGTGTCTTCAAAGAGGGGAGCAGACGACAGTTTGGAGAAGGTGTGGTACAGGTGAATGGGGTGAGACAGTTTCCCTTAGATTGCAATTCAGTTGTAGCCAGTGGGAAATGCCGGGACCAGTCAACTTTCCTTTCTGCAAATGTTTATTGGCTGCCAACTGTCTACTAGAACACCGTGCCAGGCCCAGAAGACCCCAAAATGAATGACACAAGCTGCTGTCATTCAGAAGCTCACAGCCTGGAGCAGTCTGTGTAAGGACAGTTAGAGAAGTCACTATGTGATACTATGCAGAAGAGTCACATCTTATTCAAAGCTGTAGTCCAAAGTCAGCATATAAAGTGAAATGACAGTCTAGAAAGTCACCCCCTCAAAAATCCTGTAAGTAAACCCTAAGAAACTTCCTTCATTTTTTTCTTTGCATTTTACATTTTAGTGAGAGCTTCCTTTTTTTTTTTTTTAAGTTTATTTATTTATTTTGAGAGAGGGAGAGAGAGAGTGGGAGCACAAGTGGGGGAGGGGCAGAGAGGGAGGGAGAGAGAGAATCCTAAGCAGGCTTCATGCTGTCAGCGTGGAGCCCGACGTGGGGCTTGAACCCATGAACCGTGAGATCATGACCTGAGCCAAACTTGGATGCTTAACTGACTGAGCCACTCATGTACCCCAAGAGCTTCCATTAAAAAAGAATTTTGCTTTTCTTTTATGAAGCTATATTTTGTAGGGTGTCTGGAATGAAAATATGCCTTTCTCTTTCTCTTTGTTTTCTCCTTTTCCCTCTTTCTGTTTACTGAGCACGTGCAGTTAAATCCATGCAAATTAAATGTACATACGAAACAGCCCCATGGTTATCCCTAAAACGGAAGTTTGTATGACTGTATAAAGTGGTCTGAAAGCACAGAGGAAAAATGTTGGAACTTTGCCTGAGGAAATCTGAGGAGGCTTTCCTGAGGAGGTGTCATTCCAACTGGTAGGGGGCCAAGAGCTTTCTAAACACACAGAATAGCATGAGCAGAGGGAGACCTGTAGCTATGGGAGGGTATAGTGTCTCCAGGGTGTGATCTAGCATTTATGTTTGGGGCATGCGTAACGGTAGCAGAGAAGGTGAAGTGTGATGAGAAAAGAGATTCATCAGGCAAGATCACGAAGGCATCAAGACACATTATGTGACCAGCACAGCTGCAGGGAAGAGTGATGGGGAACGTTGTATCCACTCCCAGCGGCTCACTGTTCTCCATCCTCCCTTCTCCTTTCTTGCCACTTCCCTCCACGGTTAACTACTTCCTGAAATGGCCCAGTGCACCTGTTTTGTGCCGGATCTGACTCACGGAGTGCTGTTTTCTAGCTGAGGATGTGTTTCTGTTTCCTGAGCCTCTTTTCATGAAAGGTCCCCGAGTCATCTAGAGACATGGAATCATTACTGATCTCAATCGTGGCCCTAAATGTAGGTGGGTTTCACGTACGTATTCCATAGTTAAGCTGGGGTACTGCTGTTCTCTGGAAACGTAGGAACCAGAACTTGGCCTGGATGGGACCCTACATGCCATTGCACTTTCTGCTTTGTCATTTGACCTTGACTTGGGCATCTATAGGGGCCATGGAATATTGTCTTTTTTACTTACCCAGAAAGAAAGGGAAAGTGAGGTCCATATTAAGACACCTCCGGAGAAATTCAGGAAATGACAGTGGACTTTCTGGGCTAGAATTTATTTAAGATAGCTTTGGTGTTATACCCAAAGCTTGGAGAGATGTTTTATCAATTAGAATCTGGTCAGGTGATGTATAACAAAGAAACCCAAATTACAGTGTTTTAAACAGAAGAGAAATTTATTTTCCTTTCAAATATAAGAAGTCTAGAGGCAAGCAGTATAGGATTGGTACAATCATGCACAGTCAAGGACTCAGTCTTTGGTCTTAATATTCTGTTATCCTCTCCGTGTGTCCCCCATCTCATGGTCTTGGGTGGTTGCACAAACTCCAGCCATCACATCCATACTCTAAATAGCAGAAGGAGGGCAGGGAAAGTTAAGAAGGGGGGGATGGTGGTGGTGGAGGAAATAGCACATGACAGCTGTCTTATAAAGAGATTTCTGGAAGCTGCCACACATTGCTTCTGCTTATAACACATTGGCCAGAGCTTAGTGGAGGCTGGGAAATGTTATTTCTCCAGGTGACAAGGTGAAAAGATACTGCAGTGGGAAGAAGCTGCCTCTGCCACAAATCCCATGAGCAAGAGCCCAACACTGTACGTGTGAGCCCAGAGCTGACACCTCTCCTCTTCTCTGAAGCCTGTGCCTCAGAGAATCACATAGCTGCGGGAGTCCTTCCGGAGAGTCATTAACCCCCAACCCTGTGTGATGTGATTAGCACTGGTGTTATCTAAATGCTGAAGAAGGAAGAGGTCTCCTTGTTTGCCAACACACCACCCCTTCAGGTATTTTGAGAACACCAATATGGAAGAATGGATGTTCTTGGTCCGTTGGATGGATGAGTCCTGCCGATTAGGGATGTTTCATCCAGATAACACTCATTCCGGGCAAAGCCACAAATGTTGGGGCCCTTATGGAACCACTTTTTCAGATTCCCTACCTTTCCCCCAGACCCTCAACGGTTTGAATGGCACACAAGAGGTATCCGGCATGCTTTTGGCAATCAGGAGCATGAATTCACTCTGTAACTGAGGCAATACATGAGTGGTGCCCAAAGACACAGGAGGGAAAGAGGAGGAGGAGGAGGAGGAAGTAGCAGTCCAAGTAGAGCAGTAATGGTGGGTGGAGAAGAGGAGGAAGGAAATGGGTGGGGCCTGCCCAGCCCCGTACAAATATGTGAATGAATTCAGTTTCTTTTCAGGGTCCTTCCCTATCTTTGGACACACTCCCTTTTGCTTGTCCTCAATATCCTCACACCCCTCTAGTCACCCACTCTTGGCATCCTCCTTAGCACTGCCATGGGCGATCTTTCCCTTCCCTAGTCCCCATCAGAAGCAACATCTGCTGTACTATGTGTTTAGGGAGTCATATAAGCGATAACATTGAAATAAGGGCTAATAAATCACAGGCTTTTAAAACATGCTATATTTACCCTCTTTCCCCAAAAAGTCTAATGAGCTTATTCACTTCCAATAATGATCAAGATAAGAATGTGATCCTCCCAGAAGTCATATTTACATTGCAAGAGAGATTTCTAAGCCTAAACCCGGAGGTATATTAATCACCCTCAATGGAATTTTAATACAGGGAAAATAATTAGGTGGGGGTGTCCCTGTAGGGCTGGGGTTGGGGTTCTAGGACAGCAGCAGGATGGCAAAATAGGGCTCGCTTCCAGCACCAAAAAGGCGTGTTTCTAACATAGTGTCAGCTCCATACTAAGTGACTGATCCATAATGAATAAACATGCGAATGAAGGTTTAATGAAAGGACAATTACAGAGCCCTGGGGTAAGGTTTAGAGAACCAGGAAGGGATGGTGTGATGTGCAGGATGAATCTGAATATGGCGGCAAACCCATACCACCTCTCAGTTGAAGGTGTGACGGGAAAGAGTGGCTATCAGCCCTGGAGAGGGCTGTGGCGTTTGGAAAAGGGCCGTTTGATGAGAGTTGTGGCTTTTGGTAGAAGAACACAACCATGGCCCAGACACGGCCTAGCAGGTGGGAATAAATCCTCTCTTCTGACCCTCCAATTTTTCATCGGTGCCTCCCATTGGAGAACTCGATGAAGTGCAAGGGAGCCTGGGTAGAGCTCAAGCCTCCCAAAGGCACCGTGGATAAAGGAGGGGCAAATAGAAATAGAAAATATTTTAGCACATTAGCCTTTAGCAGTTTATATTTTAGTACAGGAGACAGACGATATGAACATAATTCATAGACGACGCAGTCATCAAGGTCACTAATAGAAATGCATTATTTGATTCATTTCATAAAATAAAAATTCACTGGCTTCTGGCAGCCCCTGAGTACAGTCTGGAGGTTTCCAAATCATCAAATCAGCTGTAACTATCAAACAAAATATCTTTTCTGTCTTCTTTCCCTCCCTCTCTCTCTCCTTCCCTCCCTGCCTCCCTCCCTCTCTTCCTTTCAACAAATACTACTGGGGTCCTTAGCGTGTGGCAGGAACTGTGCCTGTCATCTGCTCCTGGTTGGTTTTAGTCGGGGCGGGGGGTGGTGGTCTCTGTCACCACTGACCCTTTCTCTCTGTCCTGCAAGACTAGCCTTTCCAGACCCTTTATGAAGGACCGTGATGCTTCATTGTTGCTTGGGGCAGAAAGAATGGCAACGTGAATGCTTTTCAAAAGGAGCAGGCTGTGTGGAACTTTTAAGTTCAAGTGTAGACTGGGGAGCAGAGGGAAAGACTGAGATTCTGGAAATTCTGGGCTAGAAGGTAAAGGCTGAGGGACAAAAGGAAAGGGGAATATGTGGGAGATTTAAATCAACGTTATGGGGGGCTTGTATTAAATGATAGCTCATGCCCCTTCCTTTTCACCCCTTCCTGAAGAAATCAGAACAAATATGGAGGAAATCTACCTCAGTGGGTGGAGGCAGAACCCCCTCAGCTCACTTGACCCAGGACTGACCCTTTTTCAGACCTAAACCAGGAATGCAGTGGTGTATAAGACCCATTCAAACAGTCCCAGACCCATTAAGCGATGGAGACAGGCCCTTGGACACTTGGCATGAATTTCTGGTGGTTTCCCTTCGCCAGCATGCCTCCCTCACCCTGTCTGTAGGGACCTCCCTGTTTAAGTTTCCCTCAGCCTGCCAATGGTCAGTGACCTGATTTCATCTTTTTTTTTTTTTTTTTTGAGAACTACTTGTCAGTCTCTCTCCTCTGTCCCGTGGAGCCAGTGCTTCTTAATAACTCAGTATGTTTGACAAGCCTATTCTTAAGTATCTTGGAGGCATCCCATTGGATTTTACTGACAATGCATTTCATTGTTTTTATAACTTCCCCTTCCTCCCCTGATGAGTCTTCAAAAGTCAACAGGGCTACCATTTTGGTCTCCACTTTGAATGGCATAGTAGTCAGGAGCACTGACACCACACTGCCCAGCATTGGTATCTGGGTTTGCTATCTGAGCAGCAATGTGATCTTGGACTAATCACTTAACCTGGTTGAGCCTTAGTTTTCTCATCTGTAAAATGGGAGTAATAATGGTCCCAAGTGGTGGGGATGAAAGGAGTCAATACGTATGAAATGTTGGGCCCCATGTCTGACCCCTGTGAGTTTTCAGTGACAGCGTGCTTTTATTACAGTGAGTGCTGGGTTGTTATTATGACGCAAGGCATGGAATGGGCCTAGTGAGACTGAGGAGCTGAATTTCTAATTGTGTTACTTGTTGTTGTTTTTTTTAATGTGTATTTATTTTGAGAGAAAGAATGAGTGTGAGCGGGAGAGGGGCAGAGAAACAGAGGGAGAGAGAGAGAAGCCCAGTGGAGTGCTCATTTCATCCCTAAACTGCATTCTGGGCTCAGTTGCAAGGATTTTCTAAGCTTAGAGATGACTTAACAGTCGTCAGGTTTATCTCCATGTAAAACTCCCATCTTCTCAAGAGGAAGAGACGAAGGGAGGATTTGAGCCCTGGTCACTAAAAGCAGCTGGAATCTTTGTCTAGAGCTTCCTTGCAATCAGAGAGTCAATTTATGTTGGGGCTGAAGCTCCCTAGAGAACTTTTAGCCCACCCTGGGCGTTTATCAGTTGAAACAACCCCAAGACTTACAAGTTCTGATCTTGCTTAAGACCATATAGGGACCCAGTGGTGGTCTGGGCTAAGGAGCGGTCTCCTAACTCACAATGCAGCATTCATTCCACACCATCGGGTTTTTCTTGTTTTAGGTATTTTATCCATCTCTCTGTCTATGTCGTCTATTTGGACCTTATTCCCCCCAATTAAATCTTTTCCAGAGCCCCAGTTTATGAAGATGGAAAGCTGAGCTGCTCTGGCTGACGGGAGAGGCAGGGCCTGGATCCCTGCACACTGGCCCTTTCTTTGCCCTGTGCAGCAGCCCTCGAGACCGCCCACATTGCTATCTTATCAGTACTTATGTATCTGTTTCTTTGACATGGTGTCATATTCCATTTTTCTAACCAGTTTTTCTGGTATATGGAGCTTTTGGGCCTATTCCGTCTTGCACAGGTGTTGTTAGCAAATACTCTCCATATAATATATTGTAAAAAGAGAAGTTTTTGGACTGATCACCTTGAACTTGGGTCTTTGCAGGGAGCCTGGAAGCCAGCCTGGCTGTATGACATTGGCCAAGGTTCTGGAGGATGGGAAGGACCCTAGAGCAAATAAGCCTACACCCCACTTTCATAAACCCAAATACCTCTGTCCTCAGCTTACAGCACACCCAGGATCATGTTCCAAAAATTCCACTTAATTTTCTTGGCTTCTATATTCACTCAGTTACAACCGGACCAGAAGGAGTCTTGGCACTAGAAGTCTGCAAGGAAAAGGCTGTTTCTTTGAATGTTGTTGCCCAATTTTGCAGACATTTTAGGTTCAGATAAGGTTTTGGGTGGCCAGTTAATTCTTTCTACATGTTGTTCTGAAATGAACCCAAACTCGTGCCACCTTCTGAGATTCTCTGGTCAAATTGTGGCAATAATAAGCTAACATTCCTGACTCTAAAGCCAAATTTCCTAAAGGTCGTTTCTCCTCAGTGTTCCTTCCAGGCCCTTCCCCGCCCCCCCCCCCCCGCCGCCATCTCTTCACCCTTAGGTCAGGGGGAGGGTAGTCTGAACCTCTTCCTCTGGCCTCATGAATGGCTGCTGAGAGGCATCTGTGTGCATGCTGTTGTTTTCACTTGAGAAGATAAGAAGATTTCTTGGAAGCATCATCTCTTCTTTCTCAGCTATTGCTTATTTTTAAACCCCCAATCTCTGCCCTAGTCAATTGAGCCTTCCACTACTGTAGGGGTTATAACGAGAGTTAAGTGTATAGTTTCCTTCCTACTCAGCTGTGTGTGTGTGTGTGTGTGTGTGTGTGTGTGTGTGAAAATGGGAAGGGGCAGTTTAAGGAGCCCAATTATCTTCTCAGCTCCATGAGGTCAGGGAACATATCTACCTTGGTTACTCCTCTATCTTCTTTCTTTGCCACATCCATGGTACATGGTAAACACTCAATAAATATTGGTTAAAGGAATGAATGAACATCTGCCTTCCCGTATCAGATCTTCTCTCTGGTCTCAGAGTTAGAGGACACCAGCCTCTGAGGTCCAGGATGTGGACTTCAGTGAATTGCCTGATTATACCGTGGAGACTTGTCAGTAGGGTTACCTTTAGGTCAGAGTGGTGACTTATGTGGTATGTTGAAGGTAGGCTGGTAGGTCCTAATGCCCACAATAATCTCATATCTTAGGGTCTTAAATGTGATTTGTTCAGAATGTTGTTTGTCCTCTGCAAGAATGCTGATGTTCCTGGCAGGACAGCCCCTTTAGATTTGTTAACGAGGTGTGGTGGGCGAAACATCGGTTCTGGAGTCAGATGAGCCTGATTTCTAACTTCAGTGTCACTATTTACCATTTGTGTGACTTCGATAAATTATTTGACCTCTTCAGGGGGTTCCTTATCTGGAAAATGGCGGTAATATCTTCTTCTTGGAACGATCAACATTAAATGATATTGAGGGGTGCCTGGGTGGCTTAGTTGGTTAAGTGTCCGACTTCAGCTCAGGTTATGATCTCACGGCTCATGGGTTCGAGCCCCATGTGAGACTCTGTGCTGACAGCTCGGAGCCTGGAGCCTGCTTCGGATTCTGTGTCTCCCTCTCTCTCTGCTCCTCTCCCGCTCACACTCTGCCTCTCTCTCAAGAATAAATAAACATAAGAAAATTAAAAAAAATTTTTTTTTAATGTTATTGAGTTTAAAAGGTGACCAGCCATGTACCGGCATATAAGAGACACTCATATATTAAGGGGTCTTCTTCTTAAAGCTCTTCTCTTTCTTAAAGGCAAGTTCCTAGGGAAGAGGTGTTAGAAGGTGGGAGTTAAGAGAGGGTGGTGACAACAAGTCTTGTCATAGACTTAAACATTTGTCTGGGACTAGTCCTATTGACTAATGTTGCCTAATGGGCGTGTAGAACTAGTAAACAGGGAAATACGAAACTTTTTCTCATTACAGTAAAGCTTTGGCTTGTGAGCATAATTCGTTCTGGAACCATGCTTGTAATCCAAAGTACTAGTATATCGAAGCGAATTTCAAGAACCATTGGCTTAGTCATGATCATGTGATGTTGGGCATCACATACGACTCATATTGCAGGACATGGCTTGTTTATCAATTTAAAATTTATTAGAAATGTTTGCCTGTCTTGTGGAATACTCGCAGAACAAATTACTCATAATCCAAGGTTTTACTGTATATAGTTTTATTGGAACAACCTAACTGACTTCTAGAGTGCCTCCGCACAAAACAGGAATACCTCAAGACGCCTGGGTGGCTCAGTTGGTTGAGTATCTGCCTCTTGATTTCAGCTCAGGTCATGATTTCACTGTTTGTGGGATCAAGTCCTGCATCAGGTTCTGCCCTGACAGCATGGAGCCTGCTTGGGATTCTCTCTCTGCCCCTCCCCCTGCTCATGTGCACACTCTCTCTTTCTCTCTCTCTCAAAATAAATAAACATTAAAAAAAAAGGAAAATACCTCTATGGGTATCAACCCTCTGGGTATATGGCTTGGCAATCAGAGTCTGCCTCTGGGCACGTTTGAAAAGGGGCCGTTTCCTTTGGGTAGATACAGGTGCACAGCTCGGCAGGAAAATCATCGGCTGAATAGCATCCTTATCTGCCCCTTCAGACAGTTGGCTCTGTGCAGTGAACTACTTGCCCAACCATATGAGCTGGGCTTGCCTACCAGGCACAACAATTGGCAGTGAACTTGGGCTGAAGTGTCCAATATACACATTTGTGAAGGAAAATCCAGTTGAGGCAGAAGACCTCGTTCAAATCACTTCTACTTCCATTCTAATCCAGAGCGGGGTTATGAAGCAGATAAATACTTCAAACTTCACTTCCTTCGTTCATAGAACAGTGATAACAATACTGCATTAGTTATCTACTCCTGCATAGCAAATTATTCTAAAATTTTTGTAGCTTAAAAAAGAATAAGTGGGGCGCCTGGGTGGCGCGGTCGGTTAAGCGTCAGACTTCAGCCAGGTCACGATCTCGCGGTCCGTGAGTTCGTGCCCCGCGTCAGGCTCTGGGCTGATGGCTCGGAGCCTGGAGCCTGTTTCCGATTCTGTGTCTCCCTCTCTCTCTGCCCCTACCCCGTTCATGCTCTGTCTCTCTCTGTCCCAAAAATGAATAAACGTTGAAAAAAAAATTAAAAAAAAAAAAAGAATAAGCATTTATTAGCTCGCAGTGTTTGTGGGTCGGGAATTCAGGAGCAGATTAGTTCGTTGGTTTGTGCTCAGGATCTCTTGTGAGCTCAAGCTTTTGGTGGGCCAATCAGTATAATCGATATAATCATACACCAGAATAAAAAAGCAAAACCATACGAGCATTTTTTTATAGATTTAGAAAAAGAATTTGGCGAGTACATCATTCTTTCACAATAAAAACACTGACAAACTAGGAACTGAAGGGAAATTTCTCAACTTGGTAAAAGGCATCTATGAAAAATTTATAGGTAACATACTTAAGGTTGGAAGACTAGATACTTTCCCTTAAAAATCAGGAAAAAAGACAAGGATGTTGCTCTCACTACTTCTATTCAACATTGTGTTAGAGGATGTAGCCAGGGCACTCTGGCAACAAAAAGAAATAAAGTCATCCAGATTGGAAAGGAAGAAGTAAAACCATCTGTATTTTTTGAAGACATGCTTTTATATATCAATAATCCTAAGAAATTCACAAAAAAAGATTACAACTAGTAAATGAGTTCAGCTAGTTTGTAGAATATACTTGCAATGAACATGCTGAAAATGAAATTAAGAAATCGATTCTATTTACAATAGTATCAAAAAGAGTGAAATATTTAGGAATAAATTCAACAAAAGAAGTGCAAAATTTATACTCTGAAAACTTCAAGATATTGTTGAAATAAATTAAATAAGCTCTATGGGGGCCTGGGTGGCTCACTCGGTTAAGCGTCCGACTTGGGCTCAGGTCATGATCTCGCAGTTTGTGGGTTTGAGCCCCACATTGGGCACTGTGCTGACAGCTGGGACAGAACCTGGAGGCTACTTTGGTTTCTGTGTCTCCCTCTGTCTTTGCCCCTCCCTTGCTCACACTCTTTCTCTCTCTCTCTCTTTCTCTCTCAAAAATAAACATTATACAAATTAAAAAATAAATAAGCTCTAAATAAATAGAATTCATTTCAAGTTCATGGATTAGAAAACTTAATATCGTTAAGATGAAAATATTCCCCAGATTTATCTACAGAGTCAATGTAATTCCCATCAGAATTCCAGCTTGCTTCTTAGACAAGCTGACTGTAAAATTCATACAGAATTACAGGGACCCACAATACAGAAACAATCCTGAAGAAAAAGAGAAGAACAAAGTTGGAGGACTCATACTTCTTGATTTCAAAACTTATTCTAAAATAATCAGGACAGTATGGTACCGGCATAAGGATAGACATGTAGATCAATGGGATAGAACTGAAAATCCAGAAATAAATCCCTGCGTTTACTGATTTTTGACAAGTGTTTCAAGACCCTTCGGTGAGGAAAAGAATGATCTTTCCAATAAATGGTACTGAGACAACTGGGTATTTATAGACAAAAGAATGAAGTTAGACCCCTATCTCACACCATATGCAAAAAGTAACTCAAAACAGATCAAAGAACTTAAGTGTAAGAGGTGAAAAGATAAAACTCTCAGAAGAAAACACAGGGGTCAGTCTTCACAATCTCGAATTTGGCAACAGAGTCTTATCTATGACACCAAAAGCAGGAGCCACCAAAGAAAAAATAGATAAACTGAACTTCATCAAAATTAAAATATATTGTGCTTCAAAAAATACTCTCAAGAGAGGGAAAGGACAAGCCACAGAATGGGAAAAAAAATTGCAAACCATGTATCTAGGATCTAGATATCTAGATCTAGAGTATATAAAGACCTCTTATCTAGAGGTCTAAGTAGATCTAAAATATATACACTACATACAGACCTCTTACAACTCAATATTACAAAAACAAATAACCCCATTAAAAATTTGGCAGAGTACTTGAACAGACGTTTCTCCAAAGATGTACAAATGGCCACCAAACGCATGAAAAGATGCTCAACATCATTAGTCATCCGGAAAATGCAAATCAAAACCACAATGAGATGTTACTTCACACCCACCAGGATAGCTCAATTCTGCAGCCCTGGTTGTCTTTTCAGCATTTGTCTCCTCACAGCTTTATTATGTGGCTAAGAGATACAATTTACAAAGTAAATTGCAAAATGAACAAAGAGTGGGGGAAAAGAAACCCAGGACTGGGACCCAAGAAGAAACAGTTTCCCTGGGTGATTGTCTATGAAAAGGCACTTTGCACCCCAATTTATATGGAATCTGGTCCAGCTTCAGGCGGGCCCCAGGGGTGCGGTTTCAGACAGGATGGGGATGAGGGTGTGGTAGAACTGGAGCCAGATGGCTGTAAGCGGCCAGCTCTGTCCCTCCCATGTTTATGGCTTCCGGAACACAACGCTTCTTGTCTCTAAAGCTTCAACAGCAGTGGATTTCGGGCTGTCTTCTGGTGTTCTTGGGTTATCATTCTATCACAGACAGCACGTAGGCTCGATGGGATTATAAAAATAGCATCCCAGGTTCACAAATTAAGAGCAGAATCTGATTATTTGGGTAGTTTCTGTCATCGGCTTGGATGCTTCTTTCCGGTTTTCTGAATCAGGTTCTTTCTGTATCTCCAGATGCTTTCTTAGAGGTCTAATCTCTCCTGCTTACTCCCCTAGCTGCTTAGAAATCTATCCTCTCACCTGTCCAGGTGCCTCGCTCGTGATTTTATAAACATTAATTAACATCTGTGTTAGATGTGCCCAGAATGTTTGGGTATCTTATCTCATTTAATCATCACTGTGACACTGTGATGTAGGTGATTGTTACCATTGCTTGAAAGTTGAGAAAATGAAGACATGAAAGGTTGAGCAATTTGGTTAACAGTGCACAGCTAGCCACTGGTGCCCATACCCAGGTTCTCTGGGCTTTCTCCTGACGATGCGGCTCCTCTCTTCAGCCCCGGACACTAGGGTTTCCCTTAACCTACAGCACCTCTACTTTGTCTTGGGGAAAGAGAGCCACCTGATATAAGAAACCCACCTAGACAAAAATAATGATGGATACGTTCTCCCTAAACATCCAGTTCTGATTTGGATCACTCCCAGGATCTCCTATCTAGCCCATTTAGAAGTTAATGAGAGGACAGAGCCAAGTCCTGGGAAAGGTCAGAGACCCCTCATTGATGATCTCACAATAACTCAAGATCAAGGTCAGCCTTGCAAGCCCCAGATAAATTCTGGAATCATTCCTACTTTCGGGGGCTCCTCCCGAGTGGCCTCAGAGGGGGCCTAGCACTGGTTTGGGCTCCATCCTGGTGTGCACTCCTGCCTTGTGATGGGATAAAAACTGGGCCATCCTCTGTGGGCGTGTGGTGGTGGGAGGGAGGACATGGTCCTGTCTTATGCAGAGATCTAAAGATGCTGCTCATCTTGCAATGCTCTTTAGCACCTAGAGCAAGTTAGCACAGAGCAAATACTCAATAAGTGGCTTTTTTTTAAAAGTTCATTTATTTTGAGAGAGAGATAATGAGCAGGGGAGGGGCAGAGAGGGAGGGAGACAGAGGATCCGAAGCGGGCTCTGCGCTGATAGCAGAGAGCCTGATGCGGGGCTCGAACTCACACACCTCAAGATCATGACATGAGCCGAAGTCAGAGGCTTAATCGACTGAGCCACCCAGGAGCCCCTCAGTAAATGTTTTTTAGTTTAATCACATGGTAACCGATATTTTGTCTTGTTTTTTTCTCCCTCCAGGAAACCTATTCTACAAGTGAAATACACTTAACTGAAATTCCTCCCTCTCTCCCCTCCTCCCTTCCCCTCTTCTTTCTTCTTCTTTTTTTTTTATCTCCTTCTATATGTTCACGTGTATAGAATGTTAACGTTTTCAGAGTGACCTCCAATCTCCTCAAGCCCTACACAGAAAAGGGCAGAATATAAACAAATAATGAGCCTCCCCCAAATAATCTCATTTGATTTGTACATTTCACCACTTTTACCCACAATGCGTATCAAATATGAATTATCATTAATTCATTCCACCCCAAATCCTAGTGTTTGTTTTATTTTTCTACTTCCTGCATTAGGAAGCTATTATCCATAGTCTTCCACTCCCACCCCTGGAGGGAGAAAAAAAAAAATACTCTTGTTTTCTGTGGGTGGCCTGTGGGGGTTCCTGAGCAGATGTTCAGGGAGTTGGATTTCAGCATCTGTGAGTTTGTCTGGATCACTTTGGTAAGCTGTTAGTATTCAGTAAACTGCCACCTGGGCACCCCTCCCTCCACCTCTATTACTTTTTCCCCCCCTTTAGTTCCATTCTATTGTTTTAAACAAACTCTTCCACTTTCTGAGTGGGTGGTTTCTTACAGTAATGAGTGCCAGTTGCCTATTATCCAGGGAAGATTTCAAAATTATTTAGGTCATACGTATATTGATAATGCTTTCCTCAATTCTTTTGTCTCTCAAAAGCCCCAATTCAGGGATTTTAAGGGCATCAAAAAAGTGAAATTGAGCTATTGGCCTTTAAGAAAATGATACATAATCTCTTGCCCAAGCTCCACGGCTTTCTTTGAAGAATTTACCCAAAGCTTTTGGCACAGAATGCAACAGTGTAGCCCAACAATTTCTGTGTATACCTTCTTTGAAAGGAGACAGCATGAAAGTGATATGAACTAAGTTGTCAGGCTCCTGTAGGACAAATAGCCCTTTATGGCAAGTGAGGGAGAAATCAGATCACTGGATCTAAAACACAGCTCTTAATGTGATACTTATGTTCACGGAATAAGTATTAAAAATTTAAATTTATAGGGTCGCGTGGGTGGCTCAGTCGGTTAAGCGTCCGACTTCGGCTGGGGTCATGATCTCAAGGTTTGTGAGTTCAAGCCCTGCGTCGGGCTCTGCGCTGACAGCTGGGAGCCTGGAGCCTGCTTTGGATTCTGTGTCTCCCTCTCTCTCTCTCTCTCTCTCTCTGCCCCTACCCCACTCACGCTCTGTCTCTCTGTCTCAAAAATACACAAAACATTAGAAAAAGGAAAGAAAATTTAAATTTATCAACCTTGTTGAAAGTGACCATACATTTAATGCATTATAAATGTATGATTCTAAAGGACGGAAGGAAGGAAATCGGTAGGAGAAAAAAATAATGAAAATCAACTAACTGGATTCCAACAGCTTAAAAGGTCCCCTGGGGAGGGTTTTTTTTTTTTTTTTTTTTTTTTTAAAGACAAAGAGGTCTAAGAGAACTGCCTGTTTCATAAGAAAACAATATGGTTTTAATAACATAAGAAAAAAAGATCTTGATCCATGAGAAAACAGAAAAGGGTAGAAAGAAATTAAATTGGCAGGGTCAAGGGTTGCTTTAAAATGATCTCAGAAGAGGAAGTTTGCCCGGCAATCCGTGAAAAGGATGGTCAAAAATTGAAATAATTTGCTCAGAAGACCAGAAGAGCTAAAGCAGAAAAGGAAATGCAACTAGCAAAAAATATAAAGAGAAACAGGAAAAAAATATTAAACATTTAAGCCCCAAATGAGAGAGACAGAAAAATATTACCCTTCGTAAATGAAAACAGAAAGCTAAAGATATGGGATCCTTAAATGCCGAAGTTCTAAAAGTTTTAAATTATGAAGGTAGTATCTTATATCTTCATCCCTCCATTCACGTGCAACCATTTTATATGCATTTTGGAAATACATTTTGGTGCATTTTCTTCTAGACCTGAGCTATATAATCCTTGAAATGTGGCTAGTTCATTTTTTTTTTTCAACGTTTTTATTTATTTTTGGGACAGAGAGAGACAGAGCATGAACGAGGGAGGGGCAGAGAGAGAGGGAGACACAGAATCGGAAACAGGCTCCAGGTTCTGAGCCATCAGCCCAGAGCCTGACTCGGGGCTCGAACTCACGGACCGCGAGATCGTGACCTGGCTGAAGTCGGACGCTTAACCGACTGCGCCACCCAGGCGCCCCAACAGGAAATGTGGCTAGTTCAAATTGAGAGACACACACTGGATTTTGAAGATATAGTAAAAAAAAAAAAAAAAAAAAAAAAAAAAGAACAATTTTTACATTGATCACATGTTGAAATTATTGTACTTTGGATAGTTATAAGTACAATATATCATTCACATTAATTTCACCTAAATAACACCAGTGGGCCACATTATCTTTCTGTTGGACAGTGCTGTTCTACTCCTTATTTTCTATAGCTAATAATTAGGAAAACTTTATTAACCTAGACTCATGTGGAGTTAATCAATTAAAATCAGAATCAAAATTTCGTAAGTAGTGAAAAGGATTAATTGTGATTTTTATCTTGAAAATATAATAAAAATTATACAAATAATTTTACTATGAACCTTTCAAATACAATTTAGGTTCTACTTGCAATTATACACTAATTCTTAGAAGAAAATGTCAATAAAGAAAATGATGGGGGAAGGGATTGTGGGATGATTTTTCCAAAGAAAATGAAAGATAGCTTAATAGTACATCTTTCACTTTACACGTGAGTATTTTGTAGCACAGTTATAAAGAGGACCAATTGGGCAAAGAGATTTGAAGCATTTGTTAATTTCCTGCATGGCCTCTCATAATACTTTTAAGTTATTCTCTTTTGAATGGCCCATCTTGTCATCACTCTTGTTAATTTTCTCTTCGTGTTTTTTGGTTTTTTAATTGATTGAACTCTCCAGATCCTTATTTGCTAGTGATTTGCCCAGCCCTGCAAATAACCTCTCCTTGTTTCATTAAGTTTTGCAACTATGAAGGCTTTGGATAATGAACATGTAGATAAGGAGGACACCTGTGTATGTTTATGTTGCTGGGGCAACACTAATGCAGGTCTGTGCCCCTACCTATCACTTCACCCTCAATCACAGTGATTCCCTAGTATCTTTAAGAATGCTTCATAAGCGGGGCATCTGGGTGGCTCAGTCGGTTGAGCCCCCAACTTTGACTCAGGTCATGATCTCACAGTTCATGAGTTCAAGCCCTGCATTGGGCTCTGTGCTGACAGCTCAGAGCCTGCAGCCTGCTTCGGATTCTGTGTCTCCCTCCCTCTCTGCCCCTCTCTCTCTGCCTCTCTCCTCCTTGTGCTCTGTCTCTGTCTCTCAAAAATTAACAAACATTAAAAAAAAAAGAATGCTTCATAAACATCATCAGAAGTGAATGACTACATCATTCTTATGTCTATCTTATTCTTAATGTCTATCTTATGGGTAAACTATGATCCATAAGTTATCAAAACATTCCCTTATTTTGAATAATTTGGTTTTTTTTCTTCCTTTATTTGGACTATTATTACAAACAATGCAACACATAACATCTCTGAACACAAATCTTCATTGAATTCCTGTTTTTATTTCTGATAGATACCTGGAGGGGTAATTGCAAGATAAAAAATTTTGGACATTTTAATGCAAACTGCCAGTTTTTCTGACCATTGATGGCAATTTATACTCTTAACAGTGGCATATGAGTGGACATGGAATCACACCTTGGACAACATTAGGAATTACCAAGAAAAATATTTTTGTTAAGCTAATAAGGAAAATAATATCTATTTACTCTTCATTTGAATTTATTTGATAATGTTTATTAACAATAATTATTTGAAAATATTTATTAACAATATTTTATTTTCTGTAAATTCTCCATTCATGTTACCTTCTCCTTTATCTATCATGGATGTTTTTGATTTTATTTATTTGCAAGAGGTTTTTTTTTTTTTTAATTTTTAATGTTTTTGTTGTTTTGAGAGAGAAACAGAGCATGAGTGGAGGAGGGGCAGAGAGAGAGAGAGAGAGAGGGAGACACAGAATCCAAAGCAGGTTCTGGACTCTGAGCTGTCAGCCCAGAGCCCAATGCGGGGCTTGAACCCACGAACTGTGAGATCATGACCTGAGCTGAAGTCGGGCAGTTAACCGACTGAAACGCCCAGGCACCCTTGACAAGCTTTACTTAAAAAAAAAAAAAGTTTATTTATTTATTTTGAGAGGGTTGGTAGGTGCACACGAGGTGGGGGAGGGACAGAGAGAGAGAGGGAGAGAGAGAATCCCAAACAGGCTCCATGCTCGGCGTGAGCCCTATCTTACCACCATGAGATCATGACCAGAGTGTATATCAAGAGTTGGTTACTTAACTAACTGAGCCACCGAGGCACCCCAAGCTTTATTTATTTATTTTTAATGTTTATTTATTTTTGAAGGAGAATGCAAGTGGGGGAGGGGCAAAGAAAGTGGAATGGAGGATCTGAAGCAGGCTCTGCACTGACCACACCAAGCCCAATGTGGGGCTCAAACTCATGAACTCAACTGTGAGATCATGACCGGAGCCGAAGTCGAATGCTCAACTGACTGAGCCACTCAGGTGCGCCCCCCACCCTCAAGCTTTGGTTTTTAAAAGAACCTCCATTTTCTGGATTCTAGTGAGTTGAGTATAGTTTCATAAGTATATTGGCCATTTGGGTTTCTCCTGCATTATTTCTCATTTGTCTCTTTTGACCATTTTCTATTAGGTTGTTCTTTCATATTGAATTAAGTAAGCATTTCATATTTTCTGAACATTTATCTTTTGTTGTTACATGCATTGAGAATATAGTCTCCCAGTCTGTGACTTATCTTTTCACCTTGTTTTTATATTTGTAATAGTGCAGAATTTTAGAAAAACCCATTTAATCAAATCAATCCAGTTTTTCACATAAAGTTAGTGCTTGTTTTGTTTATTTGAGAAAATCTCTATCCTGAGATTATGAAGGTATTTTCTCACTTTTCTTCTAAAAGTTGTGAAACTTTCTTTTCAAATTTGTATTCGATTCATTTGGAATTTATTTCTGTGGTTGGTGGGATGGGGGAGATAACATTTTGTAGGTAATCAGTTGTATCAGGATGATTTATTAAATATTCCATCTTTCAAAAAAATTTCCATTGATTTTTTTAAGGTCCCTTATCTCATACATCTGTTATGCCCAGAATTCGTGATCCCCAAAGACCACCAGGGAGCCGAGTCCGATGCAAAAGCAAAAGAGCCTTTATTCGAGCTAGCTCGAGCTCAATCCCCTACCTGCACCGACGCAGCGGTGAGATACCAGGGAGAGAGAGCGAGTTTCAAAAGCACAAAGGTTTTATAGGGGTCTAGGGGCAGCCGATTGGCTGGGGAAGGGTCAGAGTCCTGTTACGCAGGTCGCTGGGCGTGTTTTGATCAGGAAGTTTGAAGGGGTGAGTGGGAGGTTACTCAAGGGGAGGAGGCGCGGTCTGAGGTTTCTGCGATTTTCCCGGAAAAGGGGTCATGTCGGGGACATAGTCACTCAAGGTGGAGAACACAGAACAAGATGGAGTTGGCCGGCGTAGGCCCGCCCTTTCACATCAAGTTTTAATTTATATGAAAGACTGTTTCTGAGCTCTCTATTTGGTTCTGTTGGCTCATTTGCCCATTCCTTACTCATACACTGTCAATAATTCTACTTTATGAGAAGTTTGATATCTGGTAGGGCAAGCCTTGTTTCTCACTTTGTCTATTTCAGGAGCGTCTTGGTTATTTTTAGCCCCTTTCCCTTCCATGCAAATGTTAGGATCAAATAAACATTTGAATGGAATCTTTTTCCTTTTATGGATTTATTTAGGGAAAATTGATGTTTTTTCAATATTAAATATTCTATTCATGGACATGTTTTATTTTTCCATTTATTCTGGTCTTTTCTTAAGCATTTTATTTTTTGTTTTTAAAAAAGATTTTATTTAAATGTTTATTTATTTTGAAAGAGAACAAGCATGAGTGGAGGAGGGGCAGAGAGAGCAGGAGAGAGAGAATCCCAAGCAGGTTCTATGCTGTCAGCACAGAGCCCGATGTGGGCTTGGGCTCACAAACCATAAGATCATAACCTGAGCCAAGACGCTTAAGAGTCAGATGCTTAGACTGAGCCACCCAGGTGCCCCAAGCATTAAAAAAAAAAAAACAAAACAACTTTTTTTAATGTTTATTCATTTTTGAGAGAGAGAGAGAGAAGGAGGAGCAGAGAGAGAGGGAGACACAGAACTCAAAGCCAGCTCCAGGCTCCAGGCTCCCAGCTGTCAGCACAGAGCCTGACGTAGGGCTGGAACTCACGAACCATGAGATCATGCCCTGAGCCCAAATCGGATGCCTAACCAACTGAGCCACCCAGGCGCCCTAGGTGCCGCAAGCATTTTAATATTGTAATTTTCTCAATAAAGATTTTACACAACATTTGTTAGTCTTCTAGGCACTTTACAGATTTTGTTGATTTTGTGAATGAAATTTCTTCCATTAAATTTGCTAATTGTTTATTAGTTTTAGACATCTGTGACTTTTAAACAGCTTTATTGAATTATAATTCACATATTATACAAGTCACCCATTGAAAGTATACATTCAGTGGGTTTTGGTATATTCAAAAATATGTGCAACCAGGGTGCCTGGCTGGCTCAGTTGGTAGAGCATCCACTCTTGATCCCAGGGTCGTGAGTTCAAGCCCACATTGGGCGTGGAGCCTAATTAAAACGTATATATATATGTGCAACCATCACCATAATTTTCAATCATCTTCATTACAAAAAGAAATCTGGTATGTTTAAGTTATTCACGGATCCCTCCATTTCTCCTCACTCCTCCAGCCCCAAGCAACTGCTAATCTACTTTCTGTCTCTAGATTTTCCTCTTCTGGATTTTCATATGAATAGAATCATATAAAAGGTGGTCTTTTGTGACTGACTGTCTTCTTTCATTTAGCGTAATGTTTTAAGGTACATCTATGATTCATCATATACTAGTCCTTTATTGCTTTTTAAGGCTGAATAGTATTTCATTGCATGTATATGCTCTATTGACTTTTATATATTGATTTTTAAAATAACATTGCAGAACGCTTGTGTTAATTTTATTGATACTAATTTTCTATATAGATTTTCTATAGATAATTCTATCCTCTTCCAGTGGGAGCAGCTTTGTAAATTCCTTTGGACTCTGTACACTTTCTATTTCTAATCCTTGTCTTATATCATTAGTTAGAATTTCTATTACTGAATGGACATGCTGTTACAATCGTCCTTGTCTTATTCCTGACTTTAATGTAATTGCTTTTAAGATTTTACCATCAAATACATTATCTATAGGATCTCAATGAACACACGTTTCGGATGAAGAATATTGAATCTTATTCTTTGTTAAGATTTTTTTTTTCATGACCAAATTAAATTTTGGCTGATTATTTTGAGTTTATTAAAAGCATCAGACTTTTCCTCCCTTTAATCTGATTTTCTGGTTTGTTAGTTAAGTGATTTTCTGATGTTGAATTCCACTTCATTAAACAATTCTTCAATCGTTCACCATTTTTGACTGGATATTATAGGTCAGGTGCTATGCTAAGTGTAAAAATGCAAAAGTAAATAGGGGCGCCTGGGTGGCGCAGTCGGTTAAGCGTCCGACTTCAGCCAGGTCACGATCTCGCGGTCCGTGAGTTCGAGCCCCGCGTCGGGCTCTGGGCTGATGGCTCAGAGCCTGGAGCCTGTTTCCGATTCTGTGTCTCCCTCTCTCTCTGCCCCTCCCCCGTTCATGCTCTGTCTCTCTCTGTCCCAAAAATAAATAAACGTTGGAAAAAAAAATTAAAAAAAAATGCAAAAGTAAATAACAGACAACCCTCTTCTTTAAAAAGCCTACCATTTCTTTAGGAAAGTAAGAGCTGAATAGGGGCAAGGTAATTAACAAATATTCAATGTTTTCTATGCGTGCGGTACCCTTTTAGATACTTTAGAAATGCGTTCTGATTTGGTTCTACCAATAAGCCTATAAATACAATGATTTTATTCACTTTATAGATTAGGTATCCGAGGTTCCCAGAATTAAGTAATTTGCTCCAAGCCAGGATTCAAACCAAAACTTTCTAGCTCTAAAACTCAGGCTCTTGCAATATGCAGGTGGCAAGTATCATGGCTGTTGAGCGCACGGAGAGCCATTTTTAGTTAGAATGGTCAGGATATTTCTGATTTTCCAGAAAATAATGGATTTAAACGATCCCTTCATTGGTAGGCAGCTGTACGGGAGAGTGGAGCCGCAGATGGCAATTGAAGCAGAGGGGGGGTAAGCAAAGGCACAGAGTCAAAAAGCACCAAATAGCCCAGAGCTCAAAGGGTAAACCATTTGGCTGTGATGTACAAGTTGTGTAAGCTGGTCTTGGGAAAGAAATCTAGATAGGCTGGAGTTTTATCTTATAAAAACTCTTGTGGTGACATACAGTCCAGATTAGAGTAAGAAAACCAGACTCTCAGGCAGGAGGCCTTTGCTATAGTCAAAGTGAGTCATAGTAAAGACTCTTCATTTGCTCCTCATCAATTTTTTTTTTAATTTTTTTTTTCCCAACGTTTATTTATTTTTGGGACAGAGAGAGACAGAGCATGAACGGGGGAGGGGCAGAGAGAGAGGGAGACACAGAATCGGAAACAGGCTCCAGGCTCTGAGCCATCAGCCCAGAGCCCGACGCGGGGCTCGAACTCACGGACCGCGAGATCGTGACCTGGCTGAAGTCGGACACTTAACCGACTGCGCCACCCAGGCGCCCCGCTCCTCATCAATTTTAAGATGGAGTCCAACCAGTTAACTTACCCTGATGGACCAGGCCTGACATGGCCTTTCCCTTCCCCCCTCCAGTCTCATTTTTCCTCTTGTCCTCTCAGCTCCACCCTCACTGGCCACTTTTAAGTTTCTTGAACCTACCTACTCTGCTCCCTTTGATCAACTAGTCTGAATAAATTATTCCATCGGTGAATAACTTTCTTCCTTCTCTCGGCATGCCACACCCACTTTTCTAATCAACTTCTACTCATACTTCACCTCTCATTCCTTAATTGTGTTCCTCTCTTTCAGAATACTCATTTCAACTTACAGTCATATGTTCATTAATGTTTTCTTGAGCAACATCTGTCTCTCTTACCAGCTTGTAAATTCCATTGCTGAAGCAGGGGCAGTCTATGTCTGCTGTCACTTGCCTAGTTCCCTGCACAAAGCCTGGCACAGAATAGGCACTCCATACAGATTTGGTAAATGAATAAATGAAGAGTGAATTTTCTGAATTAGGGAAGGCGAAGTCAACAGGAATAAAATGGATGAGAAGAAAAGGAGATTGCAAAAATTTTTAGAAAAATAAACTTGACTTGGTAAGTTGACTAAATATGGGGACGAAAGAGGACTTAAGAATGGTTCTCAAGGTTAACTCTTCAGTGATTAATTAAGAGAGAAGTTGTATTATTAAAAGAAACACAGAATCCGGAAAGATGAAGCAATTAATTTTATATATATCAAATCACTATGAAGACCCTGAGGAAGACAACACCCAGTAGGAATTTTCAGGTCAGAGCAGTCGTATATAAAAATTATGATATTGGACACGTTTTCAGAATGAAACAAACACTCATCTAAGAGATTGGGTGAAAATAACAAGAAGAAGAGAATAAACAGAGTAGCAGAGGCCCTGGGAGCTAGATCCCGACAAACGTCAATGTTAAGAAGCCAGTAAAAGGAAAATGAATTGACAAAGGGGACATGGCAACAGGCAGAGAGATGGAGACATGAGATGGTGTGTTACCGCCAACGTCGTGGGAGGAGTGAATCCCACTGAGTGGAGAATCCATACTGCCAATGAAGAACGAGGGCTGAAAATTAGCCATTGATCTTGTGACAATACCTTGGGGACCTTTGGGAGTAACACTTGTATAGAGCATGAGGTTAAGGTAACATAACTGATTTTAGGAAAAGAAGACACTGCTTGTGTAGATCACTGATTTAAGAGGTGTGGCAACGGAAAGAAAATCAAAATAAGATGGTAATTAGTGTAAGAAGCATTAAGGAGCATTTTGCAAATTAATAGAAGTCTGAACGTGCTCCTAAGCAGAGGGGGAAAAGGTCTGTGGAGAGGAGAAATGGAAGGGGCTGCTGAATGGGGCCAGCCATGCTTAGTGAGGGAGAGAGGAGGGTTTGGGAAGAAGTGATGAAATAGGTGACGTGATTAACTTGAGTAAGAGAGGACGCTCTTTCTGGAAGGAGCAAAGTCTTGAGATGGAGAAGGACATCACTCTCCGTTGGATAGGGGATTATCATGTCCTGTCAAGACTTCTGAAGATAGTGGAGTCATAGGGTGAACCGAGTGGTCAAAGAACATGGGGCAGCAGGGAATACGTGCCCACATCTCCAATATTCTCCACTCACACAAGCTCAGACTCAGAAAAAAAAAAAAAATGAGTTGTTGCCCTAGAACAAGCTGTCAGTTGGCCAGGCTGGTAGTGACACAGCCTCTTCAAATGCTCCATGAGAACCCAGATCAGGAAAAAAAAAAAAAAAAAAAAAAAAGAAAGAAAGAAAAAAAAGAAAAAAAAAAAGCTTCAGAGACGGACACACAGCAGCAGCCACAGTGCATTCTGGGATTGTGCTCACATCTGGCCCCAGACACGACCTGCCTCTACCGAGTCCCCTCTGAGGACTGTGGCAAGAGACTCTTTCCTTGTACACAGGTGGAGAAGACTATGTTTCCAATCTCCAGCCCTGTCCCTGGCCCAGCCCTGCTGCTGACACCCTTCCTTCGGGCTGTGAACTCTAATGAATGATCAGGCACAGGGCAGGCAGCTCAGAGGCGGCAATGAAAATCTCTTATGTCTCCTCTCAACAATTTCAAAAGGGCTTTCCCAAAATATGACCTCATTTCATTCTTATGGCGCCATGGCATTACTGTCCTCAATTTGAAGCTTCCAGTCACTAAATGTCTTGAGTAATGCCATGCAGCTAACGTGTATGAAGGCCTTTTGGTTTGAAAACCCTGGCTCTTACAACGACCCACATGTCTACACCTGGCTGATCCCCTTTAGTGGTGAGGAGGTGGGTTCTGGGGATTGGGAGGGAAGAAGGGGGCGGGGAAGGTGGATGACAGCTCTGGGTGGCAAAGAAACCCTGTATTCACCACTCAGCCCGACCTTGCCAAGGGTAGCCACCCCCTTCTGTAGGCCAGAAGCCATTCCCATTTCTGCTAGCAGGAATGAAAGGCACCTGTAAATTTAAGATCTTCTCATGGAACTAAAAGGCTTAGTGAGTTCTTAGAAGCAGTAGAACGGGCAATTTATGTGTGTGTTTGGTGACCATGGTGGTGGTTGAGACACGGACAGGAGGCAAAAACGTGTAAAACTATACTTGTCAATATCAGGCAAACCCCGTTACCTGAAACACAAGAGGGAAATGGCCTGTTTCCTCCTCCTTCACCTTGGATGTGCTCTGGTCCACTCCCAG
Source organism: Felis catus (assembly GCF_018350175.1). Lineage (NCBI taxonomy): Eukaryota > Metazoa > Chordata > Mammalia > Carnivora > Felidae > Felis > Felis catus. The sequence goes on from NC_058374.1 coordinate 47,172,754, forward strand.
GGCTTGAAGGGCACTGACCAGATGTGTGACCCTGGGTGAGTCGCTTCATCTCTCTGGGCTTGGGCTTCCTTTCCTGGAAAACAAGGAGCTTGCTCTAGATGATTCCTAGGATCTGACTAATTTGAATAGTCTCTGTCTGAGTCCATGATTCTTGGGAAGATGGAAATGATTCTCGCAGGAGGAGCAACGTTTCCTCGGGAGTTCTTCCTGTTCCAGGCAGTTTTCTGATTTCCCTCAGGGGCAGTGAAATCATTAATGAGCCCGTGAAACATCGTTTTCTAGGAGGTGGGCTGTGCCCTTGTGCTATTTAGAAGACTAACGAACTAACTAATCGATCAATGAGCTCATCAACTGACTGACTGACTGCCTGACTGCCGGACACACAGCTGAGCAGCAGCCAGAGGGCCGGGAAGGAGCCGTCGCGAGCGTCCTTTGCTGTGGACAACAGTGTGCAGTGCTGAGACCTCGCCCGGCCGGCCCGGCCCTGCAGCCTCCCACAGACCCCAAATGTGAACAACGGGCCTTAAGTGGCCCACTCAACTGGCCTTTCGGCCGGGCCACTGGGCCTGGGACTCCATCATTTCCAAGTAGGAGTTTCCTTTAAAGCTCGAGTGGCTAGAGGGCAGCGCTGGTCTGTTTCCCCAGCACAAACCTGTACCTGCCCGGTGCTCCTCAGCTTGCAGGGCACGGGTGATTTCGGTTTCATGAGGCCGTGCCAAGTGCGGAGAGGCCCCGCCAAGTGCGGAGAGGCCCTGTGTGCACTTTCTGTCACGTGACCCGGTGACTCAGGCCCTTTCTGGTTCACGCTTGTTGGAGTATGGGAACCAGGGAGGAAAGGTGAGAAAAGCCTTTGCCATAGCTCTCTGGGAGGGTCTGGGGTTGAGTAATTGTTGTTACACAGGCTGCCCTGAACCCTTTTTATGTGAGCATAATAAAGTAATCTGGTAGCTGTGGGACTGCCGTCTGCAGATGAGATTTCTAGAGCTCGCGTATTCCAACCCGTGTCTCCAGCAGGAGCAAGCCAAAATCATCGAAGGGGGAAAAAAAAATCTACATTTCACCACTTCCTTTAGTGAAATAGTTTGGTCTTTAACCATCTCATCACCGGAGATATTTCTTTGTGTTATTTAACCTGAATTCACCCTGCCACGTTTCAGCACGACTCCTCTTACTCTGGGAGACAGAGTGGAAAATTCATTCTGGTACAGGAGGAATGTCTAAGTAACTGTAAGGGAAGATGCTTGTTCCCACTTCATTTTCTCTCCCTTGCCAATACTAGAGCCCTCTGTTCTTTCAAACTTGATTTCAAAGGTGTCCCCGTTAGCAGCCTTTCTCTGTTGAACCCTTCCTTTCCACAGAAAAGAGCAAAACACTCAAGCTCAGAGTTTATTTTATCACACATTAGTTCTCCTTGACAGGCTATTTTGAAAATGTTTTGAGTCAATTTCAGGGCACAGTGCGCTGAATTTCCAAGTAGGATTGATTGCTTTAAAAAAAAATTTTTTTTTTTTTTTTTAATTTTTGAGCAGAGAACAGAGTATGAGCAAGGGAGGGGCAGAGAGAGAGGGAGACACAGAATTGGAAGCAGGTTCCAGGCTCTGAGCTGTCAGCACAGAGCCTGACTCGACCTCATGAACCTCAAGATCATGACCTGAGCTGAAGTCAGATGCTTAACCAACTGAGCCACCCAGGCACCCCGGATTGATTGTCTTTAATGCAACTATGCTGTTGTGAACACTGCCTAGGCTTGGAGTCAGAAGTCCTGGACTTGGCAGGGGCACCTGGGTGGCTCAGTTGGTTGAGCCTCTGACTTGGGCTCAGGTCATGATCTTGCAGTCCGTGAGTTTGAGCCCTGTGTCGGGCTCTGTGCTGACAGCTCAGAGCCTGGAGCCTCCTTCAGATTCTGTGTGTGTGTGTCTCTCTCTCTGCCTCTCCTCTGCCCTTGCTGTCTCTCCCTGTCTCTCAAAAACAAACATTAAAAAAAAAAAAATCGTCCTGGACTCACCATTTGCCAGCTCGAGAGGCTCAACCTTTGAGAGGCTCAGTTTACTCATCTGGAAAACAGAGAAAATGAGGCTTTAACTTCTGGGGTTATTGCGATGATAAGTAAAGGACTGTATATCAAAGTGCTGAGGATAATGGCTTTCACTTAACAGATGATCTACAGACACTAAGTCACAGTCTTTAAGGGCAAGGACTATCTATAACTTTTATTTCTGTAGTTTTTCTCCGTAAGGCCTCAGTGTGCTGCTGTGCCTGTAAGGTAAATCAAATGAGGGCTGCTGCTGATCATCTATTTGGTAGCTGAGGACAAGCAAGCTGGAAAGGATGTGAGGCCATTTTGAGGTCTGGTGAAGTCTGGAGATGTCTGAGATTGGGGGTCCCTGCTCTAGGTGAGTTGAGGGAGGTGGGGAAGATGATGCTGTGTGGGTGTCTGAGCTGGGGAATCAGATGAGGCAAGATCCATGGAAGAGGAAGAGAGGGGAAATGGAAAAACTGAAGATTTGTTTCTAAAAGAGAAGTCTGGTGTGGGCCTATGCGGGAGAAAAAAGGGGCCAACCATGTGCCCATTAAAAGGATCTGCCTCGGGGCGCCTGGGTGGCGCAGTCGGTTAAGCCTCCGACTTCAGCCAGGTCACGATCTCGCGGTCCGGGAGTTTGAGCCCCGCGTCGGGCTCTGGGCTGATGGCTCAGAGCCTGGAGCCTGTTTCCGATTCTGTGTCTCCCTCTCTCTCTGCCCCTCCCCCGTTCATGCTCTGTCTCTCTCTGTCCTATAAATAAATAAACGTTGAAAAAAAAATTAAAAAAAAAAAAAAGGATCTGCCTCTTGTAACTTCACCAGCTCTTAGAGTTCACCTTTGTACTGTCTTGTCTGTATCACTGGGTCACTTCAGAAAGTTCGTTCAAATCCTTATCTGCCGGAGGTGGAGTTTCTTTATCCTGGTGTGCAATTTATTACCTAGGAGGGTGCAGGAGTAAGCTGTGAGAATAATTTCCCCCAGAAAACACAGGTCTTGCCTTCATCTACTTTCTTAGTTCTTCTGCACACGGGTCTGGGACCCATGCGGTGGCTGCAGTGACGCTCTGGTGAGTACGGGCACAGATGTTGACTGCTCTAGTGTGACCTCAGGTGAAGTGGACGGGATCGCTTGGGGGTTGAGCAATGCACTCCCGAGGGTTCTGTCAAAGGAAAGGAGATTTGGGTGGGAAGCACTAAGCCTGGAGATCAATGAGGGCCAGGGAGGGGTTTGTTTACCAAAGGTGAGGCCTTCTTTTTTTTTCCAGATGAATGGGGGGGAGGTAGATGGTTGGAAGGTCAGGGACAGGGAAGGTGACCCCCGTGCCACAGCTCAGGTCTTTGGTCAAAGCTATGATACAGGCTGGCAGCGCCTGCTCATTTATTTTTCTACCACAAGTGCCCTGACCCAGGAGAGGATACCAGGTGGTAAATGGAGGCTGGTGCATCGTGAGCTTTGCTTTGTGGAACCTCAGATACAGAGAGCTGAGTTAAACACATTCTTCAGTTTGTGAACACTGAAGGCAAGGTCGCACTTTGGTTTTAGTTTGTTATTCGTTTTTCCTGTTCATCCCTGATCTTCGTCCCCATTTCCCTTTTGCCCCCTCCCTCATTTCTCGCTTCCTCCAGCCACCAATCCCTGACACACATATGGCATTCTCTAATGATAAGACAAATACCCTTATATATGAGCTCCTGCATACCCAGCACGGGGGATTGCTGGGCGCAAGGTGCGCACTCACCTGCCTGTTTGCTTTCCAGAATAGCTGGGCTGGTTTAATGTTGCTTCAGAAACGCATGAGCAAGTCTCCTTCTCTGAATCTTCTCCATCACTTGGTATTACCCAGATCTAATCTTTCTATCTTGCGTGTGTATAAGGTAGTATATCACTGTATTAAAATTTTCTCTGATTTCTAGGCCTTCCTAGAAATACATATCTCATCTCATCCTTGGTATCCATTATCTAAATTGTGTATTATTATACATTTTGCTCATTTTGCTTATGAGTTTCCAATCTTTTTCACGCTGATTTGTAAGAGTTTCTTATATGTATTAGACATATAATTATCCATGTATGTAGATAACAGAATTTTGTCTTGTGTTCTCATCCTGTTTTGGAATCAAGTTTATACGTATTAGCTTCATCAGGCAATTGATAATTTAATTTCTATAATGGTTATTTATCCATGCAAGTTTTTAATTCATTCTTTGCTAATTTTGATACTTTATACTTGTAATGTGCCTGGGTGTGGAGGGCACCATGTATCTGTATTATATAACACTCTGTGAGTCTTCTCAGTCCTACTTCCCTATTCCGTATCTTTTAACTTACATTTTATTGTTTCTTTTTCAGGGAAAAAAATGACGTTTCTTTTTTCTTTTTCCTTTTTTTTTTTTTTACGTTTATCTATTTATTTTGAGAGAGACAGAGACAGAATGAGTGGGGTAGGGGCAGAGAGAGAGAGGAGTGAGAGAGAATCCCAAGCAGGTCCTGTGCTGTCAGCGCTGAGCCTGACACAGGGCTTGAACTCTCGAAACTGCAAGATCATAACCTGAGCCAAAACTAAGAGTCAGAGCTTAACCGAGTGAGCCACCCAGGTGCCCCTGTGTTTATTCATTCTTAATTAACGTAAGTCTCATAGTGTTTTCCTGCATTTCTTTCTCTTCTTACTAGAGTACTCCTTCAAAGAGAATATTAAAGGACCTTATACACATGCCTGAGATAGCATTCATTTGCCCCAAGTTTTAAAAATAGTTTAATCGGTGTTAACATTCTTGGTTAAAGGTTCTTGTCTTTCAACACTGGAAAGATTATTCTTTTGGCCAGTATCTATTGTTGATATTGGGAATTCCTGTTCCTTTTCAGGAGATCTAAACCTCCTCTCCGGAAACTTTTAGAATTGTCATTTTTATTTTTGGTTTCTCGAAACACACATTTTATTATTATTTTTTAACATTCTGAGCTCTCATGACATGACAGCAAAGGAATAAAAACTAGTATAAACTACCAGCAATGAGCACAATGTGGACAGGTCTTCAGAGGATAAACAATTGTGTGATACACGGATTGTAGGAAGTGGGAGGAGGACTGAGGGCTGATGAAGTCGACAGAAGAAGATGCAGTAGAGATTATCCACAGTGCAGGCAGGCGTCAAGGGCAATTTTTCTTGAAGATTCCTGGAAGGACTCAAGACTCTAGATTTCAAAATCTCTAGATTTCTCTAGAGAAATCTCTAGATTTCATGGGAGGCAAGAGGGAGATTCGGGCTGAGAGAAACCCCCTACTTCTCCACTGTGAGCTCATGGGAGACGGCTGGCTCCTCTCTAACGATATTGAACACCCTTTTCTTAGTGCTGGAGCTAATGCCACTTCTGGGCTCCATTTCCACCAATACTCCATTTCTTCCAATACTCAACCAATGCCTGTCGGTCTATACGGAGTTCAGGGTCAGCCTTGCTAATCCAGTCAATGACTAGGTATTTGAGGGGATTGTGGTACATGATAAGGAGACATTGTGAAATAGAGAGAAGATCCCATGAGAGCGTAAGAGATAATTCAAGGTAAATAAGGAGCTTGAAAGAAACTAATTTGTAACCGCAGAGACATTCATGAAGATACGACATCAATTAAATAAGAAGAAGACACTATGAAATGCCAACTAAAAAGAGGGAGGATAAAATAGAGGAAAAAAGAAAGAAAAAAGAGTATAAAATGACCACCACCAACATTTAGAATAACATTTAGAATAACCCGGGAACTCAACATCCACCTGAGAGGAGATCTAAAAACAAAACTATGTGGGAAGGAATTATGGAAGAAACATTATAAGAGAATTTCCTGGAGTTCAAGGACACAAAAGTTAAGAAAGAAGTGTTTACTTAGTAGCCATCCTAATGCAACATAAAAATTCAGAACATGAATAATGAAAGAGAGATCTTAGACGTTTCCAGAGAGAGAGAAATGAAGAAAAATTAGCGACAACCCACAAATAGATGGGCATCCAAGGCTTCTCAGAGCAACAGTAGATATTAGAAGATAATAAAGCAGTGCTTCAAATGATAAAGAAAATAACTTTCAACTAGAAGTCTGTATCCAGCAAAAATCATTGTGAATTTTGAAGGCAGAAGAAAAGGCATTTTCAGACGGATGAGGTGTGGAGAGACTTGTTACATCATCTCTCTAAGGAAGCCATTGGAAAATGTACACCTGTCGGACGAGAGAGTAAAACAAGCCAGAGGGGGACTTGGATTCTGGAAATAGCCCCTCTGCCCTTGAGCAGCAGTGAAGAGAAATGCCGATGAAAGTTTCGCTGAAGGTCTAGGGAGAGACCAGTACAGATTTCACAGTGAAGAAAACACTAATTGTATCCTCTGCCATTTTGAAGACATCAGAAGCACAGAAAAGGTTAGGTCAATTGGCTAAGATCACAGGGATGATAAGCAGTTAGCAATCTGGACCCAGCCAGAAGGACTTCCTAGCCTGAGCTCTTAGTCTTATCATACTTTGCTTATTCTTGGCCCAGATCTTAAAGTGATTAAAAGTTTCCACCGGGAAAATAAAAAACAGAGATATGTTCTACGTGTGCCAAACACTCATTTATTAGAGTCAGAAGGCAAAAATCCTATGTAAAATTGCTGAAATAAGAAATAAAGCAAGAAATAGATTCTAGAAAAAATGAAGGGAACCACCAGGAAAGAAAATTTAAGAGTGGCAGGTGATTTGGTTGAGGAAGAGGGCCTGGGGAGGGGAGGAAGAAGGCTAGAGACCGTTTCATTGCATTTTAAATCTTCTGCACCTTTTAAATTTATTTCTTATCTTTTTTCTTTCTTTCTTTCTTTCTTTCTTTCTTTCTTTCTTTCTTTCTTTCTTTCTTTCTTTCTTGACAGAGAGAGATGGGGAGAGGGGCAGAGAGAGAGAGAGAGAGAGAGAGAATCCCAAGCAGGCTCCATGCTTGATCCATGTGGGGCTCGATCCCAGGACCTTGAGATCATGACCTGAACTGAAATCAAGAGCTGGATGTTCAACCCACTGAGCCACCCAGGCACCCCCAAATCTTCTGCACCTTTAAAAATTATTAAATCATTGCCATGTATTCCTTTGAAATTTTTACCTTTCTATCGCTTTGTATTTTTAAAAGGGTGAATAGGGCTTGTTTGGGAGATGAGCCAGATGAGGAGTTAGTGCAGTGTGCAGTGACACAGAAGGGCCCAAGGGTTCGGGGCTTGGTGGAGACTGGTGTGCTTTAGGGTGTCTGGGCTGCAGGGCGGCTGGGGCTCGGTAGGAGTAGCTGGAGATGATTCTGGAAAAGTAGACCGGGGCAGGGCTGTGGAAAGCATTGAATACCATGCTAAGAAGTTTGGAATTTCCTTTGTTGGCAACGGGGAAGCAGGAGAAGTTTTGAGCAGTGCGATTCCATCTGTGTTTTAGAAGGCTCATCCTTATGGTGACATCCTTATGGTAGGATTTGAAATGTGGGCACGCCAGGAAGCAGGGGCGCCGGAGCAGAAGCAGGCGCAACAGTCTTAAAGAGACTCTTCAGGGCCTGAACGAAGGCTTTCAACCTGGGAGGAAATGGTGATGGAGTAGCAAATTTTCCTTCCACTTTCGCTGCCTCCCTGGCCCGCAGTCCATCACCCTGGCCCTCTGGGGGACTGCGTGGAGCTGCCCCATCCCTCCTCATTCGGGAGCCGCTAGGAGCCCCCTGGGCAGGCGTCTTATTTTAGCTTCCAAACCTTACTATAAACTATTTTGGGGCCACGTTCCAAGGCATGTTTTAGTTTTCAGTACAGAATTTTTACCAACTTCTTTTCACTCCTCTCCACACCCTTTAATGATTCCCTTGGTTTTTATAAGCAGGTTTTCAGTTTTTTCTTCCTGCCTCGCCAACTCATCGAAGAAGGAGGATGTCCCCCCCCCTTTTTGTTATTAGTATCTTTAAAATAATAAAATGGGAAAAATGAATGTTTGTAAACTTCTGGCCTCCTGCTTTCTAGGTTCACACCCACTGGACCCTCCCTCTGAGGCTTATAACAACATTCCACCCTGCTGGGTGTGCGAGTCTGTGTGACCGCAGCTCAGATGGCTTCAGCCCTGTCTCTCCTGGTCCATTATTTCCTCCCAGCCTCCTTACAGACTCCCATCACCCTGGTCCCCCTGCCCTCTGGTTGCCAGGCAACACAGCTCAGGGGCAAGAGAGGCTGGCTGCAAGTGCCCCACCGAAAGGCACTGGTCTTTCTCCCTTTCATAGCAGCCAGGCTGGGAGTTGAGCAGCTCACTGAAGGTCAGAGGCAGCCATCCATAGCTGTGGCACTCTTGACTTGGCAGGAACCTGACTCAGGAGGGGAAATACTCGAAGGCAGGGAATGGGGTGAAATAGGGCAGTTAGTTTTCCCTTCACGCCCAAAGCCACGTGGCTTCTGCCTTCAGGCAGGAGAGGGTCAAAGTTATGCTGAACAGGTCTTTGTGCATTTCAGGAATGTGAATTTCATTTCTCTCCATGCCTCTCCTCCCACTGACTGTGCTTGAGATGAAGGTTTGGCACTGAAAACATGGCAGATTCACTTGTTAGCAGAGGTTGAAGTTTTGGGTGGGGAATTCTACTTTCCTCGTACCTGGGATGTCTGGGGACGGGGTAGGCATCACCTGGGATTGTTAGAAGCGCAAACCTCAGTCCCTCCCCAGGCCTGCTGAACCAGAATCTACATTTTTTTCCACAACGGGACGGGTGATTTGTATGCGCACGGAGAACCACTGATCAAATACTCCAGTGTCAACTCATTTAACATGACAGCATGTGGCCAACAGTGGGATTTGTGTTCCAGAGACTCCCGCCTTTCTGTGCTCAGTGGTACATCATAGAGCAATAGCCTTGGGGTCTTTCCTCACCCCCCCCCCCCACCGATCCTTATCTTACCCAGGTGTGAGACCAGGCACATTAGGCTGTGTTATCTCACCTTATCTTCAAACAATCTTATGTGACAATGAAGCATGTTCATTAACCTAGTTTTAGACAAAAAACAAAAAACAAAAAAAACAAAAAAAACCCCACCCCCCCCCAAAAAAAACCCATTTTACTGATGAGGAAATGACTGTTTTCTTCAGAGTCACCCAGCTAGGCACCAGACTTAAACCAATGTGCTTGCTGAGCATCTCACTTCCCACCTTCCTCTTGTGTGTGACCTAGGCTGGCACTTCCAGCCCTTTCCAACATGAAGCTCAGAAAAGTAATTACTACAGAAAAAAAAAAAAAGAAAAGAAAAGAAAAGAAAGAAAGCAATCAGAAACATAATGTTGGGCTTGGTTTGAGTCATAAATTCCACCATGTAGGGATAAAACTCGGGACTTTTTTCCTGAGCCTCTGCAAATGATTCCAGTAGTTCAGAGGCCCGTTTGAACAAGAGGTTACATGGATTGAGTTTCAAAGAAAAGAATGTCAAAAAAAAAAAAAAAATCTTCCAGATGCGAATGGTCTCCAGATGTGAATATTGCTCTTCCAGATGTGTGGAAGGGTGGGGTGGGGGAGCCGGGGGAGTGAGATGCCTCACATGTCTGCAAAATGAAATGGAAAAACTGCTCCCAGCCACACGGGAAAGTAGGACAAGGGGAAGAGGGATGAAATGAGAGACATGGAATCCAAGTTAAACTCTTGGACATGGGGCCAGACTAACTCAAGGAATCATTCCCACGTGGGCTGACCTTTCAGATATGCGGTGCGCTTGGAGGCCACACCTCAAACTGTCCTGCTGGAGAGAAATCTCCGAAGGGGTGTTGCCCCCAGGAGCTCAGTCCCCTTAGACCTGAGCGAATCTGAGGTTCGCCAGTGGAGGTGGTATAGCAGGCCAGACAGGCTGAGTCTTATGGGGAGAAGAGAAGGGAGGCCAGAATGCGGAAGGAGGAGAAGCCAGGAACTGCACCTCCTTTCCTGCTCCAGCTTCTGAATCAGCAACTCGTTCTCTCGGGTTCATTCCTTCACCCCGGCTAGGAGGTCCCAGGTTTCTCAGATGAGTAAAGCTGGAACCGCAGAAAACGGAAGCCTTGTGGCCAAGTCATCACGGTTTGTCACACCTCTGAGACTCTGAGCCACTGTCAAAGTCCTGGCTGCGTGACATAAAACGCCCTTCTTTCCCTCTGTTGGCATCTTCACCTTCTCCGGGAAGATCTGACAAATGGCTGCTCCAGATGTATGTCTCCCCACCTTCCCACTTGCCCCTACCCTTTTCTTCTTCCGTGCAAAGACTGTCCTCTGCCTCAATTTCCATGCCACCCTGGAAGTATGGTTTTGATTCCCGCTTCCGCCTAATATTTTTCCGCGACACAAATAACTCACTCTGTGCTGGTCCCGCTGGAGGGGGGCGTCCGCATTTTTATTTCCCTCTAGGGGTTCTCAAGATCTAAAGCACACATGCTAACAAAATGAGTATATTTAAGTTGCTAATTATTTATATTATTAAAATATGTGCATATGCAATCATGCCTACATACTGAGCGCACGTGCACGCACACACACACACACACACACACACTCACACACACACAGTGGTATAATCTCTGGCCAATATGCTAACAATACAATTAATAATAACTAAATTGAAAAGTTAATTAGCCGTCTTCTGTTTTCCTTAGTGGGACCTAATCTCCTGTGATTTGTAGCCCAACACACGTCTCAAAGGCCATACCAATCAGAGGCAAATTATCTAATTGGAAGGTATTGAGATCATTGAAGGGCGAACCCGGGATTAGTGCACCCTGGATACATAGATAGATGTCATTACTCTGGGAAGTATAGTGTTTTCATCATCAGCATCATCCTCATCCTCATCCTCATCATCACCACTATTGGCTAATTGTGAGTTCTTTATTTCTTTTTGCTTTAATCTAATTGGATTTGAAACCGCAGGCTACTGTTTAAATTTGGTTCTAGGCATATTTTGCTATTCCAACGAAGACCTGATTCAGCTTTATGACATTGATTCTGTCCTGGCTCACTAGGATTCACGTGTTTAAATTTTTTATACTTAAACCACTTAGCATTGGTTTGAGGTTTTGGCAAACGAGTCAGTTAGGTTTAGTTCAATATGTGGTTCAGAAAATGTATGTACTCCATTCTGGCTTTTAACTACAAACTTGGTGTGTTTCATCTCTGAATTAGACAGATTTCTGGTTAGCATTCGTGGCGGCAAAGGTGTTTTGTTTCGTTCTTGTAAGTTGGTTGTGTTCACTGTTATTTTGAGGAGGTTTCAGAGAGGCTGGTGTTGCAGTTAGCCTGCCTTGCTCCACAACGCTGCACAGGGGACCTGCAGTCCTTGCATTCTGCTCAGACACCAGGTTTATAGAGGTTCTCCACCCTGTATTTCTAGGCTTTTCCCATGCCTCCTGGCCCCGAGTCACACATGTGCTGAAGGAGACATGGCGTTTGGGTTCACTTCCTCCCTGGTACCAGCAGGCCTTCCCGGAGAGGAGGGAAATGGCCTTTCTGCTGTCGCAGCTCAGGTCCCCGCCGCGTGGATTTGTTGCCTGAGAGGACACCCGCCATGAGCTCTCTACCTCATTGCTCCTCAGCAGTGACTAAAGTTCAAAAGCCCAGCCCTTGTCTTTGGATTCCAAAGGTGTAATTTCCTGTGGAATGTTCCTTTCTGTTGACTTGTTCTCCACCTTCCTTTTCACCTGTCTGTTATGCTTAGCTCTACCCTCTTGCATGCATTAATTTAATCCTTCGGTGACCTAAGCTAGAGAAAATGCCTCAGCGATAAACTTTTCTCCATCTATGAGTGTTTTCCTGCACGTTGTGGTGCCTATCCCTCCAATGGTGATATGTTAGATTAAATCTACCATTTATTGTATGCCTATGCGCCAAGGAATTTACTTCTATTTATCACATTTATTGTTACTAGTGACTCAATCAGCGAGGTGGCATTAACCCCATTTTAGAGATGAGGAAACCGAGGCTCAGAGAGACTGAATGCCTCATCCAAGGCCTTGCGGCTGGAAATCAGATAAACCTGGTTCACCGGACTCCAGAGCCTCTTCTTTACGGATGTCCAGTCTGGTTCAGCCAGGAGGCTCTCTGTGCGTTCGAGACATTCTGAAATTCCCAGAACAATCTATTCCCATTCATTTTATTGACAGAAATAGTAATAATGCCCGTAGGTCCCATAGGTGACATAATGAAGTGGAAAGAAGGAGAAAACAGTGTCGTATCCTGAAAGGTTGGAAATGACCCCCTTGACCCTGAAAGGAAGATTTGGGGTTACCAATGAGACGTTTCCCTCAGAATGGCTTTTGCCAAAGGTGCATGAGCCTGCCACCACCTTGTTCATTTGGTGGATTGATTTAATTCTGTAGCTGAACCTGCTCGAGGAGATTCCTTCCAGGTTCATGACCCCGGTTGTGGAAATGCAGAACTTTAACTGGCAGGCCCTGGTGATGGAGCACAGAGCTGGAGGTATCCGAATGAGATATTATCAAACAAGGCAAAGTACAGGTTTTCATTCGGAAACTTGTAACAAGATAGTGTTCCTATTGAAAGAAAATATAAGCCATTTCCCACAACTTCATGTTCTTGTGCGTACCCCGGCACCTTCAAGAACAACCTCTCTTGGCCACCAGAGGACAAGCCTATGTGAGCATAGCATAGAAGTGTGGTCAAGTGTAGATTTAGCCCCTCATTCTGCCTCCTTCCATAGAGCATCTGAGAGTACAGACAATAATAAGGGGACCCAGCAGAGCTATTTTTTTCAGTCATCACCTTCCACATCTTTGGCCTGCTTCTGGAACTCTGCAGAGAGTCCTGAGGGGATCAAACAAGTCCTCCAACAGAAGGCCTAAAGCTGAAAGCCGCAGTATAAGTCTGCTGTCTTCTCATGAGAGGTGCTATTTCTAGAGGATGCACGGAAGACTTTTCCTATGGCATCCAGAAAGACTTACAGGGGAAAGGGTGTAATTTCTGAACACTCAAAAAAAACTTTGACATACTTTTTTAAGTGCAGATAAAGGGAAAAAAGGCCATACCCTTCCGAGGATCCCCACTCCTGGTCATTTTCGCCAATAGTGGATGTGGTATTGGTGGTGGGGTGGGGGGAGACCAAAACCTCTGGTTCCTCAGGTTATATGTCATGTTTGCACAGGAAATATGAGCAAACATTTTGGAGTCCTTATCATTATACATAAACTGCCTTATGGATTGACTCTACGGAGATTATCATATTTACAAAAATACCATGATACCCCCGTGCATGGGATTTCTTGGCTGAGTCATCTCACCCGTAATTTACAGACATGAGAATAAAAACAAAGAGAGCTCACTAGTTGCAGAACAAGCAAAACACGTTGGGAGCTCAACCTTCTTCAAGCTGGCCTGTGTAGCCAAGCCCTGGGCTCCGCCCATGAGCCTCCCTCTGAACTCCGAGCCCTCGACATGTCCCCTTGCTGCAATGGGCACATGTAGTTAATGGGACGGAGCAAGCCCGGTTGCTGTCGAATTAGTTGCAAATGGAAGCCAATTAACTGTTGTCAATCCTCCAACAGCAATGTATGTGCCACGTACTACACTGGGCTCCAAGGAGAAGAAGCAGGGGCTGTGACATGGCAACATTTAACTGCTACAGAAGAAAGGGCAGGCACGATCTTGTACTTTTCCTTAGGGGGGAGGGGTCACTGAGTAAACATGAAACCATGAGGCCATGACAGAGGTATTTGATCAAAATGGCAAAGAAAAGAACACGAAGGGAGCATCAAAAGGGAACGAGGGTCAGTCTCCCAGCAGTGGAGCCAAGGTGAGGCTTGAAAGAAGGATGGACAAAGATTGGTTCGGAGAGAAGGGGAAACTATGGGAATCTTAGTGAGACGGCAAAGGAGTGGGACTCTTCCAGGCGAATGGAGGACTGGATAGGAAACGAACACGACTAGGGCCATAGGGCCATGTTGTACGGTGGCAGGGGGTGATGGGGTTGAGGTGGGTGTAGGGATGAGAAAGTAAGGAGCCATCTACAGGTCCTGAATTGGATATGAAGTGGTCTCCAAAGCTGGTTATTCTGAGGAGCTAAGGAGCTATCAATTAATTTAGACAAGAACAAAGAACAAACAAAAAAACCCCCAAAAACCAAAAAAAAAAAAAAACCCCAAAAAAAAACCGGAAACCAAAGAAATCCCGAGGAAGACAGCTCAGTAGTCTATCTAGCATTGAGAAGCTTAAACGATGAACTAGTGTTGATACCTTTGGGATAGAGAAAAAGATCACAAAACAGGAAGTAAGGCAGAGGAATGATTAGCAGGACTCGGGGAAAAAAAGGGCTTTGGGATTGGAGGAGTGATAGTGAATATATTTTTGTTGAATCTTGGCATTTTTGATAGGTCAGTAAAGAAGCTGTTGATGCAGAGAAAAAAATGTGGGCCAGTGAAGTTCAGTGAGGCCCGTATTTAATTTGGAAAATAACAAATATATTTTCGGATTCGGACACAGAAACTCCTGCGATATAATTGGGAAACCAGAGGAAATAGAATATTGGGTTTGGGCTCATGACGTCTGCATTCTGGTTCCAGAAATCTTGACCCCTGGGACGTCCTGATCCTCGGAGACCTTTGAGGGGACGGAGTTAGTTTGCACGGGGGTTAACATGAGTGGAGAGAATCAGGTCATCAAAAAGTCTTTGGAAAGAGTGGTAGGTAGAGAAGTGGTGGGATCTTTCAGCTTCACCCTGCTTCTGGGGGCTCCCAGATCTGGGAACAGTCAGGCTAGTTCGAGTGGCTGGCGGTCTTCCAGGGTGGCCCGATCTAGATTGGGTCATCCGGCTCCCACCCAGACTCACGTCAGCTTCACACACTGTCATTATCCGTGACACTTCCTCCAGCACCATCTCTCCACACCATGTTACATCCAAAAAAACAAAACAAAAAAATTAAGAACTCTCCCAGGGAAATAGAAATGCATTTTTCTAGCTTCATTTAAAATACATCGTTAGAGTTGTGTTCCACAAATCTGTCGAATACTATAAATATGTATGAAGTTGCCGTGGCCTCCTACACCCATGGAGAGGCCAGTTTTTGGATGGATAACAGACAGGGAGAATTTTAAGTACATCCTGTTCCACCAAAGCTTACCCCCCCCCCCCCCCCATTCTGCTCTCTCTTTTGCTCTCTCCTGCTCATCAACACCCTCCTTCCCCAACAGAAAAAATAATTGCTGTGAAGTCTAAGCCTGGGCAGAGCCAAAGATTTCTTATTTCTCTTCCTTAAAATGTTGCAAAACCTTAAAAACTGTGAGGGAATAATGGCCCTCCCCCCACCCCCAGCAACACACACACACACACACACACACACACACACACACACACAGCTCTCCTCCAGCAAACAGGAAACTATCCTTGGGCTGTGGGGCTCCTAAGCCAGGAAACTGGTCTTTGCTGCTCTGGCTACCTTCCCCTCAGGTTCTTCCTGGCCATTCAACCCAGTTAAAAATAGTAACCACCAAAACCAGAAGAAAAGATGATTTCATTGTCGAACCACTGCAACTTGTGGCCTGATTTGGGTGGTGGCAGACGGAGCTAATCCTCTGCATTCTCTTAGGGTCAAAGCTGGTCCCTCCCACAGGATTTCAACACAGCGATGCTCCCAGAGGAGCCAGCCCATTTCGGGAGGGCAAAGAATCAGGCAGAGCCGGCTGGGCACACACGTGCTTGTGCACACACGTGCACGGGCACGTGCACACACGTGCACGCTGCTGCGGGGGGGACAGCCATGGAAATCCATGATCTCCCCGGGGCACACACAGCCTGTGCACAGAGCAGGCGGCACACAGCCCTGCAGGCTTGTGAATGCTGGGCTCTGCCCTCTGAGCCACTCACTCCTGCTACGGGCTGGGGAGTGTGCATCCTCACCCAGACCCAGCAGGCACAAGAATTTGTGCAACATGCTGAATTCCGTTCCTAGCGTAGGGAGCTGTCAGAATGACGGATAGAGAGAGAACCCAATTGTCTTCCAGGGCTAGGGGAAGAGAAAACTAGTGTGAGAAGGTACAAACGGTCACCAGCAGTTAATCTTGGAGTAAAAGAGAAATCAATTTTTATCATTGATAAAAACCCTGCCGGGCAGATTAAACTTCTCCAAACTGAGGTAAATTCACAATGATGGAAAGAGCCACATCCCTCAATACTGAACTTACGGCCCTCAATTTTGCATAATTTGCTACTCAACCTGGCAAGTGGATTTTATTTTATGTTTTAAATCTTTTAATGTTTATTTTATTTTTGAGAGAGAGAGAGAAAGAGAGAGAGAGACAGCGTGTGAGCAGGGGAGGGGCAGAAAGAGAGGGAGACACAGAACCCGAAGCAGGCTCCAGGCTCTGAGCTGTCAGCACAGAGCCCGATGCAGGGCTCAAACCCACAAACTGTGAGATCATGACCTGAGTCAAAGTCAGATGCCCAAACACCCCTGGCAAGTGGATTTTAAAATAACTTCTATGTTGGGGCACCTGGCTGGCTCAGTCGGAAGAGCATGAGACTCTTGATTTCAGGATCATGAGTTCAAGCTCCACATGGGGTGGAGAAATTATCTAAATAAATAAAACTTAAAAAAAAATAACTTCTGAGTTCCTGGCATCTCCCCAAGCGTGTGGGGATACAAAAGATCTATAGGGTATGTGTAGTGTTTTTGAGGACTTTATAGTTAATGAAAGAGCAAGAACTAATTCGACTGATATAACCGGAAACCAAGTATGCCAAGCTTTCAACCAGTAAGTACCGGGCACCTATCAGACACTGCTCGGGGAATGCAGCCATAAGGAAAAGCATAAATAAATGCCTGCCCTCAGGTAGCTATACTCTAGTGGAGCAATGAGTAGGATATGTAGCATGTGGGATAGTGAGGAGATAGCTTAGAAAAACAGCAAAGTGGGGTAGGAAGTGTTGGGGAGCGGTTGCCATTTTAGAACAGGTGACCGGGAGAGTTCCTACCGAGAAGGTGACATTTGAGTAACCAATCGAAAGATACGAGTACTGGAATTGCATGGTCCAAGCTGAGTAAGTACGTAGCAGAGGGGAAGGCCAGGGAGTAGCCAGCGGAAATTCATGCAGGAGGTGGGGCTCACTCTATACGTTTGAAAGTTGACAAAACTTTATCTAATCAAAGAAGGAATGAAAGGGGCCAAAAGTGGTGTCGGTATACTGAGATTTGGCACGCTGCAATGAGTGTCTTCTCTTATCTGTGCCCTGTATATTACACACTTTAAAGAAAAATACTCATAGTGCCTAACCGTGCTCTTTGGGCAAGACACATCAGCATCCAGAAATTTACCAGGGATGTCCGAGGGTCCCAACCACTGCAGCTGGACCTGGGAGGTGGCACGGATGTGGGAATGTTGTTTGCCCCAGGAAGTGGTGGTGGCATGGGCAGAAAAGCAGGGGCTGTGCCCTCAGCTAGAGGGATGTGGGTTCAAGTCTCACTTGGCTGCCTCCTAACCTTGTGACCAGGTGTGCTACTTAATTCTCGGAACCTCGGCTTCCTCATCTCCAAATTGGGAATGCTACATTAAAAAACAAACAAACAAACAAACAAACAAACAAACAAAACACACCCAAACCAGGGGTGTTGTAAGGTACATATAAAGCATTCAGCAAGCCTACCCATTATTACCATTATCAGGATATCGCATAACTCTGTGACACAAAATGATGGGCACCCTGTGGCTGTTGTGGAATCATGTCATAGGTCTGGGGCTGCTAATAGCAGTCAAGCTCATATTTCACTCTAGAGCTTTCTGCCCGCGGTAGATGACTAAATGGGGGACATAGAGAGGTTAGGTGATGTACCCTTGTCACCAGAGGTGGGGATGTGGTTGGGTCATATCCTCTGACCTGGGGCCACCAGAGCATGTTGAGGGCCTGGGGCTTGCCACTGGGACAGGGGAGTCGGGAAGAGGCAAAGAGAAGGTGGATGGGGTGACCAAGGAGCAGGACTAAAGCAAACATCATCCAAGGGTCCAGGAGCTCCCGGAAACCTTCCTACCAGAAGGTGCCTGTTCACAAGCATCACGGAGTTGCAGCTCACCTATCAGTCCTTCCCTGGGAGTATCAATCAGAAGGGGACCTTGGGAGAGCTGGCTCTGGGACTTCTGCCCTCCCCAGGCACTATCTCTTCCTTTCTTTCATTGGTCTGCATAGTTTACCCATGTGGGTGCTCAAAAGCCATATGATAAAAACCTAATACAACTGACTATGACACTATGAGAGTTTCAGGCATTTAAAACTGGCCTGGAAGAGGCCTGAGAGAATCAAAAGTTAAGTGAGTCAAGAAGGGCGGAAGGCACTTGGAAGGGTGGGGGGAAAAGCATGGGGCTGAGGGAGCTGAGCGTTTCAGAGCAAATGGAAAGTCCATGGTGCGTGAGAGAGGCTAACAGCCTGGGTGATGTGAAGAGCAGGACCACATTCAGTTTCTGAAGTGTTTAAGCCACTTTGCAAATGGGTGTGCTCTCCCCTGAGCTCAGGCCTGCCTCTCTGCACAGGGATCAAGCATTTCCAAGGCTTCTTACATTGTCCTCCTATGTACCATCTAGAGTCTATGGCATGCTGGGGATCCAGACCTCTCTTTGCTTCCCAAGGGTCCAATAGACACATTCAAACCCTTGCTGATTCATTGATCAAAAGGCAGTTACCAGGACTTCTTCACCCTTACTTTATTTTTAACATTTATTGAACACTTATTATACACTAGGCACGGTGTTTTACCCGTGTCATCTTGTCCCATTGTCGTAAAAAATTTATGAAGCACGTACTCTCATTATATTTGTTTTGTAGAGAAGGAAACTGAGCTTTAGAGAGATTGCACAACATGCCCTCACAGTTAGTAAGTAATATGGCCAAAATGGAAACTCAGCCTCTGTCTAACACCAACGTCTGTGTGCTTAAACACAGTGCTAAAAGGCCTCACATCTGCCATCACTTAAATTCTGATTTCTTTATGTCTGTAAAAGCAAGTTCCTGAAGACAGGAGATGATTTATTATTTTTTTTGAAGGGGGGAAAGAGATGAACTTACTTGTAGTACATTAATGTTATAACCAATACATTCTCCATTCCCTTATAAGTATATTTTGTTCAATCAAAAATAATAGAGGACGAACTATGCTTAGACGTGGTCAGTAATTGGTGAGGATTCAAACACCAAAGACCATTATTACCTTCCAGGATCTTGCCATCTAATGGAAAGAGGAAGACAGACAAGTAAATGAATATTGTGTCTCCTGGTGATTAATGATAAAGACAGGTGTGCTCAGAGCTTGTGGGAGCATCCAGGGCAGGCACCAAATCCCTATTGGGGCAGACAGTGTCTTCCTGGAGAAGTTGATGCCCACACCGGATCTTAGAGAACAGGCCAGAGAGAAGAGGTATCTCATCAGGGCAGGATATAAAAGCCTTGGAGGTGTGCTAGAACTGTGTGGCAGGGATGTGAGGTATGAGGGGTGGGGTGACGGGTTGGTGACAGGTAGGACTGGTGAGATAGGTACAATCAGACTGTGAAGGGCCTTGCCGATCGCCAAGTAGAGGGTCCACGTCCTAACAACAGTGGGGAGCCATTGAACAGCTTCCCATAGTAGAGGCTCATAATAATAGTTTGGGAAAAGCACTCTGATGAGAGTGGAAAGGGATCAGAACATGGCCCCTGGACAGATAGGAAGGGGCTGCAGAGATCCAGGTGAGTGATCAAGGAGCAGGGCTTCAAGGGCTTTGATCTGAGTAGAGGGTTTTATTTATTTATTTATTTATTTATTTATTTTTTTTTTTTTAAATGTTTATTTATTTCTGAGACAGAGAGAGACAGAGCATGAGCAGGGGAGGGGCAGAGAGAGAGAGGGAGACACAGAATCGGAAGCAGGCTCCAGGCTTTGAGCTGTCAGCACAGAGCCGGACGCGGGGCTCGAACTCACCAACCGTGAGATCATGACCTGAGCCGAAGTCGGTTGCTCAACCGACTGAGCCACCCAGGCGCCCCATTTTTTTTTTAACGTTTATTTATCTTTGAGAGACAGAGACAGAGCATGAGTGGGGAAGGGGCAGAGAAGAGTAGAGGGTTTTTTTTTTTAATTTTTTTTCAACATTTATTTATTTTTGGGGGGACAGAGAGAGACAGAGCATGAACAGGGGAGGGGCAGAGAGAGAGGGAGACACAGAATCAGAAACAGGCTCCAGGCTCTGAGCCATCAGCCCAGAACCTGACGCGGGGCTCGAACTCACGGTCCACGAGATCGTGACCTGGCTGAAGTCGGACGCTTAACCGACTGCGCCACCCAGGCGCCCCGAGGGTTTTAAACACTCAGTTACCCTCCATTCCAAATCAGAAAATACATAGTATGCTTCCATTCTCATGTTATTAACATCATACGTAAATTCACGTTTGTAGTTTACAAATGTTTACAAATGTTTGCACCTATGTTATCCTCATTGGATCCTTATATATTCCAGTGAGGTGGGAAAGGCATTATTATCTCCCATCGTACGGTAAGAAAACTGAGGGTGAGAAAAGCAAAAACCATACAGTTAAGTGCTGTAGTTTTCTCTTAGTGCTCTGAATTTATCCTTTTCCTTTTTTATTGCCCTTTACGGACGGCATCCAGGTGACAAATGGCATCAGGTGACAATCTTTGGTGTGTAGAACTCTGGGGAAAAATTTGACCCTCTGGCTATTGCCATCTTCATGTCCAACCTAACTCATTCCAGAAACACTGAGCAGCTGGGGTCCAGGCACTGGATGCTAGAAAATGTCCAACTTGGCCCTTAGCGAGTGAGTGGTGCGTGTAGGGGATGGGCATCGTACAGCTAAAGGCGAGAGAATGTGGACACTGCCTTCCTAGAGGTATGTGCAAAATCCTCTGGTGCCTGGGGACGGGACAGATTACTCATTCTGTTCAGGGTGGGGTGGAAGGATGAGGAAGGCTTCACCAAGAAGGCGACTTTGAACCCGACATGGAGGTAGAACGGCATTTCTTCAGGGACAGAAGGGCAAGACGACAGCAACAACAGAAGTATCACCTGTTAAGCCCTTGCTATGTGCCAGGCCCTGCATTAGGAGTTTCACAAATACTATTTATTTACTCCTCCCCATAACCCCATGAAGTATCAACTAGTATTACCCCCATTTTACAGATGAGGAAGTCTTAGAGAGGATTTGCACCTAAGCAGTCTGATGCCAGCATGTTGTCTCGACCACTACAGCACAGGGCCTGTCGCTCAGGCTAGAGAACGGAGCTTGAGCAAAGCCTCAGAGATGGGAAAATGCCCATTACGCTCAAGGTGCAGGGTGATAAAAAAGGGAGGTGTAGGCTTAAAAAGCTGGATGGAGCCAGTGTGTGTGAGGGGTATGGAATGCGTACCATGATTTTATTTTGCCAGCAAAGTAAGATTGTAGTCATGTGATCCAATATGATCAGATCTGTGTTTCATGCAGGTAACTCTGATGGGAGAACGGGAGAGACGTCACAAGCATCCGTGCCTGTCGAGGAGCAGGCCCATAAGCCAAGGGAAGCGGGCCACGTGGGGAGAAGGGGGATGTCCCTGCTGAAGGTGACAAGCTCCGTGCCTCCACCTCCTTTCAGCTCACGGCAGCCATGTGGGAATCAAGTGCCTTTGTTTCTAGTCTTTCTGACTTTTTTTTTGAAGTTTATTTATTTATGTTGAGAGAGACGGAGAGTGTGCAAATTGGGGGAGGGGCAGAGAGAGAATCCCAAGCAGGCTCTGAGCTGTCAGTGCAGAGCCCAACGCAGGGCTCGATCTCACGGAACTGTGAGATCACGACCTGAGCCGAAATCAAGAGTCAGACGCTTAACCGAGTCCTTCTAATTTTTAAAGAAACTTTGGAAAGTCAAAATGTTATTGGAGCTTCCCTGATTTTAAAATGTAGAAAACGAATTCATAGTATTTTTAGAACATTTTTAGGGTTGAGCAAGTCATAGGCGTGGACTGCTGGCTTGCCACCTGTGATGTGGTGGGTGGATGAGAACGGAGAGCGCACAGAGGACACCAATGTCAGGAGGCCTTTGTAAGAGTCTAGACAAAAGAAGACCTGAGCAAAGGCCTGGGCAGTGTGCAATGAGAGGAGGGGGCAGGCCTGAAACACATTTTACATTTATTTATTTTTGAGAGAGAGAGAGAGAGAGCAAACACAAGCGGGGGAGGGGCAGAGAGAGAGGGAGACACAGAATCCAAAGCAGGCTCCAGGCTCTGAGCTGTCAGCACAGAGCCCGACGCGGGGCTCGAACTCACAAACCACGAGATCATGGCCTGAGCTGAAGTCGGACGCTCAACCGACTGAGCCACCCAGGCGCCCCCTGAAACACATTTTAAATGGATTAACTCAGACTGTGACTTTGGACATGGAGGGTAGAACTCTAGGTTGGGTGGGTAGATGATGGAACCATTAATTCATTTAATTTTGGGACAATTTTTTGTTGAGTACTTAGTATATATGCAAGATGCTGTGTTAGGGGCTGAGGTACAGCAAAGAATAAGATACAGTGCCTTGCTGTGAAGGAGCTCAGAACTTAGTAAGGAAGTCTGTTGGAGGGTAAGCACAGAGAGATTTGGGGGCACCGAGGGGCACTTCTCCTAGTCTTAGGAAGCAGGGGGTTAGGGAAGGCTCTGCTGATAAGGAACACAGGAGGAGTGCACGTTTGAGAGAGATGATCACAAATCTGATTTTGGATTTGTTGAGCAGAGGCTTATCTTCAACCCAGCAATTTCTGTGATCTAGTACCCCCGTGATGCTTTTCATTTTGTGGCAGTTAAAAGTCCAGACAGCTTGCTCACTCACATGACACATTCCTTTCCTGCGGTCATGTTCTCCCTCTGTCCTCTATTAAAATGCTCAGTATAAGTGGGCACATGGTTGGGAGTCTTCCCCCGAGTTCCTTCCCATTAGCTGTTCACCGTAGGTGTTGTAGCGTTTGTAAAATTTACCTGGGCTTGTGTTTTTTTGTTGTTGTTTGTTTTTTTTGTTTGTTTGTTTTAGCTTACTCATTTCTATTGTGGTGAATGATTTGCTTTCTTTCAGGTACTGTTCTCTTTATTTTTTATTGTTACTGTCTGATGGGTTAATTAAGGGGGAAACACTATCTGTTGTGGATCAGTCTACTTCCTTCCTGAGAGTACTCCACAATCTTTGTTCAAGCCTGGGTAAGGTTTTGCTTCATTCACCCAACAAGTAGTTATCAGGCACCAGGAACTGTTGTAGCTGCATGGGATGCATCCATGAATGAGGAAGGACTCTACCCTCATGCAGCCTTCCATTTCTGCAGCCTCAGTGATTTACCACTTCTTGATTTGTGTCACTCTTTTGGGATATTCACAGATGGGTTGTCCCCTCCCAGCCAGGAGAATGTTCCCTGCAGCCCTTTCTCAAGTGGGGCTGTGCTCTCCTTCACATGAGCCTCTCCATCTCCCTAGAATGGATTGTTCACAGCACACCAGTTCCTTACCCTGGGAATTTCCCCAAATAGAACCTTAAGTACTTTGCCCGAGTTCTGAATGTCAACGTCACAGCCTTTTCTCTGACCATAACTTCTTTTTAAACCCCATAGATGGCAGCTCCCTCCTCTATATACTCTGAAAACAATTAAATGCTCTCTTTTGAGAAGATAATTTAACTGTTTCCTTAAGTCCTCCCAATGACCTATGTACTGGATGTACACCT
Source organism: Felis catus (assembly GCF_018350175.1). NCBI lineage: Eukaryota > Metazoa > Chordata > Mammalia > Carnivora > Felidae > Felis > Felis catus. The sequence continues at coordinate 47,196,442 of NC_058374.1, forward strand.
TCTGTCGTTAAGTCCTTATAACATTTAATTCTTTGTCCACAACTAAGAGTTGTGGGGGAAAGTCTCTGGATATGACCAAAGGGTGCCTGAGACCCAACCTTGAGATAGTTCACTGAATTTGGTGGGGCCGGATACTCAAGTAAACTTTCCTAGGGAGATTGGTTCTCACAGATCTCTGGGCATGCAAGATAAGCCTGGGATGAGGAACCTAGAGGCCATTGCAGGGCTCATTTGGGTTGAGTGAGCTCTTCACTCAGAGAACATGGATGCAGGGATCTCTTTAAGTCATAAGCTCCTCCATGAAGGTCTAGGAAGCTCCAATTTGGATAGCACCCCACTGGAGGGGTTCAAAACCGCCTCACATATCTGGAAGTCCTCCACGTTTTTGGACCATTCTGGATCTTCAGCAGACCTCTTCTAGCTCCCATGAGCCAGAGAGAGGTAAGCAAAGTAGAGGAAAGAGAAAACTTAACAAAGAGTTAAAAAACAAAAACAAAAACAAAACAACAAACCCCAAAGCCTAAGAAAACTAGGTGCTGTTCCTTAATATTTCTGTGGCCTTGGCCAAACAATTAGGACTCTCTGAACCTCAATTTTATCCTTCCAATAATGTAAAAGAAGGAAAGAAAGAAAGAAAGAAAGAAAGAAAGAAAGAAAGAAAGAAAGAAAGAAGAGGAAGGAAAGAAGGAAGGAAAGGAAGGGGTGGGGGGGGAGAGAGACAGAAGAAAGAAAGAAAGGAAGAAGAGGTTAAAATACAAGGAATGTATGCCCATAAGGTGCTATGCAAATGTAAGTTTTTAGTGTTGTGATTTTTAGCAGGCCTCCCTTCTGGAGTCCACAGTCTGATGGACCCTAATCCTCAGAGTCGTGCCAAAAGCTCTCCCTCAACAGGCTGAAGACGTCCAACAGACAATGCCCAGTGAGCCAGCTCCTCCCCCATCCATCAGTCAGCCAGCACCAGGGCTGAGGAATCGTGCAGCTGTCGCTTTCCACCAGCTAGCACGGGCCTTGCCTTTTATTGCTTCTGAGCTAAGGCTCGAACTTCTTTGGCAAAAGCTCTACCACCACAGACTTGTTTGTTTCCCTGCACCTGTAGGTTGCTGAGGGCATCCCCCCGAGACCAGGCGCTCATTAGGGACGGATCACTGGCACAACTCCTGCTGCCCCTCTGAGTTCTGTGTGACTCCAGCCTGCGGAGCTGACTAGGGTCACATCCTGAGCCATGGGATTAAGGCATAAACTAAGGGTGAAATGATGCCATGAGCCTGGAATTTTGGGAAATGCGTGTGTGCGAGTTGAGAACGCTGACGGGGCAGTCCAGGGAGATTTAGCTAGAACTAAAGAATCTTTTAAATCTCAAATTGCTGGCAACTACCCAGCCCTATATCTTTAGGGTTGGGCAGGCTTATTTGGCTTCATGTGCTCAGATGATAGATCAGAAGGACAACAATATGAATTGTCGATTATTGTTCATGAGATAAAAAGAGAAGGAAGAGGCCAGAGACAGCTGGTTGGTATCCATCTATACATGTTTTACCTGCGTTTTTAGAATGGGGAAAGTGACCAAAAAATGTTAATCCTAGAAGGGACCCTCAAGATCATGAGGAATAGGATCCAGAGTGCTTAAGTGAGTTTTCTAAGACTGCACACAATTGGGTGATGACATCTGTACTTTGTGTCAGTCCAATGAATGAGGGACACAGTATTTAAAAATATGGCAAATATGTCATTATGTGTATAGATATGTTATATACAAAGGGTTTTACCACAGGTTTGTTTACTGTGACAAAAAATCAAAGCAACATAAGTATCCATTACGTGGATACACATGATGGAATTCTTTGTAGCCATTACAAATGGTGGAATAGATCTACATTACTGACATGGTAAGCCCTGGGGCTGAGCTAGAGGGATACTTGTGACTCTCTGTTGTGTGACAATAGCAGATGTCAATGTAGCATGTAAGTCATCTGGGGTAAAATTGTATATATGTATGCATATGTAAATATATATGTGAAAAAATGTTTACAATAATTATCTCAGAGGTGAGGTTTTGGATGATTTTAACTTTCTTACTTACATTTTCACGCACTGTTGGAATTTTATTCAAAGATCATGTATCACTTTTTATAATCTGAAACCAAACAGTAAAAGGACATCCTCCTTTTTGTCACAGATATCTGTGTGCAGTTTCAGAGGTCTGCAGGATGGTGGCAGTGAGTTCCCCCGCATCTGGTTCCCTTATAGTAGCTTTCCCCTCAAAAATCTACAAGGTCTGCTCAGCACACAATCTAAAAGGAAGGGTGTTACGGAGGGCATGATGCCTTGGATCTTCAAACAGACGTTGTTAGTACAAGGGTAGATTAAGAGGTTCCCACAGCATCAAGAAAACGTCTCTGTTTAAGAGTAAAAATTAGGAAGAACAGAATGGTTGATTTGAGCCTCTGTGGATGTGACCACCCTGAACAAATGTGTGGCAGAGATTAGGGGTCCCCAACTCTATTTGAGGAGCTTGGGTGTAGCCACAGGCAAGTATAACTAAAGCAAAAATATAACTGGAAAGATGAAACTGAATTAACTGCATTGGATAGCACTGTAATTTGGCTGAAGGTGTAGCACGTTAACCAAGGGGGAAAAACCAGTACAGGGTCTGGAAAATGAGCTCTGTGTATTGGTCAGCATTTATCCAGCCCCGCGAGGGAAGAGCAATTGTGCATTCTGTGGCCACCGGCTCTGCCATGTTCCAGAGCCTTGAAAGACCTTCCTACATACCACCCACCAAGAGTAGAGAGCGCCTGGCATCCACGTGTTTGGAATGGCAAATGCCACCTTGTGTGTGCACACGTGAATGAGTCTTAAGACTTCTGGATTAGTCTTAAGACTTCTGGAAAGACTTCGGATTAGTCCTGTAGGACTTAAAACTATTCAATCAATTGTCCTAAAATTTAACTGGAAAGAGTACTCCATTTTCCAATGAGGCTGAATAATGGAGTCCCCTTACTTAGTGTTTGTTTGTTTGTTTCCACCAAGAAACAGTTCATGTCCTTGAAAGTGCTAACTTAGTCTCGAGATTATTTCTAGAGTATCACTATGTCTGTGTGCTCTCCTGACCACACAGAGCCAGGTGGACCCCTCGGCTGTGCTGTCCAGCTTTGCGCCCTCTTCCCTGGCAATTTTCCTTGGGCAAATGTAAAGATATGTGTTAACTGCTTTCTCGCATCTGTGGAAGTTTAGCCATAGGGGTGCTCTGATCAGCATCTGAGTTTGAGGGGAAAATCTTGAGGCAGAACAGGAGATTCTTTTATTTGGGGATTGGACACTTTACTAATTAAATGTACTAGTTTTTTTTGAAAGTTTATTTATTTTTGAGAGAGAAAGAGGGAGAGGGTACACGAATGGAGGATGGGCAGAGAGAGAGGGAGAGAGAGAGAATCCCAAGGAGGCTCTGCTCAGAGCCCAGTGTGAGGCTCGAACCCACGAACCGTGAGATCGTGACCTGAGCTGAAATCAAGAGTCAGATGCTCAACTGACTGAGCCACCCAGGTGCCCTAAATGTACTAGGTTTTAATTGGATAACTGCAATGTAGCCAGAATCTACTTACTGGACCTGATGCCCACTCTATACAAAAGGAGGGACAGTCACTCTTGAATTCCTTATAAATATTCAGCGCTTTACCTGAAATGGTCCATTAAGCACTAGAAATAATGCATTCAGTAACATGAAGGGCAAAGTGAAGAAGGCGATATGCGGTTAATATCCGTCTTCTAGCGTTGCTGTTGACATTAGCTGGAGAAAGACCTCCTCACTTTTTGTTTTGATCCCCACTTATTGTTTGCTGGTTATTCTTCTCTGGCTTTGGAGCTGCAGTGACGTGGACATGGCTCGGGAGTTCGGTTCGTTTAGCCATTTTGAACATCCATACAAATCCCAGCTGCCTGAAGAACTTAAAGGCAGTAATTAGCATCAATCTGGTAACTGTCCAAGGTGGCTGCATTGGCTCCTTTCCCCTGCCGAGTTCAGATGTCTTCAACAGCCCATCCTCTTCTACGGCAACATCACACCGCTGGGTCGGCAAGACTTTCCACTTGGCTTGAAGTGCCTGACCAGGGGCCCACATTCTTGGAACGCTCTTGGAGTTTCATGAATTTTATCTTTCAAAACCAGTTTCAGGACGAGCTCGCTGAGACAAGAAAGCAGGGGAGACTAACAGGATTGTAGAGACTCTCTATTTGGGGGAATTATACTAAAATGACATCTCAGTGAGACGGACCTGAGAAAGGAAACAACGCAGGTGGAAGAAAACAGTCTGAGGGAGAAAAAAGGACAGGAGAGTGGCAGGAAGGAAAGAGGGAAGAATATGAAATTTCTGATAAAAGCTCAAATTGCAAATACGAGTGGCAAGGGACAAAACACCCATTTGATTTCGGAGGATACTACGTAACTTTTCATTTATTTACCTTTCAAGCAGTGTTTGCTAATATTAACATTGATATCCCCTGCACATATAATGGGGAACATGTTTGAGATTCTTTTTGGCTAACTGACTTTGAGCAAAAACAAGTTAAAGCTATTATTAGTTTTCTTTTCTGGGAGCCATAAGGGGCCAAATCCACCTTCGGAGGTTTCTCCTTGTAGCTCATCATTAAAAGCTCTTGATTCATACGTTCATTAAAAGTGTTTACGCCGGCTCCAACTTGAAAAGCTGCCCTAAATGGCATTGTGCCAGAAGTTGATTCTCATTGCTTCAGAAGGAGGGAAAAATATTCTTGTAGTTGAGGGTGACGCTGTGGCACTGGGCAAGAGGGGACATTCCTTCCCAAGAATAAATGACTCTACTGAGGTCAAATGAAATTTTGCCCAGTTCTTTACCCCCATGGAAAACGAAAGTGTCTGATCTACCCTCCAGATGAAGGGCATGGGAGCACGGAGCAGACAGGCAGATTACCCCGAAGTGTTTGAAAAGACCCGTGCAGATGGCAGAGAGAGCTGTGCTCTCCGGCCCCATGTGGTTTTAGACCCTTGAACTCTTCCCTATCCATAGCCTTATGCTCATGGCCGTGGAAAGAATCAGAATCAGACTTAACATTTTAATCACATCCAGAGGCACGGTAAGCTGGAACTTCAGCCGGAACAGATCTGATTTCCTTCCCAGACTTGACAACTTTGCTTTATAGAATAAGTTCAGTGACATTTCAAGGGTTAATTAGGAGACTTTAGAAATCCTGGACCGGCATTGATCTTTTAAAAATATTTATACAACTTCACTTTATATGATGCCACGTGTGTGTGTGTGTGTGTGTGTTTTAAGAGCTCAAAGCATTTAAGATTTTCTTTCCAAACCCTAAACATTTGCACAAGTACCCAGGAAGGTGAGATTTATTAAGCACATTTGGAAGGCTAGGACGTGGACTCACTTTAAAGTTGAAAGGGGGGCGCCTGGGTGGCTCAGTCGGTTAAGCGGCCGACTTCGGCTCAGGTCATGATCTCGCGGTCCGTGAGTTCGAGGCCCGCGTCAGGCTCTGTGCTGACAGCTCAGAACCTGCAGCCTGTTTCAGATTCTGTGTCTCCCTCTCTCCCTGCCCCTCCCCTGTTCATGCTCTGTCTCTCTCTGTCTCAAAAATAAATAAACGTTAAAAAAAAAATTTAAAGTTGAAAGGTAGGAGGGTGGCTCACTTACCCCCAGGCCAGGCAGTGGGAGAGAAAAACTAGAGCTCCTGTTTCCAGGAGTCCTGTCTCCAGGACCCCTGTCTCAGCGCACTGCCTCTCCCTTTCAAACCCATTGTGGGAATCCAGAAGGACCAAATGACTCCTCCACTGCTCCTTTGTTAACCCAAGAGCACCTCTCCTGCAATGTGTCCTGGCTCCAGATTTCTCTATAAAAAATGCAACCAGACCACATACTCCTCAGCATCCCAGGATTCTATCCCCAGAGTCCAGCTCTCCTCGGGAGGGAGTATGAAACTTGCAGAAGGCATTGGAGGTGAAGGCAAGCCGAGGGGGGCGGGAGGTGAAGGGTCAGAGAGAATATGCTGTCCATTCTGTCCTCACAGCTCATGGAGGATTCCTGGGTCTCACCATCCTCCCCTCTCCAAGGCTTAGGCTGTTCAGAGATCACTGGGCCTCTTAACCTATTCCTGGGAGTGGCTTTTCTCAAAGAGGCACTTTTATTATCAAATGAGTGATGGGGGAGGGGGAGGTGAGGAAAGATAGGAGAAGCTGATGCAGTCTTCCGTCACATCATCAGTTTGTAATGAAAAATCTATGCTGTCTCATCCTTACGGGGACAGAATTCAGTTTTCAAGGGTTGCGAAGATGCAGTATTAAATCAGTGTGTGCACGCATGCGTGCCTGCATGCGTGCGTGCGTGCGTGTGTGTTTTCCCCAGCATCCACTTCAGCAAATATTTTCTCCTTTCCACTTTGAAATATTTTTTCTAAAAAACAAAGGAATGTAGGTTCATTGCAGAAGATTTGGAAACGTGACCCACAAGAAACTGAAATTCACCTGTTAATTTTACCATGTAATTTTATCAACATTTTGGTGAATAGCCACAGTCTGTCCTCTATTCTCCCATGGAATAGAAGTCCCAAGAGGGTAGGGATCTTGCTCACATCTGTGACCCAGAGCTCTGAACAGTGCCTCATGCGTGGCAACGTACAGATATATTGGTTGCATAAATGCATAACTGTAAAAGAATAATTTGGATTACAATTAAAATAGGTTGTCACGATGCAACAGGGAACAGAAATAGAGTTGCCTGGATGTGGCAGACTTGGATCCAAGCTGCAGCTAATAATTTATGGTGGCTCCTTGGATATGTCACATCACCTCTCTGGGCCTGAGTTTCTCCTTCAGTCCAATAACCATAGTTAACATTTACTGAGTGCTCAACTAGGTGCCGAGCATTATCATAAGCTCTCTCCGTGTTATTTCTCACTGCAGCTCTGTGAAATGGGTACCTTCTGCCCCCATCTGATGCACAAGGAAACAGGCCTGGGGAGGCCGATTTATCCACAGCCGCACAGCCAGTAAGTGGAGAGCTGGGCTTGCACTCTGGCATCTGAGTTCTCCTCTCCAGTGGAATGCCTTGGCTATAGGACCAAGTGACTTCCAGGGCCCCTCCCTGCGAAGCTCAACTGCGGAGCAAGGTCCAGATGATTATTACATGGAGATCAGAGAGCAAAGTTCTTAACTGGAGGACTTGCTCCTGAATGTGAAGAGTCCACATGGGCATTCATTCACACAGCGTAATTAGAGACCAGTCTGCTGTTGAAGCAGCGCTCCATCATTCAGAGGCATTACGAGGGCTCGCGTTGTGTCCTGTTCTGGTTCCCAGGACAGCTGTCCCTAGGACGGTGCACCTAAGTCAGGCAGGGAAGCAAGTAGGAACTGAATCTGATCATTTCTGATGGCTGGCAACCCGGATGCATGAGGCAGGGGAGGAGGAATGGGAATCTCCTTTGATGATTAGCGAGGATTTCAACGGGCAGGGCTCTGTCCTGTTCCCTCGCCCCCTCCTCCCCAGATGTACATTTGGACAGATAAGTTGTGTTTGCCTATGCCCATGGTAACCGTGTCTCCTTTTTGGTGAGGAGGAACGGGCTTCGGTAAATAGATCTATTTGTGTGACTCCTAGTACTCATTTGAAGCAATGTCACTCCTTTTTCCACTGTGGTCTGTGTGTGTGTGAGTCAGAGGGAGCCTAAACAGGCTTCTTTGAATTGATGGCTCACTCCCAGCCTCTCTTGACCAACTGCCAACCTAGCAGGGCGTAGCTTACCAACAAATCTTTTTTTTTTTTTTTTTTTAAAGGCAGACTGATTCATAGAAACTCCTTTAAAACGCAGTGAAAAGAAACCGCCCATCACACACCCCAGCACACTAGCGCTGGAAACTTATAACCTCGGGAGGCAGGTCCCTCCCCACACTGTGGTCACATACCTTCAGAAGAGCGGACCAGGCAGCCACCAGCTCCTCAGGGCGCCTCCGTCGCTTAGGACCCTCAGGTAGGACAGCTTCCAGCGCTGCGGGGAAGCTGGGCAAACTTTCTTTCCTTCTCTGCTCTCCTTCTTCTGACCTCGTCACCTAAGCTCCGCGTTTTCTTTTTCCCTGTAGCTATTTGTCTATGAGTCTCTGAATTGAACTCTTTGAAACATCTGGCTGAAAGTGGATACTGAGACAACTTTTTCCATAAGGTTCAGAAAAATGCCTTTTGACTGGGAGCTTGGGGGACCCGGGGTGGAGGGTGGGGGGTAAGTCCGCGGGACTGGGCTGTGATTATGTTTTGCAGTAACTGGGTCCTTGCTCTGAAATGTGGAGGGAGCAGGGATTTTGGAACACGCCAGGATAGGGCATTCTTCATGGGGAAACACTACATGCCTTTGAAAGGGCGCACCGACTTGCCAGATGCTTTCCAGTTTGTCCGTTTGGGTTCAGTTGCTTCAGGATTTGGGTTGTTTCTCTTGGTTGTTCTCTGGTCTCTTTTGGATGATAGGTAGATACGTGCTTTTCTGTTTATTTTGGTTGTTGCATTTGCTCCTGCTCTTTTAGCTTGTTCATTCACTTCTGTTTAAATGTGTTTTTTCCCCCCACAGGATGGGAGGAGGGGGTTGGTTTGTTTAAAGAAAACGGAGAGGTGGGGGGCGGGGGAGCGGGCGGGTTGGGAATCAACTGGTGTGTCAGAGAAAATGCGGGAGAGTTGCGTTTGGTGGAATCAGCCTGATGTGGATTCCAGAGCTCCATGTCTCCTGGCCAGATGTAGAGGATGGGGAGAGGCGGGAGGGAAACTGGGTTTGCAGGAGAGGGTGGGGCAGGGGAACTTCATCTGGTGTAGAAAAATGGTGAATGGCTTTGTGCTTCCACCCCAGAAACAGCTGAACTTTAGTTCTGAGTGGAGAGAAATAATCATTATTATCAGAAATAAGAAAAGAATTTTTTTTTTTTTTTTTAGCTGAATGTGGAAGTTTTCAGCATGGAAGGCAGTGATTGTTTTGGAACATTTTATCTTCTCGCTCTTCCAGAATGTGATTGTGCAAACGCAAACACTAGTATTAATGGTAAAGAGAGTCTGGAGAAAGGAAGAAGGGTGATTTCTATTTGCTTTTTTTTTTTTTTAATGTTTATTTATTTTTGGGGGGGGGGCGGAGGGGCAGAGAGAGGGAGACACAGAACCTGAAGCAGGCTCCAGCTCTGAGCTGTCGGCACAGAGCCCAATGCAGGGCTCGAACCCATGAACCGTGAGATCATGACCTGAGCCAAAGTCAGACGCTTAACTGACTGAGCCCACCCAGGCGCCCCTGATTTGTTTTATTTTTAAGTTAGCATTTTGGCCTAGGTGTGGCCCATTTCAACATAGATACTGGTTTTATTTTTCCTCCACATAAACAAGATGAGGAAAATGGCAGGATTCAGCTTGTCAGACGAAATTAGGCTTTTCCTTTAGAAATGCAATTCGTTGGAAGAGACCATTTCAATGCAATCAGCCTGTGTACATTGTACAGACAAGGCGCCTCGTAAAACCGCCCTCGAGGGGATGATTAACTAAGTGCAAGGGAAACTTTTCAAGCTGCAGGGAACTCCCACATTTGCTTAAAATGTTTATTATTTCCAGATTACATGGATGTGGATTCAAGGAAGCCATTATTAAGTTGATAGTAATGGTATTCTATGAATCCAGCATGAACCTTCTTGTAGTTCTGTGCAACTTAACGCTATAAGCAATATTTATCCAGTCAGCACATAGAAAATACTGACAAATCTGGGAGTGTCGGCCATCACGAATTGCATTTTTTGTGTGTGTGCATTTCACATTACACTGTAGTTCTAGCAGTGAGAAAATACGCTGTATGTTATTTCCTGGCGTTTTAGGGCAATTGTTGAAATGCTGTTCTAATTCTTGCCTTTCCCACTGCCTCTAAGTAGTGAGGGAACTCCCTAGCTGCAGGAGTGTTTCTGGATTTCAGCTCTAAGTCTTTGAAAATACTGAAATGTGAGGGTTATTTTTTTCCCCCTGCAGCCTCCCACCCTCAGAGTCGGATTGAATTCCACCACAGACTCTGAAGAATGGGGCGGGGGTGGAGTGCTGTCTGGAGGGCTGCAGGACATCCGGTCTGGCATCCTGGTCAGAGGACCCCCCAGATTTTACATTGTTTGAGGGCACTAAACTGTCCGGAGAGTTGGCACAAGGCCATCAAGGGCCAACCCAGAGCGGATCACATCCCAGAACAGATGCTGGCTACTTCCCAGGACTACAGGGCACATCTCTGAGGAAAGGAAAGGCATCCCTTCTACTGGCCGCTAGAAAAACTTACTGTGACTTTCTCAACTCTTCCTGCTTCCCTCTAAGACCCGCTTAGGCCTATCCAGTTCCCAGGGGCCATCCAGACTCCAGGGGGCCTTGCGAGTGGGCTCCATAAAGACCACCCTGGGATGCAGACCCTCTTGGCTTGGTGTGGAGGGTGCAGTGGGGGTTGGTTCATGCCAGATGCACAGGGATCAATGGAGAGACAGCAGTCAGCGACCTAGAAGGCTTAGAGATGAAGCAAAATGTTTTCCTGTAGACTCCTCAGAGCCCGATAGGAAGTATATCTGACAAATGGCCATAGAAAAGGGCACACGGCAAATTTAGTTACACTTTGTCTTTAATTTTGTTCACCAAATTCTCAGTTTGAGGGAGATTCTCAGTCTGAGGATCAATTCATTCATTCTCCACCATATGCAGAAATCCTATTTTTACACCACCTTGGACAGATGGCCACTTTACATTTCCTTAAAATTTCCAGAATAGGGGTGCTCACTACCTCCGAGTGAGAATCTCCGTGCTCCCCCACTACCACCCGCCCACTTTGCCAGACAACTCTAATTATTAGAATTTCTTAAATTCAGCACAATCGGCTTCTCTATAACTTCTATACTGTGCTCCTAGTTCTGTTCCTGGGCATGCAGAAAATATCTCTTCCATTTTTGTTGTCGCTCTACTCTTATTCTCTAAACGCTTAACCCTTAATTAATGTTCAATGGATAAAACTTGACGAATTGGTATTATCATTATTACCTAAGACTCCGAGAGAGCAGGAAGCATTTTTAAAACTTTACAACTATGCACGTCGTCAGCCATACCCACAGGATTTGATTCTGAGGGATTTCATTTTCTAAACACACGAATATGGTTTCTTCTTTCACTTACCACGAGTATATCCAAGGCTGCCGAACACAAAAGCTCAGAGACATTTGGGACTCTCGGACGTACAGACCCAGAGGGGACACACCCAGTCGCTACTTATGGAGGTGATGGTTAAATCAGTCAATCTAACACCAGAGGCACAGGCTTCGAACTTGGCCTTGCCGGGGTTATCCCGTAACTTGGTTTATAGTTCACGTAGCTCACACCTTTACATTGTTACCACCTGTCATGATAGCTCCAGGAACACGCTGCCAATCCATTATAACCCCAGACTAATTGCTTGGCCAGCACAATGGATGTCAGTCCTGGAGAAGAGCTCATAACCTTTAGCCAGGGTAGATCTGAAAGTTTCTGACCGTGACATTCTCTTTTCCAAGACTCTTCCCAGTTCTGCTTAGATGATCCCGGATTTCTGTTCAGTAATCAAGGGAGCCTTGATTGCTTGAATTCACAATACCCCACCCCCAAACACATATGTCTTGAGACCACTTTTTGTGATACTTCAGTCCCTGGTGCCCTGAAATAATTTCTTGCAATTTAACTGAGAGATCCACTGACACTGAAGCATAAAAATAAAAGTACAAACCCTTGTGGCGATCTCTGTTTCTCTCTCTTCCTTTGAAGAAATATTTGGGTCAGCATTTCTGGAAATGGGCATTTCCCAGGAACTAAAATGGACTCCTCCGCTCTTGGTGCCATTGACTTGATGTGGATGCGGCAGCTTTCGTATTTCCTGAGTCTGTTTCACGAATTCTTCCCTCAAATGGGGTAGTTAAAATTGAGAACACGGGCATAGGTTGAAAGTGGTGGTAAGAATCTCGGGGCAGATGCAACATGGCTGAATAGGGGAGGGAGGGTTGTGGTCTGGTCCCCACTCTGTCCTGTGACCATGGGCAAGTCACTTGTCTTCTTCGTGGAGGGAACAGAGCTTGATGGTCTCCACGGCCTCCCTGTGGCTCTGAAATCTTATTGTTCTAAGGTCTTATCGTCCCGTTTTGAGGGATCCCTTGGCTCATGCTGATAGTTCAATCCATAAAAGTTGGGAGAAAAGTTAATTGAGGCATCGTGTTGCATCGCAGGGCATTTTACACAAGGTTGAGGGTCCAGGCAGCCTCCTGGGCTCATCTGCTCTGAGATTCCTTTCGCCTTGTCATCAGATAGTAATGATTCACCCAGCTCTTGGAAGAAAAGGAAGAGGTTTGACTGATTACCCACAAAGGGCGCCAGCTCAGATGAGAAGAGGCAGGCCATAGAAGCCTGTTAAGACACTGACAACAAAAAAGGATTCACCAGTAACCAAACCAGGTTTAGGAAGAAACTGAGCTGGTCCTGGGAAAGGAGCTCCACCCTCTTGTCTGGGAGGGGGGCCCTGCAGCGTGAGGGTGTGGCGGTAAAGGTGTGGACGAGCGAGAGTGAATCTTAGAATCTTCAAATTCAAATAGTTGAATAGAACAGTCGTAGAGGAGGAAGAGGGAGCGGGTGCAAAGGCAGGTGTTTCCTTAGGCTTGTGTGTTGAGGGAGAAGAAGAAGTGCCACTGGACAGTTCTAGAAGAGGGAGAAAGAGCACCGCGGAAAGAGAAAGACAGGGAGAAGTGCGGGAAGGATCCCACCCTATTTCCTTCCCTTCTTGTCTGGGGAACACTCCCCCCCCTTCAATGTTTCTGAACATTCCTCAGGGTCAAATATTTTGTTCTTTGTCCCCTGTGAAGAACCTTTGTTGCCCAAGCTACAAATGTTGGTCAATACATCCTTGGTGTCATTTGAATTTCCACTGAAAATTTATGCCAACAGGGCAGTGATCTCCCTTGATGTTTTTCCTCTTTTCAGAAGGCTCCGATCAGAGCTAAGAGCAAAATGAAGTCCTTGATACTTTGACTTCTCTCATATAATCAAAGGCCCCTCCTTGGGGGCGGGGGTGCTGGAGATGGGGAACTGGAGAGAGGTTTGGTATCCTGGAACGGTGAGTTAGGCTGGCGGGTGCGTCCCGGCTTCCCTTTGCTGGATGTGGCTTTGGTGGAGAAGGGACGCTTGTGCTGTGGGTGGGGGCCAGGATGGAACGTTGGAAGCGTGTCTTAGGGCTTGCAGTGTGGGGATCTGGTCTGGGACTTTTGGTGGCTCTGTTGTGGGCCTCCTTAGCAACATGACAGGAAGAAGCAGCTGCCCCCGGCACTGTTTTGAGGGGGCACTGCTGACCCTCTGATGAACCAGGAGGTGGTGGAAGGAACAGAGTGAAGGGTAGCTATGGTAGGAGGTCTAGAATGTCTGCTGAACCCCGAGACAAATACGGGAGAGAGAAGATCATGCTGGAATGGAGGAGGCCCGGCCTGGAGGGTGCGAGACGGTGGGTTTCAGTTCCCCGTTCTGGTTTAGCTCCGGGGAAGGTGCATTTTCTCCTCGGTTCAGGGACTGGACTAAAGAACTTCTACACCTCTAAACAATCGCTCTCACAAAGAGTAAGGAGGCCTGTGCCCCCCCCCCCCCCCCCCCCAGCACACTTGCCTCTGGCGGCCTCCCTCCCAGCCCTGCGGGCTCTCCAGGCCGCTTTGCTGGTTGAAGCATGTTGCCGCCACCTACTGTCGACCCGCCCAAGTGCCCCTGGGCTGGGCCACACCTTGATTTTCTTCCCAGACCCTAGTTATTGTCTTGGCAACCTCTCCCTCAAAGGCATTCTGGTGGCCAGGACACTCCTCTTTTGTCAGAAGCAGAAGACAACCGCAGCTTCTGTCCTCACCCTGGGGGCCGTCGCCCCAGCGGCCTGGACAGCTGCGGTCTGGGGGCGTGGGCTGGTCCCCGCATCACAACCCAGGTCTGGCCTGAGCCTTTGCAGATGTTGCCAGATCCACCCCCTGCTTGGACACAAAGGAGGACAAGAGGAAATGAGAGAGAGAGAGAGAGAGAGAGAGAGAGAGAGAGAGAGGCTATTCTCCTTGGGAGCATCTGCAAAAGCAAGATTCATGCTACTTGTTTGTTTTTAGCATAGTCGTCAGCCCTTGGATTCTGCCAGAGAAGTTGAAAGTCCATTTGGCCGGCCTGAGCCTCTCATCTCAAGTAAAGGAACAAAAAGAATCCCCAACAACCATCTAGCCTTTGCTCTGTCAGGCACGAGCCCCTCAATCCGCACGCTAGCCCTCTGAGGTCTACAGATCACGGTTAAGAAACGCTGCAGTCAACAAATCGCCACAATGTATACTCTACATGTCTTACAATTTCATGTTAATTATACCTCCACAAAACTGAAGTTAAAAACAGAAGTGATGCAGTCAGGATTTGACCCTGGAGCCCATGTTCTTCATCACTGCATACTCTTTCTCTGTAGGAGGCACCAACCAGAGAGGTGATGTGATTTTCCCAGTCAGAAGTTAGAGGCAGAATTTGTTGGAGATTTTGGTTTTCTAATAGGTGCTTGCCTTTTTCCTTCCTTCCTTCCTTCCTTCCTTCCTTCCTTCCTTCCTTCCTTCCCTTGTCTTCTTTCTTTCTTTCTTTCTTTCTTTCTTTCTTTCTTTCTTCCTTCTTTCTTTTTCTTCCTTCTTTTTTTCTTTCTTTTTCCCTTTCTTCCTTCTTTCCTTCTTCCTTCCTTCCTTCCTTCCTTCCTTCCTTCCTTCCTTCCTCTTTCTTTCTTTCTTTCTTTCTTTCTTTCTTTCTTTCTTTCTTTCTTTCTTTCTTTCTTTTTCTTCCTTCTTTTCTTCTTTCTTTTTCTTCCTTCTTTCTTTCTTTTTCTTCCTTCTTTCTTTCTTTCTTTTTCCCTTTCTTCCTTCCTTCCTTCTTCCTTCCTTCCTCTTTCTTTCTTTCTTTCTTTCTTTCTCTTTCTTTTTCCCTTTCTCCCTTCTTTCCTTCTTTCTTCCTTTCTTCCTTCTTTCTTCTTTTCTCCTTCCTTTTTTTCAATACCATGCTTGTTCCCCCACCCCCACCCCCTGGTTCTTCATCCCTAACTATGCGAGAGTTTGTGCTAGTTTATACCAAGGTCAGTTAAAACACTACTCTTTCTCTAATAACCCCCATTTATTATCGATAGACCACGTTTGAGAGATGGACCCCCCTTTCTTCCAGGACCATGAAAAAATAGTTGTTTCCCCTAGAGCATGTAGTTTTGCAGCTTGATTCCTGATGTTTCTCCTGGTCATAAACTGCTCTGCATGTAAAAACATCAGGCCCCGTGATGATGTAGCTATTGTGAGATACAACCTGAAATTCTTTCCTTCCACACCAAACATCAGACAGCCAGAGGCAGGAGGAAATGGCCCTTTGGGATCCTTTCTTTCCACATGTTTCCCACGGAGAAATTAACACCGCCCTCTCCCACCCCTACGTAAAAACAATATTTAGAATGGAAAGTACGCTTGACATAAAACAACAATAACAATGGCCAGAAAAGCTCATCTAAGGTCTCATCCACTCAACCTGCTTTTAATCCCAGCCTTTTCCTCCTCCGGACACATCCTCTCCGACTGCTCCCAAAAGAGAGTGTTTCCTTTTCTGCTTTTGTGTTAAATGGACATCCACTTTGCCAACCCAAATGATCCTCGATGGGACACAAACACATCAAAAACAAACCAACCAAAGCAGAATGATCCTGAGGAGGATAGAAAGGCTTGGTGTTGCCACTCTACACAGTGTCCTTACGGAGGAGCAGCAAGCAGCCACCGTTGGGTGTCACGCTAAGGGAGGTGGCGCAGAGATAGAGGCTGACTCAGGGAAATCATGTGATCAGGGGCAGCTTCATCTTTCATCTTTTCTCGTGCCTCGCAGGAAGTACCACGTCTTTGGTCAGATGGTGTGAGAAAGCTTTCTTCAAAGTTTACAGTTACCCAGAAAGGCACGGAGATTTCACAATCAGGAAAACATGATCCAATGAAAAGACAGAGTCGTGTCTAAAGTCGAATAAAATCAAGACTGTATTATGACATGATTGAGATTTAGGGGTCTACGGTGATGTCCTTTGGTTACTTCTCTGATAGCATGGAAGTGCTGCTTCAAAGGTGACCATTCTGGAGAATGCCTTGGAGGCAGCTTTATTTTTTATTTTGTTAAAAAAATTTTTCTTAGTGTTTATTTATTTTTAAGAGAGAGAAAGAGAGGGCAGGGTGGCAGCAGAGAGAGAAGGAGACATAGAATCTGAAGCAGGTTCCAGGCTCTGTGCTGACACGGTGTTCAAACTCACAAACCGTGAGATCATGACCTGAGCCAAAATTGGATGCTTAACCAACTAAGCCACCCAGACGCCCCTGAAGAGGCAGCTTTAGATTAAAGGCAGAACTAAGATAAGGGGTAGGAGTTGCCAAGAGCAGATTCTGATGCATTGTCAGAAGGACGTTTCTAATGGGAGGGTCTTGGCAAGTAGTGAGCTCCCTGTGACTGGAGGAGTTTAAGCATGACTTAGTTCCATGGTATGGATTTGTAGCTGAGGTTCATATATTAGGGAGAAATTTTAAGGCCCCCCTCTCAGTCTAGACATTCTATAACTTAAAGAGATAGAAAAGTTAAATCTGTGCACAAATTAGTGGTTAGAAATTTAAGATATTTTCTTTGCATTCACTTATATCTTCTTAAATAAAAGGCAACAAACACATATATACCCTTGTATGTTCAAATGTCAAAATTACTCAGGAAAATATTCGTATGTTTACATAAGTATTTACATAGGAATATATAACACGGAGCTTGCATATAATAATATGCTCAATACATAGTTATAATCATGTACAAATGATTTCTAAAAATTGTAAAAGACTAAAGTTTGTGTATGCCTTCCTAACAGCCTTCCTAACAGCATTTATTTGCTCACTGAATGGAAGTTTACTTGGTACCTGTCATAGACAAGACTCTCCTTTCGGAAACTTAGAATCTTAGGGGTGAGAGAGCCAAACATTGCCATAAGTAATTTTGTTACCAGGCAGATTGCCCCTAGTGGTTTTAATAAAGAGCTATGCAAGGTTATTACACAGTGGGGGAAAATGACTACTTCTGACTTATGTATCTGGGAAGGCTTCTTAGAGAAGGCGGGATTTGAGCTTCTTTGAAAAAATTTTGATAGGTAGTTCCTGGAGGAAGCACACTTGAAAGCAGGGCTCTTTCTTTGGAAATCAAATCCTCAGGATTCCCAGGGCCAGAGTAAGGCGTTTGGAGCCTCTTTTCCAGTGGTTGGTGGAGGGGGTGGTGAGGTGCTTGGAGGATTTTGAGCAGAGGAGTGACAAGGTCAGATAACGAAGTGGCATAGAGGGTACAGCAGAGAAGGAAGAGCTCAGAATGAGGACCACCGGAGAGGCTGATGCCGTGGTCCACGTTAGGATCTGAACTGGGCAAGGACAAGGCGAACAGAAAGTAAGGGGTGGATGAGGGATAAATAATGGAGGAAGAACCCATGACCTGACTATGGTTTTTTGAGCTATAAAATTGGGATGAAAGGAAGGAGAGATGGGGAATTTGGCAGCTGGCCATGATTTCTCCCTTCTCCCCAGAGAAGCTTGGGTTATACAAGGCTGTCAGGAAAATGACCAAGCTGTCTTCGAGCTAGGCAGCTGATTCACATGTTCTCAGAAAGCTCTCTTGCACCATCTGGTAAAGGATGCCTCCCTGTGTCTTTGTCCGGGAGAGTCTCACCCACTCTCAAATGAATCGGGGACATTTGACCTCTGTGCGACTCCCTCTCTGCTCACATAGCCTCCGACCTCCCCACCCTCCACCCCCATTTCTGATTATGTTGCACCCCCAGGCTCTGGCTAGTTCTTCAGTGATTGAAGCCCAGGATTTCCACCACTTCCTTTGCTGGAAGAGTGGGTTTTTCATTGTCCTATTCTATTGTGTGGCTCCCAGTTATTGTGACTTAGACCACCACCCTTAAAGAACTGCATCCCCCAGACTCTGGTGGTGGCAGTTCAATAAATACACATACTCTGTGGTGGGGAGAACTTATCTGACCCTAGCTTAACAACCATGGAGCCAAATCACCAACATCTAAACTCCTCTTCTGTATCTTTAGAAGTCAATTATTCTCAAAGTCTCTGCAGTATTACGTACCCATCAGAAAAGGAAAGGTGCCCATAGGAGCCTGATTTGTTTCTCGTGGTCAGAGCATCCCAAAAATTAAGGCAAAGCAGTCTCAATAGCTATGTTCCTTTGATTCTTTCATATTTTTGGGGAGTTGGAGGGCATAAAAGGAAGGCAAGAAACCAATAAAGATTTAAGTGGATGGAGACAACCTGGAGAGGACAGTTATCCCCCCTCCCCCACCCCACCTTTAGGTAGTCATTTAGAGCTCCAATTATCTTATAGAATTTGTAATTCTCAAGGTCATTTCCACTAACTGTGATAATTTTCTTTCAGCAAAGAACTTAATGCAAACCTAGAATGGTGAGTGTTGTGAGATTTGCATTGGGACTAGGAGCATAAAAAGACTGCCGCTCCTATGTGGGGTGGGCAATTTGAGAAGAAAAGGGGAAGCGTGGTCAGGAATAAAAGATGGCGGTGGTGGAAAGGGAACTGGCTGGTCTGTATGTTTGGGAGAAAAAGAGAGAGAGCTGCTGTGTGGCTCTAAGTCTCAAACTTCCTTTTCTTTTAATACTCAACTTCTCTCTAGAGTCACAATGCATGCCTCCCATGCTTTTCTCAGTTTCCTGCTCAGCCCAATCATATCCCTGAGCACCCCTGTCTCAAGAAATCCTACTCTGCTTACAGTGATGGGTGGAGAAATATGTTCCTTGCAACTCACATAGAACAGTCAGTGGATGTCCTAGCCTTTAAGAACACAGTGAGTGCACTAGCTCTGTTGGCTTAGGTTTAAGTACCATAAATAATGTTATGGGAGTCCCCAACAACCAACTGACAAACTTTGGGACTGCCCAATGCACCAAATGCTCTGAAGGTTAGGCATTGCACCTAGTTATTTAGAATTGCAATGCTGTTATTTTGTACTTCCTGGTTTGAGCTGCCCAGCTGTGACTAAGAGTATGCTTTCCACTGGAGAGTGCCATCCAAAGCATTTTAGAGAGGTCTGAGGCAGAAGCCAATTATTGTTTTAGTGAAACCAACTGCCAAGGAAAAAAGTTGTTACAGTCAATACTTCCAATGATATGGATATTCAGAAATGGTTTCTTTTCAGTGCTTTTGTATGAAGTGAGATACATACCAGGGTGGGGAATGAGTCTCCTTGCAAGCTGCACTGCTGGTAGAGGGTGGGTGGAAGGTTTAAGAGCATGAGAACTTCTGTTATTTATCCCCATTCTGCTCTGCTATTAGATCTCCAGACATTCACCCATTAGGTAGAATGGTTGTCTATGAACATATCAAGATTTCCTCTGCCACCTTACCTCTGGGTGAGGGTTTCTCTGCTGGGGATACTCTAGTATAGGGACTGGGTGACTAGGAACAATCCAGATGAGAAATTTAAGAAGATAGTTTATTCTGTTTCCAAATGTGTTACAGAGGGCCACTGAAAACAATGGAAGCCCTCCTAAGCTGACAATGGATGACGCTAATAAAACCTGATGAATTGGGGGCACTGAAAAGATGGAGAAGTTGTATGTATTATGTGCTATCTCCAGCTAAATACCCCTTACTTCTGGTTGGATACAGCAGCCAAAAGCAGAGGAAATTATGTGTTCTATACACTAAGCACTCTTGCCAATTCAAGACGTTTTGCTCCTTTCCTCAGCGGATAGATGTGGTACGATCACGATCACAGGAATCTAAGATGAAAGAGAGTCACTTCTTTGCTTGATTCCCCCACCCACTCCTCCGGCTTGCACAGGCAGGGAAATAATGATCAGGTGGGGCTTTGGCTTAGATCAGCAGTGAGATCCAGCCTTGGTTCTGGTGGCAGTGGCTACAGGTCTCATTTCACAAGCAGACCAGAGCACACCTAGTTAAATCACACCACGTTCAGTCCAGGGAGCAAACAATGCTTACAGCAGGCAAAGAGAGCATCTGCAGATGACTGGCCTGAAGGTTAAAGCAGCCAGGAAAAAACAGCAGAGCACACACAAAACACAAGGGAAGGTACCAGGCCCTGGGGAAAGGGAATACCACACGACAGGGCACTATAGGACCTCTCCTTCATAAGGCCATTACCCTCCAGATCAGGAGAGAGATCAAGAGGCTGAGGGGTAAGTTGGGTGGGCTGAGGTGGATGTGCAGTAGGAGGAGGGTGTATGGAATGCAATAATGTTCAAGTCATCAAAATGGAGAATGTAAGCTGAGCAGGGATGAAAGGAATCAGACTTACTTCGGAGGGTTACATAGCAACCCAAGGGGGCAGAAATTTCTACTGAATTCCCAACAGCATGCAAGGCAGGGAACTCGCGATGTTTCCTCCACCTCGTTTAAGAAGCCTCATTTGGTGTACTGTATTCTGTTCTTGGCCCCTCAATCTTTTCCCACTTTTAGGAGGAGGGTGTTTGTCAATTAGAAGCCAAAGGAATAAAAAAAGCATTTATAGAGCCCAAGGAGGATTAAACATATGACTCGTTATGTAATAATTTGTAATCCCCTGAAGTCAGCCATTTCCTTTCCCCATGAAGGTCAAGATCAGGATCCAGGGATGGTGTGAGCTTTCTCCTTCTGATTCCTGAGGGTGTGTTCTTAGTGGTCTCCCCACTCACAGGGCAGGTATTAGGCATAATGACAATTTCTAAGAGCCCAAAATGATCTGTACACACTGCCTTGTGATGTACATAGAAGATATCCTACTACTTGTACTTCTCATAGGGCAGCCTAGTGACTGACTGGTTATATTGGCAACAGCCACTCTCAGTTTCATAGAATAATAATAGGAATACTAATAGCCACAACCAAAGCCGCCCTGTTAGCACCCGCCATGTGGCAGGCACTGGGCTAGTTTTACTTTCATGATCCAGTTTAACCCTCCTGTCTCCCTGTATAATTAACATTGCAGCCCCCACTTCCTATAAGAGGAGACTGAGACTGAAAGGTCAAGTGATCTTATATGATTCTAATTCCACCTGTTTAATTCGGAAACCTCTTTTCCCTGTGCATTAAAGTCAAGCAGAAAATTGCGGAGGTATGCACGAACCTGCGAAAAGCAAAAATAAATTTGAATGTGTAGGAAGATTATTAATAGCAGGCATGAAAGCTCCAAGCTCTCCCCTGAAGCGGCAGGATAAACTTCATGATTTTTGTCATTCACAGTGAAATTGGACACATTCCTACAAAGTAGTCTGGGTTGAAGGGAAGTGTTGGGATTGGGAAGGAAGGCAGGGGTTGCTGGAGACAGTCGGGATGCACGGAGGGGAAGCCAGCGTCTGCCTCTCATTCCCGGCCTGTAAAGAGCAAGTCTCCCTCAGTTACATTAGAACATTCTAGACTTTGTGGGGTTTTGTTTGTTTGTTTGCTTGTTTTAGAACATTCTAGACTTTGAGTACTGATGAGGAAAGTGAGAGGAGATAAAAGGCACCTGAAGTGTTGGGACGATAGCATCAGTGCTGGCCACGAAATACCTGGGACAGCAGGAAGGTGGCTCAAGCACGCTCCAAGCTTCAATTAAATTAGGTGGAGTGAGAGAGAGAAGCAGGACAATTGCAGGATGTGCACAGCCATCTCCTCCTAGGTGGGGACATCCACATATCCACTCTGCTGTGAATAACCTCCAGCCCTTTCCTTTTGAAGTCCCTTGAGCCTATACTGCATCGTAACTATTGTGGGCATGATAAAGCACTCCCTCCGCAGCTGACATAAATCAGAATACCCACTCCCATGTGCATCCTGCATATTTTCTTTATGATCAGTGGGCTCCCTTTTTCTCCTCTGCGGAGATTATGGCTGAACGCTTTTGTTATCCGTACCCATTCTTAATGCATATTACTTCCCAGTCCTCCTAGCACGTGAGTTATGCATTTGCCTGTCTTCTCCATTGGGTCCTGAAGGATTGGACTTTGTGTAAATGTCACGCACAAATAGATGGCACCTTTAGTGGTGTTTCAGGCTGCATGCTTCTAAAGCCCCAGAATCGACATCCTGCATCAACAGAAATACAGCACTGTGCCCTAGACAAATAGCAGAGTCCCTACCATGAGCCACACACAGCCCAAAGGCTCAGGTGCAGTAACACAAATCTGAACTGTTCAATCAGTAGGTGATCAGACCATTAAACTGTAATTAGGTTGTTATAATTATTGAATACCAAACAACATAATAATAACAGAAGTTGTGGCTCTCACATTTTATAGCTCACCCGGGATCAAATTAGTGGCCTATTCAGTCTCTGGGCATAGTAATAGCTGCTGTTCTGTAGAAGGAATCCACTTCTATTAATATCACTGGGTGAGCAGTTTGATAGAGGCACGGACCCTTCCTCAGTGGAAAATGGAAATTTATAGGACATCGTTGCACAGAGACCTGGAAGTTACAACTGTGAAAAGGCCTTTTAAAAATCCAAGTTTTACTTTTTGGTGCTTACACCACAAACGAGATAAAACACCAACGGTGATAAAATGTGGGCTTTTCTTTTTTTGAAACAGGCTGTATTAGAGAGAGGAGTATATAAATCCTTGAGAAGTGGAATTATGTTTATATTGAGGTGTATGTAAGCAGACGAATAGGCACTTAGGAAACTAGGTTAATACGATGTTTCTAGGAATTTATAATGAAATTGTGATGGTTTTTATTGCAGCTCCTCCTGACTTTAGCAGATAGTCCACGCATGTGGGAAAGCTGAATCATCTTACTGAAACTGACAGTAACCTTTTTTCCCTCCTTTACCTTCTGTCTTTTCAGAATTCTCTTCGCTCTTGAAGCATCAAAAAGCCAAGATGCTGGTATTACTAGCTGGTATCTTTGTGGTCCACATCGCCACTGTCATCATGTTGTTTGTCTCCACCATTGCCAATGTAAGTAACGTTCTTTTTTTCATTCATTCACCCAGAAGTTATTTGGATATTTATATAAAGCGCTACAAAAGAAGTTTGAGCCACAACCCCTGCCCCTTGTGAATATACAGTTTAGTTGTGGAAAACAATAAACACACGCGCGCACTTCCAACGATTAAACAGCGGGGGGGATAAAAGCCAGTGTCAACAGCCAGGGCTCTAGGTGTCTAGGGGCTGGAGAAGACAATGAGACTTCTTCAGCCTCTAGCAGAATCTTCTCCGGAGGTGGAGCTTGGAGGATGGGCAGATGGGCGGGGTCTCTTGGCAGGCGATGAATCGAGGAAGGAGTAGGGACGCATTCCAGGCAGGAGCGCTAGCCAGCCGAGGTGCCTGCCTCCTTGAGGGAGAACCTTTGTTCAGGGCGGAATGAGGACAGCCATGTATGCAGCAGGAGCAGAACTTCTCTTCCTTCTGGGCACCTTGATTAGAAGGATAGATGGGAGAGAGAGGATGAGAAGCTGTGGTTGCCAGACTGACACATTCAAATTCTGAGCTGAGAGTAGCACGTGAAAGTGGCATTTTGCGTGATTAACCTGGCTCCACGGAATTAACTCACTTAAACAAAACAACATAAAAATATGGAGGTAGCAGGAGCCTTTTCTCTCCGAAGCTTGGGCTACTCTGACCTCTAGTGGTAGTCGATAGCATCACATTTGCTTTTGTTGCGCTTTTCTCAGAAAGAGACAAGACAGCTCCTCGCACACAAAAATCAAGGCCACCCATCACTAGATGGGTCAACGGTGGTTCCAGAATCTCTTTAGGTCCATGTTACAGTTAAAGAACAAATGGGCTTTAAATTTCAAATAGAAGAGTTTGCTAACATTGGGGGGGGGGGGGCGGTGATCATAAGCAGGGCTAATTTAAGTACAACTCTGATAAGACAGAATCGCCGCCCATGAGGCCTTCTCCAGACTGCAGGTTGGCCATTCTATACACCAGCCCCTAAGTCTCTGAGAATAACGACAAGCCCAGTGAACGACTTCAAACCGCAGAAGTGGAGGCCAAGAGTGCTGAATGTCTGAATTATCAGCTCCTAATACAGGGCTTGGCACCTAGCTGTTTCTTGAATCAAGAGCAGGTGATCACACGTTCTTGGACGTGTCCTTCCAGCAATGCTCATTCTAACAGGTGCCGTGTGTGGACAAGTGGATGCTTGTTTTTCAGAAGAAGAATGTTTTTTCTTGGTCCAGGTGGGAAGGGACACTGGCACCACAGTGAGCCTTGGGGAATACGTTTTGGTCACTCTTCTACTTTTAGGGGCCTCGACATTCTTCTGTTTAGATGAAAGTGGCTTCTTGACACGCGGCCCCAGAGAAGCTGTGTGATTTGTCTTTAGCCACACACTCTTCCATCTTTCCTCTTGGGACCTTTGTGACTTCGGTTTGAGTCACATCTCATTTCCACCAAGGGATGGGGGTGCTGAGCCGTATTTGTGGCTCAGTACTGTGTATTGCTTAAGATTCGATCCCAAATCTGATCTGTTATTTCTTTTTCTTTTAAAGCAGAGGGTGAGTTTTTCAACCACCGTTTGTTTCCTTTTGGTTTCAGGTCTGGATGGTTTCAGATGATACAAAAACATCGGTAGGTCTTTGGAAAAACTGTACGGGTGGCAACTGTGATGGAGCCCTGTCGTATGCCAATGAAGGTATGTATTCAAGGGCTGTGCTTGGTCCTGAGGGTTGGCGTGATCAGAGAAAAGTCCAGCCCATCCGGGACGAGTCAGTCTAATACCCTTGTTCTCCTCCTCCTGTGTCCACAGATGCCCTCAAGGCCGTGCAGGCTTTCATGATCCTCTCCATCATCTTCTCCGTCATCTCTCTCGTGGTCTTCGTGTTCCAGCTCTTCACCATGGAGAAGGGAAACCGCTTCTTCCTCTCGGGGGCCACCATGCTGGTGTGCTGTGAGTATCGCAGTGGTGGGCTCCCGTTCGTGCAGGAAATGCTTTTATGTGGGTCTTACCGAGGGTGCTCCCGGCAACTCGGACAGACAAGCACATGGCTCAGTGAAGTCACTTTGGACAGCTTTGTCCCCCGGTTGTTTGTTCTCTTTTTGAGAACCCCTGATCGCTGCTTGGAATGAGTGCTGTCAGTTGCTTCATTGTTTAAACCTTGCGCTCCTGGGGCTGCCCTGTCGCTAGTCCTTGTACAGTGGACACTTGAGGGCAGGAAGCTGGCGGTCCTTAGAGAGCCGAAGCCACTGCCACAGTGCATGGCCTTAGTGATGTTCTTGTTCTTCGTCCTTCTTCCCAAACACACAGAATTTGGTGAGAGGCTGTGTTCTTTTGTATCCTGGGCAGCCTGCCTACATACGTGGGGGTCCAGAAGGAAAAGCTGAGTGGCGGACATGAAGTTCCGTGTTTTGCTTCACACTTTTAGCTTCTCAGAGCAGTAGAGATATGAGAGCCCAAACACCTCTAGTTTACCAACACAACCATCGAGGTTGGTCCAGGGCAAATCATAAGAACAACACTTTGGGGCTAAATGGCCAGGTTTTATCCTCCCGATGAGGGAAATAGGATCTTTTAAAAATTATACAATCGGGGCGCCTGGGTGGCTCAGTCGGTTAAGCGGCCGACTTCGGCTCAGGTCATGATCTCGCGGTCCGTGAGTTCGAGCCCCGCGTCGGGCTCTGTGCTAACAGCTCAGAGCCTGGCGCCTGTTTCAGATTCTGTGTCTCCCTCTCTCTGACCCTCCCCCGTTCATGCTCCGTCTCTGTCTCAAAAATAAATAAACGTTAAAAAAAAAAATTAAAAAAAAATTATACAATCTTTTTTCTTTGTTTTAATGTAAACAAACAAACAAACAAACAAACCTAAACTCTTTTTTCCCCCTTGCAGGGCTGTGCATTATGGTCGGGGTGTCCATCTATACTCATCATTATGCCAGTGGTTACGGAAACCTCTACATGAAGAGTCACCATGGCTATTCCTTCATCCTGACCTGGATCTGCTTCTGCTTTAGCTTCATCATTGGCATTCTCTATCTGGTCCTGAGAAAGAAATAAGGCTGAACAAATTCATGGGGATCCGGGGGGGTGGGGGTGGGGAGAAGGAAGCCGTTGAATCTGGGAGGGAGGTGGAAGGTGCCATGCAGGAAAAACCAAGAGAGGGGCGGGGGGCGGGGAGGGGAAGTAAGGGTGGGAGAGGCTGAAACCCAAACCATTCCTGAGGAGGTTCTCTATGGTGGAGCCCCTGCCCTTAGGAGAAAGTAATTGGCTAGTACTCTGCTGCTCCCTTGATGCGGGCCCCAGGAGAGCCTCTCTCCAGCCATCACACTTGGCCTCCAACTGTCCTCAGTTACACACACTGGGGCCCCATCAGCTGCCACACCACTGGCTCCACTCCTGAGGCTGAATTCTGGGTCTCGCACTGCGGTCCTCAGACCTATTGCGTCAAGTTAAAATAGCGGTACAAGTTCCAGCAAGAGCAGATCTTGTTCTGGGGTTGAATATGCTAAGCCTGGAAGCCATTCCGCCTTTCTGACCCAAAGCAAAACATCACATTCCAGTCTGAAGGACCCACAGGAGGGTTATGGCCAGTGAGCCATTATCCCTCTTTAGAACAGATATTTAACTCTGTGGAACTCAGTGGTATTTGTGACAAAAATGGGAGAAAGAGATACAGTCCTAAGGCCAAATTGGTGGATTGCTTAAACCAAGAAAGAGAACTTTTCACAGCGGAAGGCCTGGGGGATGGTCAGAACTCAGACAAGACCTCACGCGGCTGTCCCTCATGGAGACCTCTCGCTATGGACTTTGCTAGGCCTCTTGCTTAAAGCCAAAGCAGCTCTTCTGGTGATTCTGTAAAGCCACTAGTGACCAATTCAGTGGTGAAAGTACCACGCAAGTTATGGGACCAAGGGGCAGTTTTGTGACACTGCAACAGTAGGGTTATGTTTTCAGGGCCCCCTGTCCATACAGTCAGTATCTCTTTTAAGTACATGATGGGAGAGAGATGGACACGGTTCCCTGTGACACGATTTATTACCCTCCCTCTCAATGATAACTTTTGAGGATGTTTTGTCTAATTATACACATTGGGGATCAGGACTCCTAGGCTCAGCGGTGGCTCTCGCTTTGACTCTGCCTGGAGTAGTCACCTTTCAGAGGCCCTGCCTATCCCACTTCACAGGTGATGCAGGGCCATTCTGGAAGCTTAGTAAAACACACACGAACCAAAACCAAATAGATCCTTGGGTTAAAGGTGCTATATAATTGTGAAGTATTAAGCATACTAGATTTCGGTCGTGGTAAGAACACAGGGCCTGCATTCCCAGGAAAGTTAGAAAATTCCCATGAGATAATTAAAAATATAGGTGATGGGCAGATAATTTCTTTAAGGAAAAAAAAAAAAAAAGCAAAAACTCTTGTGGTACCCAATCAGATAGTAACTGGCTGTCTGTTGCCATAGGAGCATTTCTATATAGGACTTAGTTGCAGTATGTTATTCCTGGTTAAGCAGGCATTGCTCTGGCCTGGAGGAGCTGTTTCAAGCCATCTCAGATTCTGTCTAAAGGGGTTGTTATAGGAAGACGTTTCCTCTATTGCCTGAGAAGATCTAGCCCAGGGAGAATCTGAGACATCTTGCCTACTTTCCTTCTCCCAGCTCTCTCCTTATCCTGTTTCTCACATGATTTTCCTCTTTGGGGAGTTGTTATGCCATGACTAGTGGTATTTATGTAAAAGGACTATGACTAAGTATATTTCTCTGTGTTCATTCTGGTTAAGGGAGTATTGAGGGCAGGCCACCAGATTATCTTGGCTGGGGGTACAGGGACGGCAAGCCAAAACTGCGGGACGATGACCTTTTTAATTGTGACTTAAACATCACATGATTACAGAAGGCTGTCTTATGTGCAGAAACACACTTACATATCAGATATACCCAAAAGAGATACTTGCATTAGGTTGGAAAGTCGAACCATGACTGGAGTGAACCATGTATTGCCTTGTCTTTTACTTTATTTCTGTGACATTTACGTCTCATGTAATTTGCATTACTTTGGTGGGTTGTTCTAGTACTGTATTTGGCTTCTTCTTCAATAGATTGATATTTCATATACTATAATTGTAAATATTTTGATACAAATGTTTATAACTCTAGGGATATAAAAATAGATTCTGATTCCCTTCACCGTGTGAATGTTTTCTTCCTAAAAAATGCAAGAGATGAGGAATAATCATGACATTTATACCTAATTAAGTTGTCAGTCAGTGTGGTTTGGACAACTTGGCATTTATTGGAGACATTAAGTTACCTTCTGGTAATACATTAGGCATTTCTACAGTAACTCAGCAAGTGAACCTTATTAGGTAGTTTTATCTTGCTTTAATTAAACCTCTTAAAGCAAAAACCAGAATTTTGTAAGCTAATACATTAGAGAGATGTTATGATCTTGAATCAGAATGACTTATGACATTAAGAAGTGAGATACTCATAAAGTTTCTTTGAAACACAATTCGTCTAACGTGTCTTCAAAATATAAAGCAATTCACAAAGATAAGCATCACGTACATACCTTTGCAGAAACCCATTCATTGCATAAACTGGGGCATATCTGTAGAAGCCAGATGAGAAAAGGAAAGCTTTACTGCTCTCTGTGAATAATAAAGACTGGAATTAACAATGGAAAAGCAGAGTAGATACTGCGTACCCTAGCATCATGTCAATACCCATATCATACAAATGGTTTTAATGTGGAGTAGGCACTCTGCCAGTCCCCTGCGGTTTTGGATGAGGTAACAACACAAGGAATACCCAGAAAGCATACACAATGGAACCTGAAAATGCAACTTCAACATATCTTCAAGTCAATTAATCAAAGCGCATTGATTATTAATACTCTCTCAGAGACCTATGTAATTTCTTAGATTATTTCTGGGATACTATTAAAAGAGGCTATTTCTCTCCCTTACCTCCCCCTAGCATTCTTTCCCTCATGTCATTTGCCTCGCCGTGGATCAGACCTCCAGAGCATCCTTTTTTCCCCCTTCCTTCTCTAGATCTTTAATCAGAATCTCCAACAAGCTTTCAGAACTTTTCTGCCAAGATGAAATCTTCCACCTCAAAGACCTGGACGATGAATGGGAGTGTATTATTCAGGATTCTCCAGAAAAAACAACCAATAGGATGTGTGTGTGTGTGTGTGTGTGTGTGTGTGTGTGTGTATAAATTTATTTTAAAAAATTGGTTCACATGATTATGGAGGCAGGCAAGTTCAAAGTCTGCAGTGAGAATAGGGTTGGCAGAGGCTGAAGACCCAGGGAAGAGCCAATGCTGTAGTTCAAATCCAAAGACTGCCTGCCGGAAGAATTCTCCTTTGTTTGGGGGGTGGAGGTGGTCAGTCTTTTGTTCTATTCAACTGATTGAATGAGGCCCACCCGCATTACAGAGGGCAATCTGCTTTACTCAGAGTCCACTAATTTCAATGTTAATCTCATCCAAAACACCCTCACAGAAACATCCAGAATAATGTTTGGCCACATGTCTGGGCACCGTGGCTCAGCCAATGTGACACAAAATAAAGCATCACGGGGAAACATTCTTATTAAGGATAAGGCACAAACGTTCTCAGAAATAATTTAAAAGAAGCTTGAGCAGTGGAAATCTTTATGTTTACAGTTGATACTTAGTTCAAATAGTGAAAGAGTAAGACATGGGGTTAACTTCAAAGATGATCTTAGATATCCTATGAAAAGACAGGAAGTTGTCAGAGTCCCTTTTATAGTGGAGCTTAATCAACATTTGTTAAGTTCAATGTCTTAGGTAGAGTCAAATTGAATTAAGGTGGTTAAGAAAGTGCTCTTAGGTGAAACTGGTCCAAATTTATGAATATCAGGAAGATAAGCTACAGAGCTCTCCATTACCGCTCAAGAATGGGGGCTGCAGGCAAGTGGCGACGTTTTTATTCATCAAAGTGATAAACGTGAGGTGTCAAATGAGTAATAGACAGCTACACCATTCTGCATTGGACTCAGCCATTACAGTCTCTGTGCCAAACCCCACTGACTTTCAGGCACACAGAGATCTTTCCAGAGGGCCTTGAATGAAGGTATATGAACAGTAAAGAGAGTATTGTGCAGGGCTCCATACTTAAACAGAGAAGCTCTCTCCTATGTTTACTAAGAAATAGAATAGACCAAAATACAGATAAAATTCCCTAGCCAAAAAAAAAAAAATACACATAAGGTTAAAAGAAGCCTAGATTTTGGGCAACAGGGGGGAGCGGGGTAAGGTGGTGGGGGGCAGGATGAAAAGAGAAAACTTTGCTGGAAAGTATGGAGTAGATTCTGAAGAGTATCGACTCAATGTAACGAGGTATTTGCAGTCCAGGGAAACATGCAGCTCTTGAACACAGCAGGTAGGGAAGGATGTCCACTGACTTTGTGGAGCCCAATGAAAGGAGTGTTTTGGAATGTTACCTAGTCCTGTTTCTGTAAGGGAGACATGTGAAGCCTACTCACGGGGCAGGAAGGTGACCATTAAAACATGTATTGATAAACCACTGGGCACAAGGTGCTGTACCTGGAGGCTAGCAAATGAAAGCTTCAGCAGACATGCTTCCTGTCTTCATCTAATTTACAGTCTAGGAGGGCAGTAAGACTCATACCTAGAGAAAATGGAAGGAGACTCTCTGCGAGCACAGAGGAGATGAGAACTTTGCTACCAGGGGGGAGGATAGAAGAGCGATTTTCAGGTCTTCGTCCCTTTCTCATGATCCTTATCCCACCTCGTGAGCAATTAGCTGACAGCTCCTGTGGATTTTACCTCTGCTACATCTCTTACCTCCCCAAATCCCCCTGCCCCACAGGCCACTCTTTTGTTCCAGGCTCTCCTCGTCTTCCATCTGAATGACTGTAGGTGAGGAACATTCCAGTGGCCTCCATATCTTTACTCTTTCCAGTCTCTCTTTCTGGCTAATGTCCGGATGGATGTTGATGGATGCTTGCATCACCACCACGGAGCCAATCCAGGGCTGGGAGAACAAGAATTCCCACAGACGATGCCAATGTGTATGGGAGTTCATACTCAGTCTTCGGGTTAACTGATGACCCACAAGGGCTACAGAGTGAGTCCTAAGGCAAGAATGACTGTCTTCATATGGCAAACGAGGGACTTTATTATATTAAGAGATAAACTGAACAAGGGGTGGGGGTGGAAAAACAAAAACACACTGTTGAGTCTTTCCCACTATAGGGATGGGTCGGGTTCCAAAAGCTATTTTCCTAAGTTGGTTTTTGGGTAAACTCAGAGCATATTTTTCCATGGAGACAATTCAGAATTATTTTACTTATAAAATGGGCTAAAAGGCTTGTATAATCTAGCATGGAAATAAGCTTAATAATTATTACACTATTATTATTTTCAATGGGAATGAGTTAGTTTAAATTTTGGAAACCTAGAACCCTCTGTTGCCTTTCCAAACCTTTCATGGTAAGAGTAGTGTGTCTGATGGAGAGCGGAATGGAGAGTAGATATGGGTCCATATTCCAAAGCCATGGGAGCCTGTGGGCCAGGAAATCCCTTTTCCCTGGTCGTGTTCCGAGTTTGTCATTGAGTGCAGGAGAACATGGTGTTTAGCATGACTCTGTCTGTCTATAAACATACACACTATATAGTTTTTTAAATTGGGTGTTAAGCTGGAATGACTTGCTCCACTCTCTTGATCTCATGGCTCAAAATCAATCTTAATTTTCCCACATGTGTTATCGTATTAGTGGCTTCAATCCAGTCTATCCAGGAACGTTAGAATGATTCTAACTCCTTAGTATAGTTGTTGACACGCTTTTGGGCATTCTGAGATCTTATTGTTTTAGTTTTATTTTACAACTTCTCTTCCCTCTTACAAAATGCTGATATAGGGCACATATATTTATAAGTTTTAAGGTGAATCAAGATCCAACCTGTTTTGACTATTTGGGTATAATTTTGCAATTGCTTTTGAGGTAACTAGGCAT
Organism: Felis catus; assembly: GCF_018350175.1. Lineage (NCBI taxonomy): Eukaryota > Metazoa > Chordata > Mammalia > Carnivora > Felidae > Felis > Felis catus. The sequence goes on from NC_058374.1 coordinate 47,228,456, forward strand.
TGCAAAATCAAGTTTGAGAATTATAGTACTGGATTTATGAGGGAGGTAGATTATACTAATTCATCTGACATTTAGTCATCTTGTTTTAAAAAGTTACGATCTTTCTGGCAGTAATATTTAGACCCAGATTTCTTTCCATAAGCCAAATTACCAAATTCGCTTCAACCTACTTGCCTACTTGCACTGACTCTGCTAATTTCTCTCCCAGAGTAATTCACATTCTCTACCTCTCATCGTATTTAATACTTGTCAGAGCTCCTCGAAGGACAAGTAAAAGATCAATGCAGACAACCCTTAAATGTTCCGTTTAAGTTCATTTCAGCTTCCCATTCCTATGACCTTTCCCTGGACATCCCCATTCCAAGAGCTGCTCTTCCTGACTTGGAGGAAGGAGCTCTCCTCCCTCTTTCTGTGCTCATGCCTACCACCACCGCCACCACAACCACCACCATTTTGTGAATTTCATACTCTTATGTCCTCAGGGATTTCTTTTTTTTTTTAATTTTTTTTTCAACGTTTATTTATTTTTGGGACAGAGAGAGACAGAGCATGAACGGGCGAAGGGCAGAGAGAGAGGGAGACACAGAATCGGAAACAGGCTCCAGGCTCTGAGCCATCAGCCCAGAGCCCGACGCGGGGCTCGAACTCACGGACCGTGAGATCGTGACCTGGCTGAAGTCGGACGCTTAACCGACTGTGCCACCCAGGCGCCCCTGTCCTCAGGGATTTCTTATAGATACCTCTTTTTCCCCTGCATTTCCAATTTCTGTCTCTATCGGAAGTTTTCTCTTGTGCATAAAAGAAGCATGAGTTTATCTCATCGGAAGTGAAACAAAACAAATGAAACACTTTTTTTCTGTCCTAATACTTTAACCTCTTGCTGTCTCTTCACCTTATTGAAACTGTGGCTTATTGTCTGTGTCTCTAGTGGGCCCCAGCGTGACATTCGTGGGGCTTTAGGCGAGAGCAATGGAGGGCTGCACACTGCAGATCTAAATATTTAAGTCGTATTCAAGTTAAGAGGCTGGTAAATATATGTGTTCTATTGCTCCGTCTTGAGGAACATACCTAGAAGGTCAGCATCAAATTTAGAATTCTCAGTCCTTGGAGTTCTGGGGTAGAGCATGGTTTTGTAGGGGGAGAGTTGGTGCCGTGCCTCCCACTTACAGCAGGCTTTCCTTGCTGTTCGCTTCTGGCTCCATTCCTCATCATGAGGGACTAAGGCTCATGCATGCAGAGACCCCCAGTCCATGTATCCACGATCAGTCCTCACTCTTTCCCCATCCTGCAAATGGCTGCCCCTCAGCCATTCCAGCCTAGGAACATGCAAACCTGTGACATGTTTTGACCTCTGAATAGATTGGACTAGACCCAGGGGAAAGAGGACTAGAAGTGAGGATGGGGACTTTGGGCAGGGATTTGGGGTCCTGGATAATCAGAATAGAATCTTGAAGGAGCCTGTGGGCTCCAGTGGGTATGCTCCTTGGCCCCAAGCCCAAGGACTTTTAGTCAATGGGAGGGTTTGGTTGGAGGAGGGTCAGAGTTGAGTCTTGCAGGCACAGGCCTAGTGAAGACCCTCCCACTTGGTCTCTAAGGGAACCGGCCAATTGTTTCACTTCTCATTCATTCTTTCATAGCCTACTTCAAGCAAATCTACTTCTACCCTCACCAATCCAAAGTGATTGCTCTCCCATGGGTATCTTTAGATTCCGTAGCACAGTAAACACTCTTAATCTGTATCTTCTTCTTCTTCCTCTCCTCCTCCTCCTGCTCCTTCTTCTTTTCTTGAGCCTCTAGTCATTTTATTCCTGTACTCTGCACGATGACTTAATTAAAACTTATATAATTAATCACCACGTATCTCGTAATGACTCTAAAATTTGCATCTTGACTCAGACCAATTTTCTGGATCCAGGCCCACAAAAACTACAAATTCGACTGAACGCATTAGGTCCTGCCCCTTTCTTTTGTATTCCCGGTCTCAGAAAATAACCACCTATCACTTAGATGTAGAGGCTAGAAACCCAAGTGTCATTCACGATTCCTCCTACCTCATTCTTCACATCTAATTAGTAACTGTATCTTGTTGATTCTACCCCCCTAAAATTTCTAGACTTTTCCCCTACCTTTCCATCCCCTTTGTTGTCATACCAATTTAGATCTTTAATGGCATTAAAAAAAATAGCTGAATAGTCTCTTAAAAAGTCACTGCTACAACTCATTTTCCACTGTGTTGCGAAAATGATTGTCCTAAAATGCAAATGTGATCATGTCCTTTCTCTGCTTTTAATCCTTCGTTGGCCCCTTCATTTTGTTCATGATAAAATTTAGAATCCTACACCTGTCTATTGCAAACTTCTCTCCCCATGCCATTGTATCCTTGAGAGGAAACATAATACTTACACCATGCTTTTGAAGTGTTTCCCACATGCTATTTCTTTTCCCTGAAGATCTTTTCTTTCTCTGGTATCTGGCTACCCCATTTTGATTCCTTAAGACTCAGCACAGGTTCCCCATCTCTGAAAAGAAACTCTGACTACCTCAGGCCCTACTAGGATGTCTTTCATCAATGTTTACATAACACCATGTTCATGTTCCATCAGAGTATTTTTCACAAAATATTTTAATTGTGGCGTTAACTGAGTGGCACCCTCATTAGACTGAGCTCCACTGGGGCAGGGAACTCATCTTTCATGTTCTTTCTTCCAGCATTTAGTAATATGCCTGGCAATTAGCAGATGTTCAATATAATTGTGTGAGAAATACCAGTGAAGGTGCTGGAGATATCATGATGGGTGATAGAGCCCATTCCCTGAGGTGCTTTCTGACTAGAAGGTAATTAGACAAGGGTTTCCAATGCAGCTGAAGTGTTGTTGATGCTGAGAAGGAAGGAGGAAAGATACTTCTGGGTGGGTGTTTCTGTCTTTTAAGGTCATTAAATGGGATAAAATCCATTTCTGCAAAAATGTGTGTGTGTGTGTGTGTGTATTTTTTTTTTTCATAGAATTTATTACACTCACAAATTTCCCTGGAGCCATCCATGGCTTTCCTAAGTAGTACGACCCTTAGATCTGGGTAACAGTGGCCTCTGCCTTATCGCAACCCGCTCTGGCCCTCATCCACCTCTGCTCCATGGGCACATGCATTTCAGGAGCATTTGAGATGAACTCAAAGGGTGGATACAATTTTGGAAGTTGTACATATGGGAGGAAGAGGGAAACTAGTTCAGAGGAATGAGCCAAAACAACAACAACAAAAGTATAGGGATGGAAAAGCTCCCCGGGTCAAGTGACGTGTTTGGAAAAATAGATTAGGATCTACAGAACATCCTGACTCTCCAAGTTAGGAGCTTCAAACTGACTTGGTGGGATCGTGGGGGAGTCACTTAATGTTTCTGAGGAGGGCATGATATAATTTGGCGGATTATAGAGTGGGTTCTAGGGGAAGAGAAGGAAGGGTGGGGAGAGGGCTGGGAAGCTATTGCAGTACTTGAGGAAGGAAGTAAAATGGAAGTAACTAAACAAAGCCGTTGGGATGGGGATGGAAGAAGTGAATACAAAAGACCTGACTTAGATGCCACATGACTCAGCAAAAATTTGATGAGAGGACATCAGAGAGTATTCCGAGTTACAAGATTGGACAGTGGGAAACTGGCCATGATGTTAATGACGCGGGGAAGCTGGAGGAAGGATTAACGTGAGGGGGATAAGGATGGGCTCAGATCTGGACATGCGAAGGGTAAGGAGCCAGCTGGACATGAAGGTAGCTCTCCCTTCTAAGCCTAAAATGTTCTAAGATAATCTTGAAGGATTCTATTCCGGAGTGGTCCTGGAAGTCCCTGGAGCACCCCAAAATAGAAATCCCTAGGAGGCTGCATATTTCTCAGAGAGTTAAACTTTTCTGGGCACATCCATCATCCTGTGTCAACTCACTTGGGACTGACCCTTCTTACATTTGTTTTAATTCAGCTGTCTCCTCGTTTAAAATGTTACTTTTAAGTCTTTTTATCGCCAAATTTAGCTTCCTCAAATTAGCATCATATCTTCTCTTTATGTTAGTTCTGATGCAGAGCCTGTGGTCCCTTGGAGAACAAGGCATGGGGTGGGGTGGGCCCGGAGGGCTGACAAGAGGACAGGACATAGATGTGGGTCATGCTTGGAGCTTTAATTTGGTATCCCATGAGACATCTTGTTCAAATCTGATTTTCTTAAATTTGATTTTCAAAAGTGTTGCCTTTTACTAAATTTTCCTTTTGAACATTTTAAACATCTGTTTTCATTTTAAAAATGGTTATACATATATTCTTAAAGACATCTTTTACTTTTGTCCAAACTTTCTTACCCCTCAAATGGAAATTTCTTTTGGGCCAACTATTTTGATGCTAAGCTCTGAACATCCCTCTTGCCAATGAGAGATCTGGAATGATGTCTGGACACAGGGAACAGTGATCTGGCATAGACATTAGTCAGATGATTATGACAAAGCCCATGTGATACCAGGATGGATGAAGAAATACAAAGATGAGGGGCCATAATTTCTCCATATTCTGAATTAGTCAGATTATAGTCTGAATTGGAGAACTACTCAGTGTTGGTCACCACTGTTCAAAGGGAAGTGAAGAAATTGAAGTGACTGTAGAAACAAGCAACAAGATGATTAAAGGCTTGGAAAATAGGTTCCAGGATGAAAGATAAAAAGGGTTTTGATGTCTCAGGAAAGGAAGACAAAGGTGGGACATGATTCTGAAAGTTTTTTTTTTTTTTATAAGGGGATGGTTAATAGGACACTAGAATGTATGATAAAGATTGTGAGTAAACCCCCCAAAAGAAAAAATGCTCTCAGATAATTTAGGCCAGAGTCAACCTTTTACCCTTTTCTGTACCCTTGACAGACATTAATAATTAATCACAACACTCTTTTCTGCAGAGTTTGGATCAATTCTCAAAAATCCTCAACCCAGAATTCCAAGGCAGCCTTTGAAACTTTTACAGAAGAAGAAACACATCTGCTACTCTAGCTTTAGACATTTTGCTTTGTAAGGGCTTGAGACTTTACCAGATGATTTCTCAAAGATTCTTCCAGAACTATGGCTCTACTAAATCATTTGCTTCATGAATTTCATGAGGAATAGACTTAATTTATAAACATTGATGGATCTTGACCCTTTGAGCAAACTGGGACATTTTTGGAACGCTTTTAGTGAAGGAATGGGGAATTTTGCTACTATTTTAAAATATAAAGTTTAGTTGTCTTCTCAAACAAGTTCTCCACAGACAGCCTTGATGATCACATAATCCTGATAAGCTCGAACAAAAAGAAATATATTTTGATGGGACTAGCTATAAAGGAACAGTTTCTACCAGGACTTTATTTTTATTTTTTTAAGCTTATTTATTTATTTTGAGGCATGGGGGAGCACACGCATGCGTGAGTGGGGAGGGGCAGAGGGAGACAGGGAGAGAAAGTTTCCCAAATGGGTTCTGCACTGCCAGTGCAAAGCCCCATGTGGGGCCTGGAACTCACGAACTATGAGATCATGACCGGAGCTGAAATCAAAAGTTGAACACTTAACCAACTGAGCCACCCAAGCACGCCCAGGACCTTCTCTTCAAAATGTACTGTTTGGCCCATGAGAAGAAAATTGGGCTGTAGGTTGACCCTGAACGCTGATTGGCTGAGGAAGGCATCTTGATGCACTAATGAAGCTAATTGAAATCTCTGCCTTTTCTGTAGTTCTTTACGTGCTGTTATGAGCGGGGGGGGGGGGGGGGGGGGGGGAACAAAACAAAAACCAAAACCTGATGAACAATGGTATTCTGACGCTGAGTCTCTGGGAGGTAAACAGTGATAAATGGCAGATCAGGAAGATGAAGGGCAGAAATCAATACTTGCTGTTACTCTGTAGTAAATTATGAGACGCTTCGGATGAAAGGGACAGATGTTGTTTTTCAAATCACACTGTCTGAACTTTAGTTGTTTATAAACTTCTTCTTTCCCGGCGGGTCTAAGTTTCTATCTTTGCCATATATACCCTAAACACATGGTGATGTATAGCAGGTCAATTAAAAAGGTGGCAGGTAATTCAACCGTTAATATTTGAATTTTATTCTCTACCAGCTAATTTGTCTAACTTTTCTAGCCACGGCTAGCATAGTTTCTTCGTTAAAGGAAAGCTTTTGGATTGTAAAATCGGTTAAAATAAAATGAAAAGAAATAATTACGCTTAAAAAAAAAAACCTTAAGAATTTCCTAATGCTAAGTTTCAAGGGAAGCATTTTTCCTGGTGCCATTTGGCTCAGAAACATACATTCTGGAGTCACTGAATTTGAAACGCAAAAATAAGAAGGATTTCAAAAAGCCATTTCTTCCAATGAGGTCAGCAACAATTTTTACCATATTTTAGACAAATTCACCATGTTCTGCCAAGTCAGACATTTACATATACTAACTTGAAATTTCATCCCTGAAACATAATAAAGAAAAAAAATCAGTCTTCAAAGATATTTTTGCTGTTTTTTGTGTGTGTGTGGTAGTTGTTAACCTTTAGTGTTTATTGATTTTCCTATCTTTTCCTTATTTATAATCTCTTCCTTTTTTTTTTTTTTTGAGTGGAATGGCTTCTTGAAATCTGAGCTAATAAGCCGCTGTTAGGAATTTGCTATTTTATAGTTGCCAATGAGGCTGATAGGCCAAAGAAATGTATGCAATCCCATTGGAGGAAACATCTTGTAGCCTGTCACTCGGGTATATGGTGTTTCTATTGCTGTACCACGTACTTTCTAGGACAAGCTCAGATGGGGTCTCCAGAATCAAGATCCCAGTTAGAATATAGTCACCACAGTGCCTCTTTTCCCCCAAGAACATTGCACCCACAGAGTGAAGGGTTGATTCTTCTTGTCTCCATCTTGTGGGCCTATGGACTGTAGGCTTTACCTGACCAACCTGTAGATCAGAGCTCAGAAGGAAGGGGAGCCTCCTGCCAGACTTGATAATGATTATTTTTGAAAGAGAGACAGAGAGACAGAAAGAGAGCCAGCAACCAGGAGAGACCTCCGTGTTGTAGGGTAGAGAAATGCAATGACGCCTTGAGGGGCTCTGTCCTAAGGCCAGATCATAAATACCGTGGAGACAAGATCTAATTAACATCAAGTGTACTGCCTTTGGCTCTAAGTACCTTGAGGACTTGTCCCATGACCTTTTCCTCCATTATTCTCCCAGACCCCACACACTACCTGGCTCATAGTAGACAGCAAGTAAACCTGCAGCGAACAAGTTGAATAAGGGAATAAATACAAAAATCTTAACTTAAAAGGAGGGAGAAATGGACTTACATTAAAGCATCAGGAATCAGTGAAACTGCAGGGGGATTTCTTGGCAACTGAGTCTGTTGTAGGTTACTGAGGAAGTTTTATATAGTTTAGAGAGATGCATGGTCACCGTAGAATTTCGATAATTCTGGGATGATTTCAGTGGACTGCTTGGAGGAAGAACACGGATTAACTACTCACAGGCTCTCATCCTTCCCTTGACTTTGGTGGTTCTGGTTCTCAGGAAGTTTCCCCCTTCCTCTGCTCCCTCAGTTGGCTGGTGTCTATTTTCCTGGATGATTGTGATTTCCTTACAGCCACCGAAGTACAGAAGCCACTTACGCTGAACCACTTTTGAGAGTATGAACCTGGCAAACACTTTTTCAGAGGAAAGACGGTGCCTTCTCAAACAAATTAATGGTGCTACCAGGAACTTGCCTGGAATCCTGAAACGTGAGATGGTCCAATGAGCTCTCTGCTAAAAAAAAAAATAATAATAATAATGTATCATTATGTCCTGGTGTTAGCTAGCAAGTATTAGAAAACAGAAATCAGAAGCTACTCCCACTTTTTTTTTTTTTTTTGCATTGGCATCTGTTGACCTATATTGTGCATTCTGTGTAAATTCCATATGCCAGAGAAATTCAAGAGTAAAAAGGTCATGTGAAGGTAGAGTGTGGGCTGGGAGGAGACCCAGAATAAAAGGGACCTGGAATAAGAAGGCAGTTTAGCAAGACATGAGCAATGATTTCTGATTTTTTTTTTTTTTAACTGGAAGATAAATAAGCACCGAGGATTTTATATCAGTCTTGGATCAATAAGACATATTTTATAATAAGAAAAATAATGCATTTCCAACTTCTGGATACCTCTTTGCTCCTTCTATCTTGGGGCTCCCTGTGAGTTGGCAAAGCTTCCAGCTGCTTACTGATGGACCTTTAGGGCTTTGAGATCGAGAGCCAACCCTTAAAGAGTGCTGCTTGTCAACACAGTTAGCAAATCAGATTGACGTCCTTGTCCTAATGAGTGGTTGTTTTCCAGTCTGTTATTTCACACTTTGACACTAGATGTCAGAGAAAGACTTAGCCTTCTAATTTGTCGGTCTCCTCAGCAGAAAGAAAGGTTGTCTTCTGAGAGAAATCAGGTATTGAAAATTGGCAAATGTCCCACTGTGAGTCCCTGGGGAGACCAGGGTTCTTATGCCAAAACATCGCTACCCTACTCATGCCTTATTAGACATACTTTCGATACTATTAAATCTCATTTACCAGAACGGGTTGGATCAAGGTCACTTAGAAATAGATTTTTTGGGGGTGGGGAATGAGAACTATCAACTTACTGTTTCAATTTTATTACAAAACGTATTCAATTTTACTTAGAAATAAAAGACAGATATAACATGGTCATGTTCTTATAATCCTTTTTATTAGTGAATTAGGAAACAGCCAAACTAATTAAAAATTGCCTGAAAGTCTCATAAGATCATTCCAGTACTCTGTGGTAGTTCCTTTCATTTTGTAAAAATGGCATCTTGTTTTAAATGATATTAAGTAAAAATGTGGTTTTATTAGAGCTGTTATTTTAGTTATATTGCCAAATTCCCAAGGCGTTCAGCCACTTAGCAGGCTTTCTGATGTAATAAAAAAAATTGTGTGCTTTTTCATTACTATGGATGGCACACTGAAAAAATTTTTTTCTCTTTTCCTTTTCTTTTGTTTTGCTTTGGTTTTGACCTGACAGAAGGCGATGTGAACAAACTGGAATCAGGCAGGACAGTGGTAAAGGACAGAGCCAGAAAAGGGCACATGGTTTTCCTCATCATGCACATTTTTTCCCCTAATTCCAAAGGGTCACAGCCATCATGTTCTCAACCATCCTTTGGAAATAACTAGTCATCTTCCCGCCCAAGGTTAAAAATAGCACTCTTACAGTGAAAGGAGGGTTTACTCAGACATGGTGTAGCAGCCCCGCCTGTGGAAGATATTCCAGGATTTCTCTCGGTGATTCTGGAAGCCATTATGTCATCATCAAAAATAGCATTATTAATATTGCATGGGTGTGTCCTTTATTTATTTGTGAGCTGGGTGCTGTGCAAGGCACAGGGAACATGAAAAGGAAGAGACAGAGCTTCTCTGAAGGCTCCTGATGGAGACAGGAGAGAAACATGCCAACCAATCATTCTAACACCCATGACAATACTTACAATGATCACTGGTTGTCTGGTCAGCAACCTCGACAACCCCAGGCTTTCAGATCAAAGTTGATGATGTGGACAAATAATAAAAACAACTTCCCAGTGTAACTCAGATTAAAGGATAACTCAGACAGGATTAAAATATGGAGGGCTTTCAGTACCGTTAATTATTGATTTGTTGATGATTTATTGATTTAAAAAAACCCCACTCATATGGCACATACTATGTGCCAGTCATCATTCTAAGAATTTTGTGACTGTCAATCTATTTCATCCTTAAAATAACTCTACTAAATAGGTACCAGTATTGGTCCCATGTTATAGATAAGTAAACTGAGGCACAAAGAGGTTAAGTAGCTTGCCCAAGTATTGGCAGCTAGGGCTAGAATCCCGGGGTTGGTGGGGGGGGGGGCTTGTCTCACTTACCTTTTCTTTTTTCCAACTTGAACTCCCAGCTAACAACCTGTGCTTTGTCTCCTCTACCCAGAGAGAGAGCACTATAGAGTTTAACAGATTATGATTTTGGAGTCCAGTCTGATCTGTGTTTGACTCTTAGGTCTGCTACTTAATAACTGTGACTTTGGGTCAGTTTTTAACTTCATTGAGCCTAATATAGGGAACAATGATAACCAATTCCTACAGTTGTTGAAAGAATAAAAGGAAATATCACAGTAAGATTCCATAGATTCGATGCATGCTCTTGCTTCCTGTGGGAAAGCCAGCTCCAATCACCCCTCCTGGTTCTTGCCTCCTGATGATCATGCCCTGTGGGTTTCCTCTCACTCTGCGTAGGGATGACCTATGTAACCAGTAGGATATTGCAGAAATGTCAGAATGTAACTTCTGAAGCCAGTTCATGAAGGGCATAACAGCTTCTGCCTGGCCCCCTGCTTGATCATCCCGTCTGGGGAAAGTCAACATAGTGCCAGCAGCCTCCCGCCAATAGCCAGCATCGGCTGGCCAGTTGTGGGAGAGAGTCACAACTCCTCGAAGCAGACTCTCTAGACTCTCCTAGAAGCAGACTCTCAGCCCCAGTCAAGCCTTCAGGTGATAGCAGCCCTGGCCAAGAGCTTGTCTACAACCTCTAAAAGACCCTGGGCCAGAACCACCCAGCCGAGCCCCTTCCAGATTCCTGACCCACAGAAACTGTTAGAGATAGTGAGTATTCATTGCTGTTTTAGGTCCCTACGTTTGAGATAGTTTGTTATGCAACCATAGGCAACGAATTAATATACGTTCCCTCATCTATTCTTTCTCCACTATGTCAGGCTAGGTATTTTTCTTATAGACGCTTCTCAAAGAACATTCTGCTCCAGACATAAATTTAGTGGATGAAGTTTGTCCTGAGAACCCACTTATAGTCTATTTCACCTTTTTTTTTTCTTTCAATGAACAATGTCCCCTCTCTGCTGACAGCTGGAAGCTTCTTGACCTCCTCGTGTGGTCAACCAGTCTTCATTGGGATTCAGTTGCCCACTAGGCATTAGTGGATATGAGCTCTCATGTGTCTCTTTGCAGGGATATTTGGACTGTATTAGTGGATATGGATGATAAAACAGCGTCGCTTTTAAGAAGATGACTTTCCTGGAAGTTTGAAAAGCCTGTAAAACTGAGAGTTTTCAGCACTTTGGGGGTGGGTACTGTCTGTGTTCCTACATAGATTTTCTTTGGCCAGCTTTCAGTTTAAACCTGGAGCTTATAATGACCACGGTGTTGACCCAGAATGTCTAACCTACCATCATTCAATTCCCCTGTGCTTATGGGATATCCAGACATGTGAGATTTGGTGGACCCACGTTGCTGAGGAGATCCCACTACTGGAACAAACGTGCTTAGTTGAAAGAGCCTGGAATTTGAAGTCAGGCAGACCTGCATAGTGTTCCTTTAGACCTGAACCACCAGTGTCTCTGTCCCGGGCCCTGAAATTCAAGAGGTTCTGTTTGGGGAAGAGTCCAAGGGACCAAGGGGGACATTCTTGTCTGGAGCCCAGAGACCTCCTAGACCACACTTTGGGCACGAGGGTCCTAGGATTTCCTGCTCAAAGATATACAAGCATCCTTCTGGAGTTCTTCCTAAGGGTGGATCACCTGGCTTCCTTGGCTTGAGGAGTGGGCAAGGATGGCTTTTTGGGGTAAGGGAGCAGGGGCAGAGCTTGAACCTAAGAGCTAGGGTGTCCACACACGTGAGTGTGAAGTTCTTTGCGGTGCAGGGTGGAGCAGAGGGGGAAGAGAAACGTGCTTGGGGCTTCCCTTTAAACTCTTGTCCTGGACCCTGCAAATGTGAGATATAGGCCTGGACCCAGGTTTGAGTGATTTCCTGTAAGTTAAAATAAAATTGAAATTCCTGGTAGTAGCCTTTGGGATCTGCCCCCCCCCCCCCCCGCAATCTCTCCAATTCATCTTTACCAATCTTCCCTTGCCCACTGCACCCAGCCCACTCAGGCCTTTCCATCCTAAGAGAATGTCAAGGCGAATCTCCCATTGGGGCTCTTGTGTTTGCTGTTCTCTCTGTCTGGAATCTTCCTTCCACAGGTCTTCACTTGATTGGTTCATCCTCATCATTCAGATTTAAGCTCGATGGCACCTGCTTGGAGAAGCTTCCATTTATCAACCAGTTTACATGAAATTCTTCCCACCCCCTTCCCTATTATACTTGATGACACTTCCACGCTCTTGATAGCGTTTATCACTGTCTGAATTGTCTCATTCATTTCTTTGTTCATTTGTTTTTTGATCCCCACCCATCTCCCATGTCAAGTATGTTTCAGGGTTGTCTTGTTTACTCATTGTATCCCAACTGCTCTGAAGCGTGCTTGGCATGTAGTAGTTGCTCAAGAAATGTCTCAGTGAACAAACTTCTCAGGCTTCGTTTTGTCGGCTATAAATGAGACAGTGCATACTCATCATGTAGAAGTCATGTATAGATCTGAAACAATAGAAATGACCCAGCCCACATTCGTGGTGTGTATTAGGAACCCACTAAATGTTATTTTCCATTCTTTTGCCCACATTGCAAATTCATCTCAAATTCGCTAGAACAATAAGAATCCCATGCCTCTACCCCTGTCTCCCTCTGGACTACTCTACTGTCCTCCATATTTTTCCATTCCTGTTCTGCTCTAATCCCTGGTGTCTACCCACCCTACCTAGGCTGCTGCTTTTCTGGTCTCTTCCGAAGTTGTTAGTGTAAGCGTGTCCCCTGGTGGCCACATTAGATATGACACATTGTGGAGAAGGGAGGAAGTTCATTAAGACGAGACGTACTTAGGGTCATTCTCAAGCAGTTTCAACAGCCCCTAGTTCAGATGAAAGTCAGGGCCACAGAAACTGTGGTCTCCATATATATTCATTGCGAAATCCACATCCGCCTCCTAGCATCTCACTGCTCGACCTCAGTTCAGGATCCAGTAGCTAATCTGGATCATTGCCTCCTTTCATCTGAAAAACCAGCCTCTAATTGACTTCCCTTCCACAAATTCTCCTTTTTTCAAGGAGACCATCATTTTCCTAAAGTTCAGATTTTCCCAGGTCCTTTTTCCCTCCTCAGAAACCTTCAGTGGCTCCCTGTCCTATAAAGAATAAATTCCATCTCCTCAGCCTGACATCCCAGATAGACCCTTCAAAGTTTTCACTCAACCTGACTTTGAAATTTCATGTTCTCCACTCTTCCCCTGCTTCCCTCACCTTCACCTGCTTTTGTTCATGGCATCTTGACCACTTCTCAGAAACACACTTCCAGTTCACTGAAGCCGTGTCGACCTTCGTGCTGTTACCTCCATCTGAAATGCTGTCCCCTTACTTTTCCCATGCTTCTCAAAGCCAGCTCTAGGATCTGACTTCCCTGGACTGCCTCCCATTCTCACACTCCTCTTGACATCCACTGTTCCTGCAGACCATTGTTCATGCTTCCGCCACAACTGTGCAGGTCTTATCATTGTTTTGATTTTTTTTTTACAGGCTTGTCTTTGCCAGGTCTGTAAGTTTCTCTAGGGCAGGGATGGTGTTTGATCTACTTTAACACTGTGGCGTGTACAGAGTAGGTCAATGATAGTTGCTGAATGGACAAATGAATATCAAGGCTGAGGCTGGCATCTATGTTTTCTGGAGCCCAGTCAGACAGATCTGAGAAGAGACCACATATGGTGATATTGGGACTGAATCTTTGAAATTGGAACTGCCTTGGGGAATCTTGGATGTATAGTTCCTCTGAACTGGAAGCAGGGTCTCCGATGCAGTTCTGTGAACTGAGTTTTCTTAGGCGAGTGATGCACACAATCATTCCTGAATCCCCCTTTTTATACTGAGAAGTGAAGGTGAACGTCTTGGGATAATGTCTCCTTTACTCTGCTATGTCAACATAAAAGGCAAAGTGTAAAAGTTGATATTGTTAAAATATTAATCACGTGTATATGAGAAATTGTATTTCTGTAACACAAGGCTTTTCCCAAAATTTAACTGACCTTGTTGCATCCCAAGGTAGTTGTATGTTATAAGTAGTTGAGATGAAAAAGGCTGATACTATGATAAAATCTCTTAACTAATTTTGAGACAAAGGACTTAGTAATATCTAAGGGACACAGCACGGTTCTCAAGAGTCAATAACTAGATACATAAATGTATCTCTTTCCTGAGTCACTTTGTTGTATCTGTTAATGATCTTTTGTCTCATCTGAAATTTGGAGATATCTGATTTCTAATATTATCAACAACTTAGGTGTCCAGTAAATATGAATTGAGTGACACTCATGAAATTGAGCATTTTCCAGAAAAGTGCCAATTGTCTTACAGAAAGTTAAATTCGAAGTTACATACTTGGGACCCATCTTTCTACTCAAAGCCTATACCCTGAGAACAGCATTCTAGAGTTCATTCATTGTCGTTTGCTGCTCTTCTCTGTTGTTGGGGAGGACATGTGCCTGGTTCAGAGAACTACCTTCCTATATTCCTTTTTTTTTTTTTTTAACAATTCTTCTTCTTCTTTTTAATATTTATTTATTTTTGAGAGAGAGAGAGAGAGAGAGAGCGAGCAGAGGAAGGGCAGAGAGAGAGGGAGATACAGAATCCTAAGCAGGCTCCAGGTTCTGAGCTGTCAGTACAGAGCCCAATGCGGGTGTCAAACTCATGAACCGTGAGATCATGACCTGAGGCGAAGTCAGACACTTAACCGACTGAGCCACCCTGGTGCCCCTATCTTCCTATATTTTATGATTGATTGAATACCTTAATTTTACACACTAGACCCCCTTCTTGTTCAGACAGCAGCAGACAGCTAAGTTTGGAATATCTGCTCTCAGGTTCTCTACAGGGGGCTATATCAGGCCGATTCCCAACAACCGAACCTCAAGAGGAGAACCACACCGGCTAAAGAGATTTGTGGGAGCCACTGAGCCAGTCTCTGGGTTTTTGTCTCTATTTCTGGGTGGAAGAATGTACTTTTTTTGAAAAGGCACCAACCACACTACATACAACCACCTACATCATGTGGTTTAATAAACAAGATATGCTGTAAATATTTAGTTCTGTGGCTTATTGCAGTGTAAACTAAGTGTGAGAGTGTGATTTTCAGAGTAATTGGAGTCTGGTGGGTTTGGAGCAGGTTTCCATATTCCCTGGGATTTTTGGTTTTGTTTTGTTTTGTTTTTTTTGAATAATCCTAGGCCAATCTTGGATCTTAATTACTCTAAAGAGTAATCATGTGGGGCTTGTCCTTGACTGTCCAAAACAAACTTTCATGTGGCACTAATTTGTCAGAGACCTTCAAAGTCATCCTGGAGCCAAGGTTTGGGGGTTTTCTGAGGACGCTATCTAGAAGTTGGTATTCTTAAGCTCACCGTGAGAAAAAAGTGCCCCTAAAGACCTACTATGGGGCAAATCTTTCATACCCATGCCAGCTTGTAGGAGAGTTAATCCAACAGCCCCAGCCGCTACTTAGAAGACAGGTATAATTATCATGTTCTTGCAAACATATGCCCCTCTGTATGGCTCTGAAGCTTAGACCCCCACCCATAAGAATAAGGCAAAAGCCTGCATCAACAGCCCTGTGTATGCTCCCTGGAAAATAGTTTGTATTTCACTATAGTCTTCTCACAACCAGGTCAAGTCTGTAAGATAAACAGCCGGTTGCACGATGTATGGTTCTTTGCTTTATTTGAAAGTGTCTTTCAAACACACTACCCACCAGGACTACTACAGGTCCTGGTGTAACTGGGGAAAACCAAATTCAATAGCATTCATGATGCTCCCCAAGTTCAGAGGAGAGTTTGCCCAGCAGGGTACTTTCAGCCATGAGGTAACACACTTGCAGATGAGGCTGGGAATTCAGGCACTAGTGTCCTCTGTCCTGAAAGCGAACAGCGTCTTCCATAATATAGATGCAGCCTTGGCCAAATGTATATTCAGCACTATGTTCCTCTCAACCCTGTTCTAAGGAGATAACGGATAATGCTATTCCACCAGTTGTGTGGGAGAGGGTCAAGAAAGCATTTGCAGCTTAGAGCACAGGCTGTGAGATGCATCCAATCTTAATGCAATCCTAAGTCCCTGGGCAAGAGCCACATGAACGGAATTTGTAACCAGCAAAGACATTTTTTTTAATTATAAGTTAATTTCTATGTGAGATGGAGCTGGTGTGTGTGAGTGACAGAGAGGTAGAGAGGAAAAGAGGAAGGCAGTGAGGGAGGGGAAAGGGAGAAAGACAAAGAGAAAGATGAATGAGAACGAGTACGGTAGGTAGAGATAAAAGGAAAGCAATATAAAAAGAGAGAGGGTACAAACCGAGCAATAACTTCTGGTGATTGTGGAGATACATCACAAATAGAACTGGGGAAGAGAAGGGATTTAAGGCAGTTCACAGGGGAAGTTGGGGGTGTGGCTGTGAACAGAGGAAAGATGAAATGAATAACAGGAAAACAGAAGGGAAAGGCAAAGGCAAACCACGTCAAGAAGTAGGTAGGAAACAAGATGTGCATTTGGAATTTAAGCGCATTATTTTGTCTCCCCAGTTTTTCACTTACAATGTGTTCTGCCGATGACAGTCTAATTCCCAATTAAGATATGCTAATGAGGCTGACCACGTCCCATAGACTCGTCAGGCCTGATAAGCAGCGTATTTTCTTTTTGGGTTGGGGGGAAGGCAGTTATCTAGTCTCTCCACACCTAGCTTTCTCATTGACATTCCTTCTCCAAAGACACAGAATCACCACATATTGTTCTAACAAATATTTATTTTAGTCTAATACACTTTCAGCTCTTGTGAATCGACTACTAACTGCTCACATAAACTTCATATCCTTCCATTGGCTTTCAGTTATTTGGATCAAAAAGAAAATTCCCACAAATCTCTTTTATTAATGGGGAGCATTGATGTCATTCTGGTTTATCTGTGGATAAGTGTAATTATTTCTCAGTACGGAAAGCATGTTTAGGAGGCTGCAGATATGCCTTAGAGGTAACATGGGGGGTAGGGGAGGGGGGGAAGTTGTGCCACAGAGTCAGCTGGCTGGCCTGCAAATGACAGACGATGAATATGAGCCGAATCGTGGTAATAGAATGAAAATCTGGATTGTCCTTCGAGGGATGTTAGAAAGAGCATTAGGAAGTGGCAGCAAGACCTGACGAATGTAGGCACCTGTTCCCGAGCGTCCAAGCATCGTGAAAGGCGCTGTCTGCACGCCATCACATTTCGCAGAGGTGGAAGTCACCCTTTCCATGTGCACGTTTCTCTAGTGACAGTCCCTGCCCCATGGTTCTGCAGGAACGCCAGGGTCCTTCCTGAGGGCCGCTGGCATTCCTAGGAATTGCTTATATTCTCCAAATGTGACTGCCAAGCGCTTGCTTCCCGATTACCCCAGATTTCCTCTGCTGGGCTCATTTTCACCTCTCCGTGGTGCACCAACATCTCCAGTCCACGCCCGAATCTGGGCTCCTTTTCACCTCTCCGTGGTGCACCAATGTCTCCGGTCCAAATGTCATCACAGAGCCTTCCTGTATTTCCCAAGCTGGCGCACCCATACATAAAGATATAGAGACTAGTGGTGGTTAAGATTATGAGCGCTCTAGTCAGACTTCATGAGTTCACATTCAGACTCTGACCCCCTTAAGCACGTTACATAACCTGTCTGTACCTCAGTTTCTTTCTCTGTGAAATGGGGGTAATAATAACATTTCCTTTTATAGAGTAGCTCTGAGAATCAACGAGTTAATGATATGTGGGGCACCTAGAAGTGCGCCCGGCACATTGTAAGCCCTCCATGAATGTTAGTTATTACTAGTGAGAGGTTGTAACGGTTAAGAAACTTTACCAGAGACTTCAGGTTATAAGAAAATTACAGCTTTGGGAAGAACAATGTGAAACTTGATAGGAGATATTGTTGCCGCTGTAAACACTGACACAGAGCCTCTGATGGGGTGTTTTCCTCCTCAGTCCTCAGCCTCCGCTGTCCTGTCGGATGGAGACATGCTCTTCCTTAGCTCATATTCCTGCCTCATCTCCCAGCCCCACCTCCCATCCTGGACCACAGTCCTTAATCTCAGTCCTGAAGAAGCCCCAGGTCAGTAAACAGTACAACAATCTCTTCATTCAAGGCAGACAACACTTTCACCTACACTATTTAGAAGCCTTAGATTTTCATGGGCTTAATCCCTTCCTTCTCAGGGATTGGGCACTGAGCCTTGCATTTGCATAAGCATAAATCCCATTCAAGAATTTGCCCCAACAAAACAACAGTCTCTTGCTAAAGATGAATTCTCCTGGCATTCCCAGGAAGAGGATATAGGGTTGTGGGGAGTGGGAGCCCTTCCTGAGACCCAGGGTTCTTCCACTGGCATTAAAAATATTAAACATGTATCCTTTGACCAAGAAAAGCTTGTTGTGAGCCCATGAAGCGTGTTTGATGTTGTTGACGATCACCGCCTGGAGGAAAAACCCGAGATGTTTCAAGAAATGGTGCAGAAACTGGATGGGTGAAGAGATAAAGTTGGTGACAATGACTGTGAGAACTGTCCCTTGGAAACTGTGATAATGAAGTCGGAAATGGAAAGCAAGGATCACATACTCATTCCATATGCTTCTCCTCACTATAAAACACACCGCCTTTATGTTCTAATCATCCTGGCCTGTATTTCCATCCCTCTGCAGAACAGTTTTCTTGAAAACCGTCAGTATGCTCCAAGTTGCTGTATCCAGTGGCTTTTCTCAACCCACGTCTTCCTCCTCAACTCCCTAGAACATTTGACATGATTGAAATTCTGTGCTCTATTGGGCCTCCTTGTCCTTTATCTCCTGATTTTCCCTGAGCTTCTGGTTCTTTCTCTCCCATTATCATGGTCTTTTCTTCCCACCCCTTTCCCCACAGTTTAGAACCTAAGGCTTTATCCTTTCCCCCCTCCTGTTTCTTACATTTTCTCCTCCTAGCAACTTTACTCATTCCTGTAGTTTCAAGTGTAATTCCTCTACAGATGAATCCCACATTCCTGTCTTTAGCATTGACATTTCCCCATCTCTGTTTACTTTTTAAACTGCCTTCATGTTAGATAATTCAGCTGAAACCTTAAACTCAAATTCAAAATCTTCAATGTCAAAACCATTGGCATTTGTTAATCTCTCTCTCTCTTTTTTTTAAACTAGAGATTCCACAGTCTTGCGTTGATGTGGATTTAACACTTCTGAGTCAACGTTTCCAACTTTAATTTTTTAATATTTATTTATTTATACCATGATCCCCTGTAAGAACTACATTTTATATCTCGACTGGTAAATACACACACACACACACACACACACACACACACACACACAACTGAAACAAAGTTTCACAGAACTGTACTTGCCTCACTATGTGTGATGCACTCCATTTTATTCTGATCTATTCCATTCTATTAAAAAAATCTGGTTGTAACCCATTAAATTGGTGTCATGACCCACTAAGGAGATATAAATTGCAGTTTTAAAAAGAATGCTTTTAGCATTATCAACAATTGCCAAACCATGGAGAGAGCCCAGATGTCCATCGACAGATGAATGGATAAAAAAGATGTGGTATATGTATAAATGGAATATTATTCAGCCATCAAAAAGAATGAAATCTCACCACTTACAATGATGTGGATGGAGCTAAGTGAAATAAGTCAATCAGAGAAAAACAAATAACCATATGATTTCATTCACATGGGGAATTTAAGAAACATACAGATGAACATATGGGAAGGAGGGGAAGAGAAGAAAGGGAAACAAACCACAAGAGACTTGTAATGATAGAGAACAAACTGAGGGTTGGTGGAGGGGAGGTTGGTGGGAGATGGGCTAGATGGGTGATGGGTACCAAGGAGGGCACTTGTGATGAGCACTGGGTGTTGTATGTAAGTGATAAATCACTAAAATCTACCTCTGAAACCAATATTGTACTGTATATTAACTATACTGTATATTAACTATATTAACTTTCTCTCTTAACTCCCAAACCCAATTGGTCTTTAAGAAATGGGCTTATTTTCAAAGTGACTTGCATATTCAATCTCTTTTTTTAATTTTCTCTCTGACTTTTAAATATCATCTCCATTGGGAAACCTTCCCAGGTTTCCTCTCCTCCGGCCAATCTTATTCTCCTCTAAGCAACTCTATGTCTTTGGTTGCATCTCTTTTAATTTACTTACCCATCTGACGTATCACACACCATAACTTTCTCTTTTCTTACTTGGTTTTATTTTTTTCTTTCCTAGACCGTCACTTGGCAATAAACAATGCATTTCTATGCTTATTTATTTTCTGTGTCTTTCACTAAAATGTGAGATTGAAGACTTGGCATCCTTAGCACTTAGAACTGAACTGTGCTTAGAACATGATCACCAATGAAACAAGGTTGGAGAGAAGAATAAATGAAGGAATGACTCCCAGCAGCAACAGGGACTAATACCTCCTCCAGAGCTAAAGAGAAGGAGATGCCCACAAGCTCTTTTGTTTTGTTTTAATTTTTTAATGTTTATTTATTTTTGAGAGAGAGAGAAAAAACAAATCAGGGGAGGGGCAGAGAGAGAGGGATACGGAGAATCTGAAGCAGTCTCCAGGCTCTGAGCTGTCAGGACAGAGCCCGATGCGGCACTCCAACCCACGAACTGCGAGATCATGACCTGAGCTGAAGTTGGACACTTACCCTACTGAGCCACCCAGGCACCCCTGTTTTAATTTTTTAATTAAATTTTTTTTTAACCACTTTGGATCCTGTGCCCACCCTCATGGCCAAGGGATTGACGTGAGCTGATTGATTTAATGCCTCAATTTATTGCCCAGTACTGAATCATTCCCTGTGGATGGTTCCAATCAAGCAAGGCACATCCTTGCAGGCAGGAGTGGGATCTATTCAATCCAAACCCCTGGATGTTGCCCAGTAGCAATGGGGGAAGGGTTGGAGTAGATGCTGAGATGCAGTAAGGTAAGGTCTCTGACCCTGAGGAATTCCCAGTTAAGTAGGACAGAAAGACAATGAATTCATACTGATAATCGTACCTGGGGCTGTGTATGTAGCAAGTTAACGGATGAACTGGGATCATGACTCAGGTCTCAGAACTCTCAGTCTAATATTTTTTTTCATTGCCTAGAACTGTCTCTTTCGTTGTAAGAACTGATTTCCTGATGTGTGAAATATAGCTAGTGTATGAGATGTGGCACAGCTAATAAAAATGATTACAGTTCACCTCTTGTGGAAGACTGTTTTGAACAGCCCTAATGAATCATATGAGATAAAAATAATAATCAGACCACTTTTCAAACTATCCTGCAAAATTGCCACTGGTCTTTCTCCCCTCCTAATCACTCAGTGATGCCTCCTCCAAAAGCAGTGGGTATTCACAGCCTGAAGAATCATGGTATAAGGTCTGTGGTTCATAATTTTAAACTATATTAAAATTCTTCCTTTTGCAGAGTAGCATCTCCTTCTCAGCCAAACTAATTTGCATGGCTTTTTGCTAATCTGCATAGCCGTTGAGTTCCTTTCGAGGGGCCTGTAGAAGGAAGGCCTAAGGCGATGTCACCTGTCCAGAGCATTGAAGAGCAGCCTGAAGCAATGCCACCAACAGGCAGATGAGAGTAATTCAGAGTCACTGACGACAATTCCATGAGAGTCAGACAGGGCCTTAACGATCATCCCACCCAATCTTCGCAATATAATGAGGCTCAGGGCAGTGGAATGAGTCGTCAAAGTCACACAACAGGGGGGTGTCAGAGCCAAGACCAGGTTGAGGCCAAGTCTCCTAACGTCCAGTCTTTGATCTTGACGCTGCCTTAGCAGGGACAAAGAAACTGTGTCCGTTTGGCCAAGTAGTTTGAGAAGCGACACAGTCTAACAAAAATGGGGGAAGCGATAGGACTTGAGAAATCAATTTTCACAGTTACTATTTCCGGAAGGTCATTGAACCATGTATGGCAAGTTACCTGGGTCGTAGAGTTATACCTCTGGTCTGTCCTTTCACATTCAAATGGTCTCTTACCCCTGAGAGCGCATATGCTTAATTTTTTTTCTTTTTCATTTTGGATAGGGTGAGTTGTGGTCTCGAAGACGAGATGGAAGCTGTAGACGTTTCCCCCAGATATTTGTACCCGCATTCACAATTTCTCAAGGGCTTCGTGAAATTCTTGAGTCTCATTCATGGCACAAGAACAGCACTCAGATAGCTTTAAAGAGATTGTGTGGCTCAGGGAAGCGGACAAGAGGAGATCATGACTCATCTCAGCTGTCTCTAGGAGTCTCTTGAGGGTGGGCAAGAAGGAATGCTGCCGGCAGACTGCCTTCGGACTCAAACTGCATACATCCTGTTGGTCTTGTTTTCTGAAAATCTTGACTGATGCAGATTTTTCCCAAAGGATACTGACGTTGAAATTGTGGCACAGAGAATATGATGTCCAGAGCATGCCTTGTTTCCTGACAGGACTAGCTGTACGTGCTTCTGTCAAGGTGGCACATCAAACGTGCGCTTGTTCCAACCGGTGACTTCAACTGGTGACTGAGACTCATCGTTTTAGGGAAATATAAGCAGCTTATAGACTTTCGGAAGCTCTGGGGGTGGTCAAACAGACTAAAAAGAATAGGTTCCTAGAATCTAGTGTATGGGAGCAAAGTATAGAGTGAGCAGACCAGTCAATAAAACCGGGCTCCAGAACAGGATTGAATACATTGACTGAACCACGCGTAGCTGCCCAAAGTTGCCATGCAACCTCATGCCTCTGTGCCTTTGCACATGTTGTTCCCTCCGCCTGGCTTATCCTTATTCGTAGTGTGCATTAGTCAGGGTTCTCCAGAGAAACAGAGCCAACACAAATACATAACAGAGATATAAATGTAAATATGTACTTAAATATAAATATATATCTACATATATAAATATATATATATATATTTTTTTTCTCTCTCTCTCTCTCTACATATATATGAGAGAGAGAAAATGAGAGGGACAGAGAGAGAATAATTTATGTTAAGGAATTGACGCACATGTTATCGAAGGAGGTGGTCAAGTCCCGAAAGCACAGGGTAAAGAGTGTTTGGCGCAGTCCAAGCCTGAAGGCCATCTGCTGGCAGGATTTTCTCTTGCTTGGGGAAGGTCAATTTTTTCTTCTATTCAAGCCTTCGCTTCACTGGACAAGGCCCAAACACATTAGGGAGGGCAATCTGCTTTACTCAAAATCCACCGATTTAAATATCCATCTCACCTAAAATATCCTCACAGAAACATCCAGAATAATGTTTGAGCCCCTGTCTGGGCACCAAGGCCCAGACAAATTGACGCATAAGATTAACCATCACACATTGTTGGCCTGGGAATCTCTCCTAATTTTTTGAGGTTCAGCCCGAACATCTTTCTTCTTCTCTGTTCTGCCACTGGACTCAGCACATGCTTGTATTTTAAACTATATTCCACAGTATGATTATGATTTGATCACATGCCTGTGGTCTCTGTTAGACATTGGGCTTTCTGAGGACAGGGACTGTGGGGACTATTGGAGATGATATTACAAGTCGATATGCTAGGCCCTACCCAATGCCTAGTATAGAGCTGCTCAGGAATAAGATGATGAATTAACGGAAGGATTCAGAAGCTAGAAATAATAGCACCATTAAATTATTTAATCTCCAAATAATGGGCTTCTTTTCTGAATATGTGTTGCATCAGAGATGCAATAGAGCTTGGTCACCTTGTCCCAAGAACACATGCACACACATACCCATATTCATTTTGACTGACCCTGGAAAGATTTGCCAAGGTTATTAGAGATGCATCCAGTGATTAGCCCTTCCTGCTTTTCTCAGGACAGAATGAAGCAGAGGGAAGAACAAGGTTTATAGCTTCAGGTAGATTTGCCTTTAACTCATGTGGACAGGCCCCTTGCTAACTGCCTGAACTTGGGTGTGATTTGTACGGTCTCAAAAACTTGTACCTTAAAAAAAAAATCAATCCTATGAGAACAACAACAATAATCCCTACAACAGTGTTAGAAAAATTAAGTGCCAAGCATGTAGTAAGTACTTAGTAAAAACTGGTCCTCCTTCTCTCTTCCTTATGTATGTTTGAAGTAATATCTAGCACATACTGCATTAACTGTTGAAAGTAACTAAGAACATGTTAATGAGTTCTAAAGGTAGTCTCGAGCTCTCTCAATGTTCTAGGATTTCCTTTTATCTTCTTTCACTTTTTGACCAAAAGAGAAAATGTAGACTGTGTAGATGGTCCCATATGAAGAGAGAGAAAGAGAGAGAGAGAGACAGAGAGAGAGAGAGAGAGAGATGGTTGGTGTGTGTGCCATTGTGTTCTTTATTGCTATTGGTAATTCCTAATCTTTTTGGGGAAACAGGCACCTTTGGCGATCTTTAGAAAGCTAAGGACTCTTCCCCCAGAAAAAATACACATACGGGGACACTTTGCATATAATCTCAGGGAGTTCAGGGATCCCGTAGACGCCAGGTTAAGAATTCTGTCAAAATCTTCTCATCTGTTGTCTGTCTTCCGTCTCTTGCCTCACATTCCCTCTCTCTGTCTCTCTCTCCCTCTTGTCTCTATCTCTATGTCTCTGTTTCTCTATCTGTATTTTTATC
The DNA here is from genome assembly GCF_018350175.1 of Felis catus. Taxonomy (NCBI): domain Eukaryota; kingdom Metazoa; phylum Chordata; class Mammalia; order Carnivora; family Felidae; genus Felis; species Felis catus. The sequence continues at coordinate 47,253,033 of NC_058374.1, forward strand.
TGCTTAACTAATATGTTTAAGGACTGCGGATGGATAAATGGATGAATGAATAAAAAAGTAGAGGGCAAGAAAGAGCTATGGAGATAGAATGATGGCTTTTTTTCCCCCCCACCTGGAAATTTCACTGGTGGTGGTCACCCTGGAGCTGCTGATCTACTATAAGGCAGAATGTAGTCATGGTTACACTTATAGCTTCTGGAGCTAAACTTCTAGGTTCAAATCCTGGCTGTGTGTGACTTTGGGCAATTCATTCTGTCTTTCAGTTTCCCTGTTTTTAAAATGGGGCTGATGATAGTGCTATCATGTCGAATTGTTGTAAGAATGAAACAAACTAAGGTAGATACGGATTTTAGAGTAATATATTTTAGTAAGTGCTCAGTAAAGTGTTAGTTGCTATTATTAATTAATTTATTTATTTAAGTTTATTTATTTTGGGAGAGAGAGAGGAAGAGAGAGCATTCAGGGGAGGAGCTGAGAGAGAGGGAGAGAGAGAGAGAATCCTAAGCAGGCTCCATGCAGCCAGACACGGCTCAAACCCACGAACCATGAGATCACGACCTGAGCTGAAGTCAGGTGCTCACCGGACTGAGCCGCCCAGTGCTCCTTTAGTTGTTATTACTTATTTTGATGATTTAAAATCGCCAATAATATAATTACTTATATACAAAGCATGACAGTACAAATAATAAATTCAACATCGCTAAGGGGAAAACTGCAATTAAGAATTGCCCTTTCAGACAGAAAGAACTTCCCTTCCTTTAAGGTGATTTACTCTCATGTAGGAATTGTGGGCTAACAGGGTAGCTAGGATACCATCCTGCACTTTTTCCCTGAGACCCAAGGAGAAGTGAGATCCACTGTCCATAAAATGTTTTTTCTAGGGGCGCTTGGGTGGTTTAGTCAGTTAAGCATCCAACTCTTGATTTTGGCTCAGGTCACGATCTCGTGGTTCGTGAGTTCAAGCCCCACATCAGGATCTGCACCGACAGTGCAGAGCTTGCTTGGGGTTCTCTCCCTCCCTCCCTCCCCCTCTCCCCCCCCACCCCTCTCAAAATAAATAAACTTCAAAAAATTTTTTTAAAAAGATGTTTTTCTATCGTGGCAAGTTCTGTTAGGAGAGGAGGAGCCCAAATCTACTTCCAGACATCGCTAGGAGGGGTAATGTCCTTTTGTCTCTTCGTTAGGAAAGGTCTCTAGACCAGTAATTATGTTTATACCAATGCAAAAAGATATACCATTATATCAAATTCTAAAGCTGACACTTTCCCATGGAAGTTGCTTAAGAGAAAAAAAAAAAGAAAAAAGAAATGTAAATGTGCAGTCATCACTGTTAACACTTCACATTTTTAAGGTAAAAGACTGCCTAAAATGGAATTTATTTTCCCTAATTTATAGGTCTTGTTTACATTTGGCCCTTCATTCTTCTCTTACAATGTGTATCTCCTTGCTTTAAAAAAAAATTTTTTTTAATGTTTATTTTTGAGAGAGAGACAGAGCATGAGCTGGGGAGGGGTAGAGAGAGGGAGACACAGAATTCAAAGCAGGCTACAGGCTTTGAGGTGTCAGCACAGAGCGGGACGTGGGGCTCAAACCCACAAACTGCGAGATCATGACCTGAGCTGAAGCCGGACGCTTAACCGACTGAGCCACCCAGGGGCCCCCTCCTTGCTCCTAGCTTTTTAAAAGGAAAATATGGGGGCACCTGGGTGGCTCAGTCAGTTAAGCGTCCCACTCTTAGTTTCAGCCTAGGTCATGAGCTCATGGTTTGTGAGTTCAAGCCCCGAATCAGGCTCCCTGCTGATAGTGCAGAGCCTGCTTGCGATTCTCTCTCTCTCTCTGCCCCTCCCCTGCTCTCTCTTTCTCTCTGTCTCTAAAAATAAACTTTAAAAAATTTTTAAAAAGGAAAATATTAACTATTGCAGAACTGCAATAGAACTGTCCAGTTAATGCAGCGTTACCAGGAGGTTAAGGACCGTTCACCCTTAGGCGGGCTCCTGGCCTACATGCAACCCCTTCTCCTGGAAGGGGAAGGTGCAACTGAGTCTGCGTCCAGAAGGTGGCGCTGTCTGCAAAGCCCGTCTGGGAGGGAGGGGTCGCCAGCCTGGGGCGGTCAGGGCAGCTGCAGGCAGCCCGCAGACAGAGAAAGGAGGTAGGGGGAGGTGTGGAGGGAGGGCAGAGCGGTGGCAGTGGTCGTTTTTCCTAACGTTCCTGAGCTATGAACTGTCAATTTTGAAGGGCGTGTAATTGAATTCTAATTGTAACTGAAGTGGGAGGAGATGCCTGCCTTAAGTCTAAAGACTCTGACAGGTCTGGGAATATCTAAAATTCCGAAGTCTCCTGGTGATCTATTTGCAGGAGAGTCAAGGCTCTCCTGAGATGAAGTCAGCCTAAGGGGAGAGGGAGCAGGTTCTGAGCTGGACCAGTAACAGCGTGGTCCTGGATCACTAAGGGCGAATTGTGCTCCTGAGTCCTGAAGGGGAGTCTGCATCTTGCCGGGAGGGAGGAATCGTGCAAACACCTAAGAGATGGTGTACTCAAAACCCTAGGCACCAAGGTACAAGCCACAAAACCCTGGGCGTCTCCTGGCACGATGTGCCGCCAGTGGTGGCCCACCAGGCATTGTGCTGTGACTGGGGTGGTAGGGACGTTGCCAGCGATGCTCCTAGCCGCCATGCTCCCAGAACTTACTTTTTGCCTGGCCCTGTGCCAAGTGCTTTAAAGTCTTCTCTCATTTCGGTTTCAAAATAAATCGAGAAGGTAGATTCTATTTCCAGTCTCATTTTACAGAAGAAGACACCGAGGCGGGCTTCACTTGTGGAGATGACAGAGACTGGGTTTGCAGCAGGCTGGGCCCGGCCCAAGCACAGGGCTCCTGCTACTCTTCCCCTTGGCGCCCGTCTGAGCTTCCTGAGGGTGACAGGACTTGCCCACAGGACGCGCCCAGAGGCAAGATGGGGTCGTGGTGGAGGGCTCAAAGCAGTGCTGACCGACCGGCATTGTCTTGAGGTCTTCGCGGTGCTCTTGGACTTGAGCCAGACCTTGAAGGCTTGGATTTGGGAAAGGACGTTCAGACAGGGGCCTAGCGGGAAGAGGGGGTGAGGGCAGGAGAGGGGTAGGTGTGATCCGGGGCAGTGAGAGGCCACTGTGACCAGGTGAGGGGGAGGGGGTGAAGCCTGTATGGCAAGAGTGGGCTGGGGCTGACGTTGGATGCCATGGACCCACACTGAGAAGGGTGAGGTGGGCCCAGCCTCCCTGTGGCCCCAGAGACCTTTGGGGATTGTCTTTGGTCTGTGGCCTCACTCCCCAAGCTTCGAGTTCTTGGTGCTTGCCAGAAGCCCTGGATTTTTTATGGGTCCTGGTCCACCCCCATGAAGCTGGCATCAGAAATAATTTTTTTTTTTTTCTGGAAGAAAGTTGAAGAGAAAATAACTTTATTGTCAGTTCTCACTTATCTGTAAGGAAATAGGGGCAACTGAAATCTACAGATTTCAATAGCTAGTGGTTTTGCCTTGTTTGGCAACTCATGTTTCGCCATGGCTTCCGGAAAACAGCAAAATCGAGTCGTCAGATTTTCACGTTTACTCCTTCACGTCCTCCGTCTGAAGTGCTAAGAAGCAGGGAAGTGGCCCAAGTGTGGACAGCAGGAGGGAGAGGAAGGGAAAGCAGGTGTCTGGGTCCGTGAATGTCCGCTTACGTGTTCGGTTCCCGAGAAACCCAGAACTGAGCACCGGGCTGTGTGCGTGCCAGCGCTGCTGTGGCTGACTGCTGGGTGGGAACCTGGACATGGGGTGGGGGACATAGTAGCTGCACACGTCACCAAAGTTCAGAGGTCAAGGGCATCCCACACAAAAGCTACACGTCCTAAGAAGTTTGACAAAATCCCCTGTTGAGGAAGCTTACCCGGGGATCAAAGGCACCAAACTGGGGTGAGCTGACCCGAGCACTCGCTAGCAGGCTGAAAGAATTCAGTTGACGTCTCCATGTACCTCATCATTTCTCTTCTGTTCCCCTGGAGAGTGGCTTTGTGTGGTAAATATTTATGTGATATCTGAATTATTGGTGATGTCATACATGCCCTTGTATCTGAGAACATACTGTGATTTAGAACTAAAACTCTTTATCATCCCCATTTCTGCTAAGTAGGATCTCCTCCTGATGCAGGACCTTGGGAGGAACATTTGGATCCGAGAGAAGGAGGCCTGGTGGGTAATCTCAAGAGCAACCCTCCTTTCTCTTGTAAGCAAGGGCAATGGGTTTGGGCCGAATCAGGAGGTTGTAAGTGGGGGTCATGGGGCAGGGGGCTGGAGGTCAGGTGTTTTCTACCTTTTCTTGGCAGTAGGAACAGACAGAGCTTACCACAGACTGCAGGCAGCTGCCCCAGGGCAGCCAGAGCATGTGGAGGAAGTTGGTGGGAGGAAGATAGGCAGGGATAGCATGGGTTCTGTGTGGCTGCAACCTCTTCTCAAACCTCTGTCTACTGTTCCGATAGAGCTGCCCGGAGAGAAGGCGCCATGACAGCTCCTTTCCCATTCTTCTGCTGCCTGTGACGTCTCATCCCTGCCCCCCGCCCCCCCGGCCTCTTGCCGCCCAAGAGCCCCAGAGCAATGCCCAGCCATTGCTGCTTCATGTCACGCCAGGACCCTGGAGCGTCATCCTCAGAGGAATCCAGATCCGGATGGGGCTATCCACGGGCTGGATGTCTGGGCCACATATCATGGTGCCTGAAAGCCCAGGAAGGAGGGGGCACGTGTAGAGGAGAGAATCCTTGGGGGCGGGTATCCACCGAGACGCCTCCCACATTCGGCAGCATCTCACCTTTTATGGGATATGGACGACTATGGTAATGGTGGAAAGACAGAGTTGGGCAGGAAATCTGAATGCTGTTATAATATGGAGAGGGGACTTCTGCGTATAAATTTTGGGCAAGTTTCCTCCTGTGAGAGCTCTCCAGTTACTGTGTTAACCTACTCTTAATGCAAAATACCTCCCCCACCCCGGGATTCTGGAAGCAGACATTATCTCTGACCACGACCCTGCTGACCCCAGGGAGACTCGGCCCTCGATTGGCTAGATGGGAAGCCTGTTTTGGTGCTATGTTTCTGGAAAAGCTGGACTTGAAAATGGTGCAGGTATTTACTGGGCTGGCAAGAAGCTTAATGTTTGTCTCTGGCTCCATGTCAGGGGTGTTATTTGGCCACTAATGATACAGTCTTGGAAACGTCATATCACCACCCTGACCTCAGTTTCTTCATCCGAGAAAAGAGATAATGTCAAAGGTTATTACTCACCTTGAATAGGCTTTTATTCTAAGTCTCGGAATAGACAACTTAACATTTTATTTCCTTATCCACAAGTGGGGATAATAATACCCACCCTTACCTTCGAATCTATATGAAAACCCTCAGACCTCTGGGGAGGAAAAGCATTATTTAAGCCCAGAGTAGAATTATTATTCTATTCTATTTGCTCTCTCCTAGTCATTCATCACTGCCGTGCTGTACAATTATGCCCTGGGGTGAGTTATGTGAACAAACAGTCCACACTGGGCAAGTTTCTTGAGTGATGGGACATTCGGATTGTGCTCTGTGGAAAAGACACCGATATCTTTTATTTAGTTATTTTAGGTGGAGCGTGCTCTCTAGTTAGTACACAGGCCCAAAGTGGAATACATTGGTACCTCTAGAATGTAATATTGGTGGTTATTTCTCCTTTCCAGTGTTGTCTTGCCTTTGAATTTCTGTGGGCATCGTTTGGACCAGTTCTGACCTGGGAAAACACAGCATGAGTCCTCTTTGGCTCCCAGCAAGACCCTGATAATGCCTAAAACTTTGATGCTGCCTGGGGTTTGGAGTGGAACCCGGGTCCCCATGCTTCGAAAATCTGCATAGCCAAATGTGCATAAGTAAAGGCATACCTCACCTAGCTAAACAAACACGCACAGGCTTATAATTGCCTTTGTATTTTCTCATTGTAGCCACCAGAGGCCTCCCAAATTGTGGTCGATTTTAATGTCAGTGGAAATCTACTGGGAATTAACAAAAAAAAAAAATCATTTTAAAATTGAATAGAATGCCTACAAAAGTTCAAAGTCTGTTACCTTGTTCATTCAACATCGCTATTCATGCAAAATGTCATGCAAATCAGGCCTTATTTACTGAGTACTTTGCTTCAGTAACCAAAAAAATGCTAAGAAAAAATGGCTTATGTTTAGCCATCTATTTTTCCAAAAATAGGACAGCAATTAAAGTAGTACCACATGATGTGACTGATGATATCAGTGCAGGAAAAGAACACCATCTCGGTGGCTGATGCTCAGGGCTGAGCATCTGTCCTTCATCAGGGGCTGGGCAGTGTGTCCAGAAGAGAAGTCCTGGGGCCCCAGGGCCATGAACAATGTGGATGCCATGCCGGGCACAGAATGATGAAAATATCCTTTGTGAGTAAGCATGATAACTGTGCCTTCCAACAGGGGACTTCAGAAACCCTTTGGGAATCTGATTTCGCCTCTATGATGCTCAGTTTCTTCTTGTATAAAAGTGAGAGGTTTGGGCTAGGTGATTTCTAAGTCCTTAAAGGTATATTATTGTCTTCTAAACCATTTAGGACCACTTACTGTGGATCTGTTATACATGATTGCAACACAAAGTGCTTTGCAGACGTTTTCTTATTTAACTCCCATGGCCAGTAAGAATAGCCAGCTTTAATTTACAGATGGTGGAATTAAGCTCAAAGAAGTAAGGTCACTCACCAGTGATCATACAGGGCGTAAATGACAAAGGCAGAATGCACTCAGATCCGTTTGATTCCTAAATTTCTCACTGTCTACGTCTTTTATGCATTCCGGGACCGAGAGTATCAACTCAGTTAACCCACATAATTTAACTCCTGAGGTGCAGCATTCATTGCTGGTTGCTGTATCAGTTAAGAATGGTACTGGTGGTAAGCCACAGATCAGACAAATAAAGACTTAAACATACACAAGTTCATTCTCTCCCATAAGTGTGGAGATAGGTTGTCTAAGGAAGGTCTGATGGTCATGGAATCACCAGTCACCTAAGCTCCTGTCTTTCTGCTCTACTGTATTCTAGGATGTGGATTCCATCCTCTAGGTGGACTTATGATCCAAAATGGCCGATGGAGATCCAACCATCACATTTGGGTTGTAGGCTGGAAGAAGGAGGAAAGCGGAATATGGTTGGCAGGTCTCCAAGTTGAGTTAGCTACATGAAAGCAACATTTCAGAAGTTCCATACAGCCCCTCTGCTTATATCTCAGCAACCAGAATTTAATGACATGGCCATGCATGGGGTGAAAATGGAAAGCTGACGAATGTCGTCTTTATTCTGGATAGCAAACTGCCCAATTAAATACCAGGGCTTATGGTGTTAAGGAAGAAGAGGAAATTGAGTACTGGAAATCAAATAGCTGTCTTTGCCACAACCATCATCTGCATAGTTACTTCTAGCTCTTTTCTTGTTTTGGAGTCCTGATTTTGTTCAGGTTTCTGCCTCTCCCCAAGTTTCTATGTTAATCCTGAATGATTAGAGCAAGCCATGGTGGTATCACTCCCCTCCCTGTGACTGGTTGTGATTAGGCATATAAACAAGTTCTGGACAATGAGATATGAAAGGACTTCTGGAAAAGGGTTTTGTGGGTTTTTTTTTTTTCCTCTTAAAAAAGCAGTGCATCAGAAAAGACTGACTTTTTCTTCTACTAGACATTGTAGTGTCTGATAATGACACCTGGAAATATAGCAGCCATTTTATAACACTCTGGAAAACGTACTTCTAAGAACAAAGCTGTCCCCAGAGAATGGTAGAAGGGAGAGATAGAAAGAAGCTGGGTTTTGGGGGATGAACTGACTGACTCTGGAGCTGGCCTACTTCTGGACTTCTTATGAAATACATTTTCATATTGTTTAAGTATGTTGAATTGGTACTTTCTTAGTTGCAGCCAAAGGCATGCTGACTGATATGCAGGAGAAAGAAAGAAAGAGACCCATTGCCTTATGCCCTCAGGATGGCAAACTGGATACCAATCTATGCCTGTCTTTGGACTGAACCCCTGTGTTATTCCATTTCTTATAAGAGGTACCTTTGTTTTTACTTGCCATGGAGAAGATACCTTTCTGTAGAGTATTTAAAAGGCTCTGTGTAGAGGCACTTGTACCCCAATGTTTATAGCAGCACTTTCAACAATAGCTACATTATGGAAAGAGCCGAAATGTCCATCAACTGATGAATGGAAAAAGAAATTGTGGTTTATATACACAATGGAATACTACATGGCAATGAGAAAGAATGAAATATGGCCTTTTGTAGCAACGTGGATAGAACTGGAGAGCGTTACGCTAAGTGAAATAAGTCATACAGAGAAAGACAGATACCATATGTTTTCACTCTTATGTGGATCCTGAGAAACTTAGCAGAAGACCATGGGGGAGGGGAAGGAAAAAAAAAAGTTAGAGAGGGAGAAAGCCAAACCATAAGAGACTCTTAAAAACTGAGAACAAACTGAGGGTTGATGGGGGGGTGGGAGGGAGGGGAAAGTGGGTGATGGGCATTGAGGAGGGCACCTGTTGGGATGAGCACTGGGTGTTGTATGGAAACCAATTTGACAATAAATTTCATATTAAAAAAATTAAAAAAAAGGCTCTGGGTAAAATAAGAATATTTTAGGATTAGAAGAGACTTAACTCCCACTCAGAGCTCAAAGAGAGTCAGCAATTTCTCCATGGTGCTCGGGTCTGAAATGCAAGGTCTGAAATGTTGTGGGTCTGTCTCAGTCACATTTAGAACTCTTCCAAAGAGATGGCCCCTCTGGCCTTGCCTTTCTGCCCCTTCCATATGACCCCTCTAGGCTCCAGGCTCCAGGGCTGGCCATGTTGAGAATGATGACTTAAAACTGTAGGCAGGAGGTAATTTTCACTTTTAGCTGTTGCCAACTGCATCAGCCATGGCTGTCACCCTTCCTGTCTACCTCCTCTTGCCAAATCATTAAGATGGCCATGTCTCTTTCCCTTGAAATCAGACCCCAAAGGGTTTCCGTGCACTCAAGTCCCATCTGCGCTTCATTCCAGACCATATCATGTCACAATTATTCCCAATCATGTTTCATTTGGCCAGCCAGCATGCACCTGACTGGGAGAAATTCCCCCAGTGAGAGTCAGAAGTGTGTGCAGCTGTCCAGGGCGATAGGGGAGACACTCTGGGACCTAAGTGACAGGCTCAATCATATTATATGGATATTCTCCAAGAGAAGCAATGTGACAGTGATGGGCTCAGAAGCCCATCCTAGCCAACCTAGCCAGCTAGCCAACCTAGCTCAGCTGCCTACTGGTTGTAAGACCTTGGACAGGCTATTTAAATTCTCTGTGCCTCAGTTTCCTCACCTATAAGTTGAATGTAATAATATCTTTATTATGGAGTTTTAGTAAATACTAAATGATATAATATATTCAAAGTACTTAGACTCTCAATAAGCTATTTAAAGAGTATCTAGAAGGCATTCAATAAACTGCGGATTAAACATAAGCTTTTGTCATGGAATTACAATACATTTAGGCTTCAACTCAGGCCTTGTTTTTTTTTTTTTTTCTGAGTTAATGGTCTTTGCTCTTCTGTTCCCTTGACCCCAGAAAAGAGGTTAAGTGTCCCTCCTGTCCATTCAGAAAGCCTCATAGTTGAAGGGAACTTGGAAGTCTCTATCCTGATTTGCTTGGTCCTGGCCTCTTACTCTTACTGAGCAAACAGGATTAAGACAAAGGAAGTCAATCCAACAGATAAAGCCTGAGTTGCCATTACGCTCAGAGTTACTGTCATCCTGCCAGAAAAAAAAAATATGTCCCGAGAGACTCTTAAGGCATTAGAAATAACACCCTGTTAAGGGCTTACGGTGGAGGTCAGCCTGGCTCTGACCTGTCCTATCTCTGCCTATCCAGGCCATTCTGGATCTTCTTCAGTTGGGGTTGCTCACTTGTCTCTGAGGTCCCCTCTAGAGGGGACTTTTCAAAGGCTGGACAATTCTAGAGAGAAGGCAGCTCTGGGTATTGCCTCAATCACCCTGAGACAGCGATGGAATCAAAGGGATGAGCTGGGGTGAATTACAGAACCGTATCCCTTTGGCTCTGTCTAATGAGAGCTCTATCTTCTGATGGGATGACCAACTTTATGGGATCTTAAGAATGTAATATTATCTTTGATGTTTTACCATCCCCCCCTGGAGGTGGGGTGAGGGGAACTGAAGCCCTTAAGTTCTCCCAGGAGACTCTTGGATTTGATCAACAATGACCTCATAATAGCTGGTAAATCTGGTTAATTGGATTAGTGTCCTCCATTTAATTGCAGTGGCCACATTACCTTCCTGTTCAAACACAGCCGTATCGTTCACCTCTGGCTATTAGTTTCTTGTCTGTACTGATGACTTAGGGACACAGACTCCACTGTGGTGAGCACGATGTCTGCATCAGCACAAGCAATTCTCAAATAAACCCCACCATAATTCCGGGAATGCCTTTTATGTCTTCTGACAGAAAAGAGGAAATGGCACATGAAAAAAAAAGTCAAAAAGATTCTTAAGGGGAACATTTACTATTTTAAGATCTGAGTAGCAGGAAGATATTTTATGATAAAGTTAGGCAGTCCTCCTATCATGGGGACACTTGAAAAATTCTCATTAGGCACTTGTTCCAGAGATTGGCTTGAATGCATGGAAGAAAATCTGCTGGGGCAGAGATGTGGCTGCAGTGTCAAGGGGCCAGCCCCTGAAGACTTCTGGAAGTCTCTATCCTTTTTTGGCCATCTGGCCTTAAGTTGGTGAAGGATACAGAAGGGTGTCCTTAGAAGCATGGCTCGGGGAGGCTCTTGTGACACAACTGGCTGCCTCCAATTTTCCCCCAGAGATATTCAAATGGCTCTGGATGGCACTGACTTTACCCTGCATCTGCACGAGCCCTCTTGTCTTCCAACCTCCACACTTCCATTTAGGGCAGTAGATGGCAGGCTGCGTAGACTTGGATTTCCCATCCTCTGCACGCACACACCCTCAGTTCCTTTGTTCTTTGTCTTATTTTTCTCCCAGTGTGTGTTCATTAATGTAGCTCCTTCCTTGTACCTTCATTGTCTCTTTACTTCTCTACTGGATTCTTTATGCTCCAGTTGTCAGCAGTTTCTGGCCTCTTCCTCTCATCCTTATCCTCCAACCCTCCCTTTCCTCTCTCAAGCTTGCCTTTTCCTCTGTTTTCTACCCATTGTTTTATTCTTTGTTCTTTCTCCCTTGCTATTGTCCTACTGTCTCCATTCTGTTGTCTTTTCTCTTCTCTACGAAGCATTCTCTGAACACATGTTAAGACAGATGTTAGTGGTCTGATAAATACCAGAACTTGACACAGATATATTTTACCGAGAAACCCTTACCCTCCCCATCCATCTTTAGGCGCCATGGCAGCTCACAAGCCCATGTCCCATGTTGTAATTCACCAGGCATATATTTAATGTGTGACTTTACTCCAGAATAAGATTGGTTTTTCACTTTTCTGAAGTGAATCTATTGATTTTTGAAAGTTTATTTATTTATTTTGAGAGAGGGGGGAGAGAGACAGAGAGAGACAGAGACAGAGAGAGAGTGTGCAAGCAGGGGAGGGGCAGAGACAGAAGGAAAGAGAGAGAATCCCAAGCAGGCTCCCTGCTGTCAGCACAGAGCCCGATATGGGGCTCGAACTCACGAACCGTGAGATCATGACCTGAGCCGAAATCAGAGTCGGTCGCTTAACTGACTGAGCCACCCAGGCATTCCTGAAGTGAATCTATTATTATAGATGAAGAAGCTAAATGGTAGAGTTTGGTGTTATACAAGATACTTAACAATCAGTTTGAAAAGAGTGTTCCTTCAGGTAGCTGGGTTGAGGCTTGGAGGCCAGAGCGTCTGGAACGTTCTCCTTGACCCCCTAAGACAGTTTAGATGCTCCACCTGCATGCCGTTGTATTGTGTGTTCTTCCCCTTGCATAGGCCCCACCTGCTTGTGCGCTTGGCTCTCTCCCCCATCGATGGTGGATGCTCAGTGCATGAAGTCCACAGAATACCAGGAGGTCCTAGTGACAGCCTTTCGCCTAGGCAGTTTCTTTGCCACCTCACTTGTGGAGTGGTGGGATTTCTGTGAGTGGCCACACTGGGAACTCCCCTTGGTCTGTGAAACCAGAGGACATTTCATTTTGAATAGGTATCCCAATTCATGGTTCAGCATTTCCTTCCGACAAACACTTCCAGGCCTGTGCTAGGAAATTTAGGTTATTAAAAATATCAAAATAAATGAGCATGCTTCCTGTCCTTAAGGAACCAACAGTCTTGTGGTAGGTCCTTCCCCAGTCTTGAGTTGACTTTTTCCCAAATCTCCGATTTTGGCTATCTGTACAGTTGTCTGAAACAGGGAGCCTCCTCAGCTCTGGCTTTCTGGCCCCATTGGCTGTAAGCTTGATATCTGCTGGTGTGGCCCATGGGGCCTAAACAATGGACTCACTTCTGTTGGAATTTTCCAATGTACAACTAACCCATGTAAAGTACAAATGTATTTTCCTAACCAGGACTTGTGTAGACTATGTTATCAGGTACATTGTGTATTTTCTGGAGATTATCATCCCCACATCATTTTTATTTGCAAATAGGTCCAGCGATTGTTTTCTTTTCTTTTTTTGTTCCCCCAGAATCATTTCCAGAATTGGGAACAGGCTTAAAAAGCACTTGGTTGTAAAGTTACATTGAGTTCACAAAAATGTCAGGGAGCTCTGTTATGGTTACCAGAGCCACTCTACGTAAGAGCTGGTCCAATTTAAGGGAATCAAAAACTCACTTACCCCACAGGAGGGACCTTCCGGGCATGACAAATAAGTTTATCATCTTGAGTGTGGAGATGGTTCACAAATTTCTACCTGTGCCCAAACCTATCAAATTGTGCACCTTAAATAGAAATGGTTTAGTGTATGTCAACTATATGTCAATAAAACTGTTTCAAAAAACTCACTGGGCCCCAAATCTCTCTCTTTCCTCAACCTGAAATTCATCATTTTGTTTTCTGTCACTGTCTTTGACTTCACCTATGAGACAGTCATGTGGTTCTACCAGATTTCATGACGCAAACACAGGTAGGAAAGTAAGAATATGGCCCACAGATTCTCACACTGTTGCACCAGTAAATCTTGTTACTTACTTCTTAACAACTGGGGTTCAGAGCTCCAAGTGGACAGAACTGAAGTTCAGATGAGTCAGGTGAAGAAGGAAAAGCAGTTCTGGAGCCTGGGGAAATTTGGAGGAAGAAAGGACATGATAAAGTGACTCTGGTAACCAACCAGATTCTGAGGACTGGGACCCAGGAGAGAAAAGCATTAATTTCTGTGAATCTGTGTCAAAGGTCAACCTTATTAGTGATCTGCTCTCTTCTCCTTCTTCTATTATTAGTGTGAATGGTGGGGCTGCTGGAGGCTTTGAAGTCGTGCAAACATGGGTGTGACTATTCAGTCCACCACCGATTAGCTGCTGAAGCTTTGGCAAGTTTTTCAACGGACCTTAACTTCAATTTCCTAGTGTGTAAAAGGGTATAGAATATTTATCTCAATAGGTGTGGTGAGGCCCAAACAGGATAATACGAATGGCAAGTTTCACCTGTCTTGCATGTAGTAGCATCTATGTTTCTCCCCATTTCCTTCTAAACTTTTCTTGCTTTGAAAAACATTTTCCTTATTTATTTTGAAGCTCCATCAAACCCATTAAAAATGTGTGTATGTATGTCTTTTTTTCTAATTACAGAAGAAATCCTTTCTCATGGGTTTGAAAGAATGCAGAATAGAAAAATCAATGGGAAAAAAAAAATTCCCCTTCCCTTTGAGTTTTTAAGAGAAAAAAAAATCCCAAAATATAAAAATTCACTGTAACCCTTACAGAGCTCTGTTAAGGGCAAGTAGCTGTGGAGGAGAGAGGACATGGGACATTGTGTCACATGAGTTTGGTTCACTGCCTTCTTACCTTTGGCCAGCTTTTGATTCTAGAAATCCAGGCCGATACTTATTTTCAGAGATACCGTTGTCTCATTTGAAACCAAAGGTAAAAGAAAATTTGGCATACTTTTATATTGCAAAGTTCCACAATCCTTGCTCAGCGTTGAGAGGAGAGGGTGGATATACCACGTGACCCAAAGCAGACCTCACAGTTCGGTTCTTTCTTTTATACGAAGGCCAAACCCAGTGCATCCCATCTTACTCTTGACTTGCTGTTTCTTCCAACCTCCAAGAACAACAAAAGTAGCCTCTGAGTTATTGCCGGCCCTTCTGCTTCCCCTCCAGCTCCAGCTCAATCACTAAACCATGCCTGGTCTCTCTACAGTGCACATTCTGCCCCATCATTACTGCTGCCTCTCCAGCCATCACACCACCCTCTACACACATAGCCTCTTTTCTCCCTTGCCAACTACTCTACCTCTAGAGTCAACCAACCACTGCTTTAAATTTAGAGTCATGCTCTCAAGAGCTAGAAGAAACTTCGGGGGTCATCTCATCACCTCTCCTCCCACATGGCCTCAATGCCTAGTTGGAGGCTACAGAGCTGGGTGTGCTGCATCTTATATCCTGATGCCCAGGTATGCGTGGCCTGGAATATGCTGGGAGGTTGGGCCAACACGGAGCAAGGAATCAACTGCTGTGTGGTGCAGGCTGGAATCAGCTGGTATCATCACTTTTAAAGCAAGGGAAGGTTCAGGAGCCCTTTAATTTTGGGATTTTGTGTATCACCAGGAAAAAAGTCTCTTCTCTACACAGTTTATCTACTTGTGTCTCTCTTAAGCTTAAGAATTCCCAGCTCACTCCATTAAGGGGATTGATTAAATCCTCTCGGGGTAGTGATCAGAGTCCTCACAGCCTAGGCCAATTCCGTGGTGTCTCTGTCCCCAGACACACGTAGCTGACCTTGTAGCTGCACAGAAGCACTTCCCTGTCCACACCTCATGCCTTTGCTCACACTGGTCCCTCTGACTAGAATGTTCTTCCTACTTTTTTCACCTGGAAAATGGCCAGTCCAACCCCTCTTCTGTGACACCTTGACTCCCTCCGTGGTCCCCTTGCCTATTATCATACTCTTCTTATAACCCTGACAATGGTAATGATAAGGACAACAATGGCAATAAATATCGAGTATGGATTGAGGGCAGGGCAGTATGCTAATACATACTTATTATTTTAATCATCAGAAACAACTTAGAGGTAAGGAAATTGAACCTTAAAGAGGTTAGTCATTTACCCAGGGTTACAGCTAGGAAATGTTGGCCTGGGGCTCAGACTTAAGTTTGACAGTTTGACTCCTGAGCCCAAATCGTAGTTATGACATCATTTACCATATTGTCTTTTTTTAAAAGTTTGCTTATTTATTTTGAGAGAGAGAGAGAGAGAGAGAGACAGAGAGAGAGCGTGCAAGCAGGGGAGAAGGAGAGAGAGAGGGAGAGAGAGAATTCCAAGCAAGCTCCATACTGTCAGGGCAAGCCCAGTGCAAGGGCGGGGCCAATGTGGGGCTTGAACTCAGGAACCATCATGACCTGAGCCAAAGTCAAGAGTCCAAGAGTCCAACGCTTAACCTACCTAGCCACCCAGGCATCCCACTTACCGTGTTGTCTTAATTATCTGTGAGCAAGTATTGCTTCTTGAGGACAGGGGCCATGGGCACATCCCCAGTGCCTAAAACAGTACCTGGCATATACTACGTGTGGAGTAAATGCTTGTTGAATAAATGAATAAAGAAATGGATTCCAATGGAGGCCTCCCGTTGTCCAACAGTCCTTGAATCAAACCCAGTGACTTGGGTGGAGGCATGTTTGTCCGTGCCCAAGAGCAGAGGCAGGCAGATGGAGCTGCTGGGCTGTGGTCTCCCTGCTCTCCTGCACTGAGCGGTGCTCTCTCCATACCCCTGTCCTCCTCCTCTGAAGAAGCCCGCGTTCTAGGAAATGGCCAAGTGTGGCCACGAGCCTTCCAGCAGGAAACACCTGGATGGTCAAAGGCTTTTGCAAAGCTCTGTTTCCACAATTACCCTTTATCTCCCTCTCCCTCTTAGATTTAATGCAAGCCAACTGGTATTTCTTTTTAAACAGCCGAGAACACCAGATGGAAGGGGAGGGGGAGGTGGGGGCACAGTGAAAGGCAGGAAGGGGACACGCAGGGGCTGTGGATGAGGGGGGAACTTTCGGAAACAGGGGATGTAGGGAAAATGCCAGACAGGTCCATGGAGGTAGGAAAGGGGAAAAGAGCTGTAAAAGCGAGCAGCTACCATATGTGTGCATGCACATACACACAGAGCTTTCAACACACAATTCAAATAGAGGAAGAAACGTTCTGGTTTCCGTAGCAACAAGGCCTATTGGTGCCTCAGCCAGAAAAACTTATTGGAAAAAAAGGCATTTGCCTGTTAAAGAGCCTGATGAATTGGGAGATAATTATACAGCATTCCGCCACCACTAAAGACATACAAATACACTCCAGCAAATTTTTTAAAGAGCACGGATTGTCACAAATCCCATGAAGGCAGGGGATGGGAGTGAGAGGCAGCCAGCAAGGAGACAAGGCTACTGGAATGATTTCAGGTGAACACCCCAGGGAGGCAGGCACCTGCGAGGGTCAAATTAGAACCAGCTTGTGCGTCAGTCATCAGAGATCTAGTGTGAGGCAAAGGCTTGATGTTATTTGTATCCCATCCTAAGGGGTCAGTACATTGAGCTCTCTTCTTCTGTGTCCCTTCAGGAAGTGGGTGGGTGGATCAGTAAAACCTAAACTATTAGATTCCGTATGACAGTTTGTTGACCAGAGTGGTGGGATCCGTGTTTATCAGGGCCCTGTTACTGCAACAGAATGAGCCGCATGAATCTCATAGTACATCTGGTCCCTCAGATGCGGTGGGACAGAAGACGAGATCCTTTCACATTGAGTAGGGTGCTATAGGATCTCGATCAGGGTTGGAGGAAAGGAAATGCATCATTATTTTGTACTCATGGCACCGGACACAGTGTGGGGCATACAACACTTGCTAAATATAATACTTAGTGTGTGCAGGAAAGACTGAATGGATAAATGGATGGATGGATGTTATGTAAGTGAACTGATGAGTGAACAGATAAGGAATCGTGAGTAACTGTGTACCTTTCTTCTTTCCTCTTGCTCACGCGTAGGAATTTATTTGCAACGTCGTTTGGTCCTCCAGAAGATGGGCACGGAGCAGGCACACTCTCAGACGTGGAGTCTTTGGAAGTGAGTCATGTCCCGAGACAAGCCCAATGTCATGGGGCTGGAGATGGCCCAGCATCTTCAGGACTATCAGAGGTTGGATAGTGATATAGAAGAGGAAGTGGTTCTTCCTCACTGAAGATGGTATGCCCTATGACGTACCCTTCTAGTGAGACATCCTGATTAGAAAGAAGAGCTTGCCCACCCCCATCAAAGACCAAGATACTTTCTGTAGTTCTTGGGCCCTCAACTTTTTGTTGTTGTTGTTTATTTGGGGGTTTTTGTTGTTGTTGTTGGGTTTTGTTTGTTTGTTTGTTTGTTTTGCAGAGAGAGAGCTGGCAGGGGGAGGAGCAGAGGGAGAGATACAGAGAATCTTAAGCAGGCTCCACCCTCAGTGCAGAGCCCGATGCAGGGCTCGATCCCATGACCCTGGGATCATGACCTGAACTCAGATTAAGAGTCAGATGCTCAACCCACTGAGCCACCCAGGCACCCCTTGGGCCCTCAGCTTGGATCTGAATCAGCTTTCATTCTCTGATTTCCTACAGTGCTAGTGGGCTCCTCATTTGATCCTTCACACGTGCCATTTATAATCATGATTTATTACTTAGTTTTTCCTATGTGTACATCACACCTTTCCAACTAGATTATGCTCCTTAGGAGCAGGGGCCCCTTAGAGAACCTCTTCATCATGCCAGCCCTGGAGAACACTGCATATCAGACCATTGAATGTTTGCAATGCTAACACCATGGAGAAGGACATTGATGCACAGCCTTTAAGAACTGACGGAAAGTATCAGGCTCCAGCCCAAGCTAAGAGCAGCTCCGTGCCAAGAAGCTCTTTGCACACCAAACACACCTACACCCACACCTACCATTTTGTGGGTGCTGCCTGGTCTGCTCGCATGTTCGGGCATGGGCTGTGTGAACTGATGGGAAAGAAAGGGAAGGACTCAGGGAAAGTGAGCAAGGATTCATCCCTTTTTCACAGGCGCTTGGCCTATTCTTGAACTGCGTGTATCATAGTCATGTCCCAAAGGAGTCCTGCTCAGGAAGAGAATGCAGTAGCAGCATCAGGCAGTTCCTCTGTCCTGGAGAGAGAGGCGAGGACAAGAGCGCCTCAGGCACTACTGCCTCTTTATGGTCACAACCCTGGAGGTGCATTTTGCTTATACTCTGTTTTCTAGGCAAGAAAGAATAGAGGTTCAGAGAGGTCGAGCAAAGTGCTCAAGGTCACGCACTGCGTGACATACACTGGATTTACATTGTGTCTCAAGTGTTCAGGCTCTTAACTCCTATCTTATATTGGCTCTTGTGACTCAGGCTCACTGAAGGCACTGGAGGAAGCCCAAGTATGTTTCATTTCCCTGAATAGATAGGTGCCTCTTCTAATAGGCAGCCGGTTTGGGAGTATGAAAGAGGAAATCGGATCAGAGCCCGCTGCTAGTTAAAATGAAGATGGAGGAAGCAGAGTTCAAAGCAGGGAAAAACTTATAAGTCTTATTTTGTGTAAGCATCATATTAAACAGATTCCGTTCCAACTATAAACAGATTTTTACATTTCCACCTTCTCCCCTCCAGCAGCCCCCACCGTCCCTGACAGATTGTTCCCTTCCTTCTTGTTTAGATTATAAGTAAGCAAAATTGGCTTTCCTTCCTTTCTCCACCCCCTGGCCCTGCACCATCTGGGGGTGCATATTTCTTACCCCAGTTTCTTTTAAAATCCTCCCTTTGCTTTCTGTCCAGCGGCCCGTTCGCTTTTGAAGCTCTGCGGAGAGTTTCTCCGCCGGCCGCCAGGGGTCGCAGTCGAGCAGTCGGAGCCGCCTCTCCGCAGGGGCGCAGGGACCGCTTGCCGGGAATCGGGAGCCCATCTCCTGTATATATCAGCGCACCGCATTAATCAGGCCGCAGCTCTGCAGTGCTTTGCGAGGGGAGTGAGAGACCGGGGTTGGGAACGAGATCGGGCTTTTTCAGGCAACTGGAGACCGGCCGCCTCAACTCTCCTGCCCCAGGCTCAGAGCAAACAGTGCTCAATCAAGTGGAGCAGGAGGTGGGGCGGGAGGGGGGGGGGCAGCCACTCGCCCTGGCCCAGGGTCGTGCTGGTTTTTCAGAATTCCTTCTGAAAAGGAGAGGAGGAGGTGGCGTTACAGCGCCAGATCTTGATGTAGGGGGAGAGGACATGCCTCCCACCCCTGTCCTCTTGCCTCCCCTACCCCTGTCAGCAGCCCAGGCCCCCAGAAGCAAAGCGCTGCTCTCCTGCACGCACGTGGACGCTCCGGCTCGCCAGTGATTTCTCCGTCACCTCAGAGAGACTTGGCCCAGCCTCTCATGGTCTCTGCATGTGCCTGGAAAGCAAGGCCTCTGCCAGAATTTTATCAGATGGCATGCAGAGGAGGGGAGGGGAGCACGTGCTTCCTTTAGCATGAATTTTTCAACATTACATTTTCATTTCTCTGCCCTATTTCTCTCAATTCCTCCCACTGCTCTTTTCAGAGCTGGAGCTGCTTCTTAGGATTTGGTGCAATTACTGGGCATCTAAGATGGAGGCACGGGGGGAAGAAAGGAGGCGAGGCACCCGAGGACAGGGGGAAGGGATGTGCCAGCCCAGGATGCCTGCAGTAAGTCAGTGAGCAGAAGCCAGGGGCTGGCTGGGGCTTTTGCAGCTCTTGGGAAGCACTGTTGAGCAGTTTTATTTAAGCCATCGTGTGTGTTGGAGGGGGGCGGGCGGGTTGGTGGTGGTGAACCAACAGGAGTCCAGGAGGCACCTTTCCTCTTTCCCAGCAGGGGTCCACTTTTCTTCCTCTTTTCTCCTTCCTGCCCCTCCCGTGCCTCTCTCCTTCCCTTTGTTCCTTCCTTGAAGACAGATGCAAGCACACATAGAGACAAATACACATGTGTGAATATTTGCTTATGATACAAGACAGGCTTCGATCTATTATAATAAGTTTCAAAGGAATAAGTTTTAAAGGGACAAGTTTCTTGACATCAGTGGGGTTTGGGGTGGATCTTCAGAAATGGGTAGGAATTCCGCAAGAGGGAGGAAGGCATGCCAGGCGGAAAAAAAAAAAAAAGAGCTTGAACAAAGACCTCAACGCGAGAGATTTCGTAGCATTCGAGGAGAGCGGTTGCCGCAGTGGTTCTGCAAAGATGGGGGGGGAAGGGATGCGTGGTGTCAGTGTGCAGAGTAAGTTGGATCAGGGATGGGGAATTCTGCGCGCCTAGATGAGGAGGTAGAGGGTTGTGTAAAACAAGCCCATTGAAGCTTCCCACGGCACAGTAGATTGGTGGTCTGCGGGGTCCCTCTGAAGGGTGGATAGATAAAGGGTTGGGGTGGTGGGGGTGGGGGTGCTGGGCAAGGGAGATCAGTTTGGAGAGCACTGTGACGGTAGAGGTGCAGACTACGATGGCGTGAACTAGGGCTGCTGCACTGGTAGTGGAAAGAACGTAGAAACCACACAGAAGGACTTCATGCTTGCTTCTCGACAGCCTCCTGCCCCCGTTTCTTCCCCCTCTCTCCCACTCTCCATCATGGTTGGCGATCTCCCACCGCTTTTCATTGACAAATGAAAACTACTGACAGAGAACTCTTTCTCCTCCCAACCGTTAGGTCTACACATGCACCTGTGTCTGCTATCGTTGGATCCATCCTTCCTCCTCCTGGGATGTAAAAAGTCCCCCTTACCAAAGGCCAGCGCCTCCCCTCTGCTCTTCTGAAGGGTGTTTCTCCTTCGTTACTCCTTCTCTCTCCTGTACCATCCGTCTCCCCCTCTTTCATATTCATTCCCACCAGCACACAGATGTGCTCTATTATTCCCCCTCTTTAAAAAAAATTGTTTTTAGTGTTTATTTATTTTTGAGACAGAGAGAGAGAGAGAGAAAAAACATGAGTGGGAGAGGGGCAGAGAGAGAGGGAGACACAGAATCCGAAGCAGCCTCCAGGCTCCGAGCTGTCAGCACAGAGCCCCACACGGGGCTTGAACTCACTAACCGTGAGATCATGACCTGAGCTGAAGTCAGGCGCTCAACCGACTGAGCCACCCAGGCACCCCTATTATTCCCCATCTTCACAAAAGCTTCAATTGATGCTATATTCCTCTCTCCCTATAGCCTTATTTATCGTAAAACTTCTCCAAAGCATTGTCTACGCATGCTGGGTCCATTTCTTCACCGACAACTACAGATCAGTGCTCAGTTTGCTCCAATCTGGCCCACAACCTTGCTTTGCCAAAATTACTCTTTAATTTTTATTATCCTACACCGGGTGGGTGGGTTTCTGGCCTTATCTTGGTCTTTTGGTAACATCCAGCATATTTCACTCCTCCCTTCTTCACAAAACACTCTTCTTTCTTCTTTTTATAACATTCATACTCTCCTGGATGTTTTTTTTCTATATCACTAGTCTCTGCTTCTCATGCAAATTTGCTGGCTCATCCATTTATTTATTTATTTATTTATTTATTTATTTATTTAGAGGGAGAGAGAGAAAGAGACAGAGACAGAAAAGGGCAGAGGGAGAGAGGGGGAGAGACTATCAAGCAGCCTCCATGCCCAGCATGGAGCACAACGTGGGGCTCGATCTCAGTACCATGAGATCATGACCTGAGCCAAAATCAAGAGCCAGATGTTTAACCGACTGAGCCACCCAGGCACCCCTGCTGGCTCATCCTTTTATTTATTTATTTATTTATTTATTTATTTATTTATTTTCAACGTTTATTTATTTTTGGGACAGAGAGAGACAGAGCATGGACGGGGGAGGAGCAGAGACAGAGGGAGACACAGAATCGGAAACAGGCTCCAGGCTCTGAGCCATCAGCCCAGAGCCTGACGCGGGGCTTGAACTCACGGACCGCGAGATCGTGACCTGGCTGAAGTCGGACGCTTAACCGACTGCGCCACCCTGGCGCCCCTGGCTCATCCTTTTAGACAGGACTTCCAAGCCATGAAGAACCTGGTTATGGGCCCTCTTCTTCTTTTCCCTTCCCTTCCTTTCTCTCTCTTCCTATCTCATTGATTGTGTTCCCTTCATCTGTGTACTCCCACGGCATAAACACATCTCTATAATGATGCCTTCTGAATGGATCTCCATTCCAGAGCTCTCCCCGTGGAGCTCCAGGTTGTTATATCTGTCAGCTTGACATCTCTACCAGGATATCTCATTGGCATCTTAAATTTAGCATGTCTAAAACAAAACTCTTAATTCTCTGCTGTATCCACTGCCAGCTGGCTCCATTCCTCCTTCTATGTCCCCAATCATGAAATGGCATTATCACCCACATAGTTGCTTACACTCGAAACCTTGAGTCATTCTTAATTCCTCCTTTTCTCTCGTCTCCATATCCCATCTATCAGCAAGTTCTACAAGGTTTGTCTCCAACATATGTCTCGTATTGGTCCGTTTCTCACCATAGTCACTGCCATCCTATAGTTCAAGCTGCTACTACCTCTTACCTGGTCTAGTGCAAAAGCTTTGAACTTCCCTCCCTGCCCCACCTTTTGCCCCCTCTTCCTCATAATTCATTCTTCAGGCATCCGTGAACTTTTCAAAGCATAATTCAGATCGGATCCCTGGCCTGCTTAAATGCTAACATTTGACTTCCCATCATACCTAGAATAAAATCCAAATGGCTTGGATGATCTCCAAGGCTCTTCACGATCTGGCCTCTGGCCACCCCTTAACCTAATCAGTTATGGTCACTCCCTTCTCAATAAGGTCTATCACAAAGTTCTTATTTCTGGTATTTGGACATGTGAAGCTCTTTCTCTCCCTACAGCCTTGGTACCTGCTGACCCTTGAACCTGGGTTGTTTGCTCTTCCCATGGGTCTTTTTATGAGAGGCTCCCTTCTCATCCTATAGAGATGCTTTTCCTGACCTGAAATTATCCACATCACCCTACTCATTTCCTTCATACCATTGATCACACTTTGCAACATAGTGCTTATTTATTGGTCTACTGTCTGTCTCCTAAGACTCAGAAACTGATATACCTTTCTCACCCTTACCTTCTCCGCACCTAGCATTGCCCCTGGCTGTGAGTTAGTAGTTTTATCCGTAAGGTAGAAATGGATCTGGTTATCCCACATACAGAGCAAAAGAGGAGGGGGAGTTCTATTAAAGGTGAGAAGGAGATACTAGAAGAACACTAACCTCTGTTCCTGTGAGAGGGGACAAAGGAGAAAGTAGAGACTTGGGTGGGGGTCAAGGTGACTTCATGTTGAGGGAGAGAAGGCTGAAGGACTTTTCAGCTGTCAGATGAGCATGTAAGTCTACAGCTTGTTGAAGAAATGAAGGCCAGAGATAGGTTTGGAAAATACCTATGCCAAAGTGATCATAAAAGCCATGCATGTGGATGAGACTAATTGTAGGGGTCAGGTAGATTGACAACAAGCGAGAGACAGGCACTAAGCCTTAGCCTTAGGTAGTGCCTGTAATTAGGAACGAGAAGAAGGAGGAGCCTTGGAAGGAGACTGAGGAGGGAAACCAGGAGAAGGAAGTATCACTGAAGCATAGGAAAGGCAAGATTTAAAAAAAAGAGAGTAAAATTTCAGTTCAGTTCGACAAATATTTATATTCTGTTTTCCTCTATGCTAAGCTCCGTATTTTGCTATAGAACTACAAATATAAATTAACTCTCATGGCTTATGTGGGGGTTAGAGTCTCTTAGGGGAAAGAGGTATGTCATAGAATATATGTAAATAAAAAATATATGCTACAAAATAGCACTATGTACTTTATAAGTGTATACCCAGATGTAAAGATACATGTTGAATATATTAGAGCAGTTTCTCATGGGGGAGAGCTGAAGTGTAGAAGGGGCATAAAAAAGAATCAATACAAAAGTAAAACAAGAGAGGATCTCAACCATACAAGAATGTTAGAGTTCCATGAGCAGAGGCTTCTGATCATTTAACCATCTGCACAGCCCCTAGATTCTTGCAGTTTTTTCCTATAATATTGAAATACTTTTTTCATATTATAAAGTGCTAAATATTTATTATAAAATCTTTAAAAGGTAAGAAAGCAATTAAGAAACTCAGCATCACTTGATATCTCATTGCCCCGATATAACCTATGCTAATATTTTGTAACTAGGTACACATGCATATACATGTATATATATTTTTGGTGCCTTTAGTTATTTAAAAATTGCTAGTAGTTTCTAATTCAAATCACCTAGGAACACATCCTCTTTTGGGAAGAACCGCTTGCATATCTCCGTGTGGACACTGAATATAAGGGAAGTGTCTATCTGCCCATTGTTTTAGGAGAAAAGTATAGTAGAATATGTTTTGGTTTCACTAGGGCCTAAAGCCTAGACACTGGGGGTGGTGGTGGTGGTGGTGATTAAATTAGGTAGTCAACTTCCACAATATCTTTTTGCTTCCATGGATTTACAAAGAGATCAAAGAGCCTTTTAGAAGAAGGGCAACAGCACTTTTTCCACTGAGGTCCATGTTCACATCCTTCCGGCCGGGGCCCAGATGGCAGGAAAAGGAGAAGGAAGAAAGGCATCTTCAGACCCACAGAAGGCACTCAGGGAAGGCTGGAGCCACTCGCTACCCCTACTCCTTGGATTACGACCACACGTTGGGGAAAGGTTGTGGGTGGGTGAACACTAAAAATATCGTGTCCCTAAAGAGCTCTAACATCAGAACTCAGGCCTGCTTAGCATGATGTATGATGTGCACACAGCTGAGCTGAATTCTGGGGAAAGACTCGTCATCTCCCATCTAACCCTGAGCAGCTAGATGCAACCTGAGAGTAGGTATAAACCTGGGTTCCTCCAGCACTTCCTGTGGTGAGCAGGCACTTGGGAATCGGGTGTTTCCTATAGTGTGCAGCACCCAACAAAGGATTCGTGGGACTCTTCCTGCAGCAAAAGTATTCAGTGGTGGTGACAACAGCTATCGCTGTAGTATTGGGCTTTTGGCACATTGACCGAACTTTCCATTTTCATTTGTCTCTTTCTTGGGCAAGGCAATAGTAACTGATTGCTTTGGCCTCAGTCGGAAACGACCTCACTTACCTCTGGGACTTTTGAAAGGTGTCATTTGGGGAGGAAGGATGAATTGTTCATGATTGATAGAAAGAGAGTTTAAAGTCATTTATTTGGCTTTTAAATGAAATGAAACTTGATGTTGACCTCAAATGGGTAAAGCCAAATTACCCCCCCCCCCCCCACACACACACACAAATGGCACTTCTCTGTACTGCTGGAACCACAGTGGAGAGCAAGACAGATAGTCTACTCTCTGCAGCCCAGAAGTTTATGTTTTAGTAGGAGAGTAGGGAGATGACAGATGCAGAGTAAGGAATTTGGCCTTGCCCAAGAGAGGTCTGGCCTTTGCTCCTGGGAAGTAACCCAACCTCTAAACCCTTGGAATTTCCTGAGTGATACAAGTGTCTTTGTTATTCATGGTAGGCCCCTCAGACCCTGCCTGATACTGTAGGCTAAGGGGTGGATCTTCGTGGGCCCCTTGGGCTACAGGATATCAGCACCACCCCTGAGAGAGTAGAGAGGTGCAGACTGACTTCTGCCACAGGGGCAATAATCCAATCAATTATGTCTGCATAATGAAGATGCAGCAAAAACTCTGGACATTGAGGCTCATGCAAAACTTTTTGGTTGGCTGTTCTCTACCTGTCATGTTTTATGCCACACTTTGTGTCTTGGAGGGGGCCACACCCTGCTTGACTCCTCAGGGAGAGGACAGTGAGAAGCTCCACCTCTGGACCCCACCCAGACTTGCCCCCCCTCCCTTCCCATCTTGTTGCAGGTTCTAATTTGTATCCCTTCCCTGTAATAAATGTGACTCTGAATATAATAGTCTTCTGTAAGCTCTGAGTGTTTCTAGCAAGTTATCAAAACAGAGGGAGATTTGGGGAAACCCCCGATGTTGCAGTTGGTGCCAGAAGTCTTGGGCAGACCTGGCATCTGGAAGACTGTGTCCTAAACCCTGCAGTTTGGTTAGCTTCAGGTACTGGACAAAACAATTACACAAAACAAACAAATACTCCAAATGTGGAAAAGCTACTTTCAGAAAGTGACAAGTTTCTGAAGAAGATGGAAAACATAGTGACGTAAAGGGAATGACAGGGTGTGGGTCTATGTGTACTGGGTTGTTGGGGTCTGGAGCTGAATCTTCAATGACAAGGCAAAGGCATTCAAAGATCTCAGGGCAGAACATTCCAGGCACAGCCAGCTAGAGGCACAAATGGTTTGTGAGGTGGGAACAAGCCAGGTGTTTTCAAAAAAAAGGAAAGTGGTGCCTGGATGGCTCTGTCGGTTAAGCTCCAAGTTGGCCCAGGTCATGATCTCAAGGATCATGAGTTTGAGTCCCGCATCTGGCTCTGGGCAGACAGCTCAGAGCCTGGAGCCTGGAACCTGGATTGGATTCCGTGTCTCCCTCTCTTTCCACCCCTCCCCCACTCACACTCTGTCTCTTTCTCTCTCAAAAATAAATAAACGTTTAGAAAAAAAAAAAGAAAAAGGGGTCCTGCTCCAGAGGGTTACGTAAATCAGGTCTGGCCTTCGTGTTTTGTTGTTAAATACGATTGGAAATTCATTGGAAGATTTAGCACATGACGTGCTTGTGTTTTGTGTTCTTCTACTTATTTATTCATTTTTAAATTACAGTATAATTAACATATAGCATTATATTATTTCCAGGTTTACAATATAGTGATTCAACACTTCTATAAATTACTCAGGACTCATGATGATAAGTGTACTCTATTTTCACCCATCACATCCCCTCTGGCAACAACCAGATGGTTCTCTGTATTTAAGAGTCTGGTGTTTTTTTGTTTTTTTGTCTCTTTTTTTCTTTGTTCATTTGATTTTTCTTCAATTCCACATATGAGTAAAATCACATGGTATTTGTCTTTCTCTGACTGACATATTTCACTTAGCATTATACCTTCTGGCTCTATCCATGTTGTTGCAAATGGCAAGATTTTATTCTTTTTTTGTGTGGCTGAGTAATATCCCATTGTGTATATATACATCTATCTATTGATGGACACCTGGGCTGCTTCCATATTTGGTTATTGTAAATAATGCTGCAATAAACATAAGGGTGCATGTATCGTTTTGTATCAGCACGCAGGAGGTATGACTACTTATATTGGTTCAGGGAGTAGAGCCAGGAATCACGTAATATGTGAGAGCAAGGATGGAGCATCAATGGGGCAAGATTGCAGAGAATGTGGGAGGGTGTGGCATGAACAGCAGAAGTGGAGAAAGAGAAAAAGGTGACGGGGACCCAAAGGCTCATTGGGAATGAGAAAACTCAGCTCTGCTGGCCCTGCTTATTGCCGTGAAGGAGTTGGCAGAGAATCTCCTAAGAATAAAGGTCAACAGCATGTCGGAGAGCTTCAGGGAATCAGGATGGTTGCAAAATACTTAGATGCTCCTTCTCTGTGGAGAAACAAAAATTCCCAAACCTCATAGGAATTGTAAGTTCCTCTCTATTCCAACAATGTGCTACACATACCTCTTTCAGAGCACTTATCCTATTTCATAGTAATGATTTGTGTGTCTGACCCACCTTCTTGAATATTATCTCTATGAGGTGATGAAACTTAGTTGGTCAGCAAATTTCCCTTCCCTCAAAGCGTGAATGAGAAAGAAGTACCCTCTCTGGATGAAGACAACACAACAGGAGGGGTCCAAGCCACCCTTCTATGAAATAAATTAAAAATCATAGGCAAACACTACCTTGGGTCAGAGTCAAGGATTGGTGAAAATTTCAGCCCCTTGAAAAAACTATTGAACACATACACACATTATGTCGATGTGGTGGATTTTATAGAAACCTATTAGAGATGGGGAAAAGATCCTTGCTGGGCACATTCTAAGCACTCTATAGGGAAACATGTTTGTTGAATGAATGCATGAGTACATGAGCAACATTGAAGACAACTGAGATGAGGGAGAGTGTATGTGTCTTCACTCAAGTCTTCCTGTTTCATGATTTTCACAAGCAAGACAGCCTGAGCTTGCGTAGAGAGGCTGCAAAACTCATGGGTTAGATTAATCGAGGACTGCAGTAATGTGGGGTAATACGGAGGAGGGTCCAGTGAACAGATGGTTTTTCTGGTGGTCCTCAGCATGTCTGGAGTTGATCCCAGAAGGCTCTCTTAAAGATGCTTCCTTACAACCATGCAAAACTTGAAATCAAGCATCTTCTGGTGGATAGCCTATTTGTTCCTGAGGTGCCCTTGGCTTAGTCTGGGTACAGGGTGTGTGTGTGTGTGGGGGGGATGGTGTGCCTATGCCTGTTGACCATTATCCTACGCTGGTTTGCGTGAAGGTCACAGAGCACTAATTCTTCTGAGTGCTAGCCTATGCCAATTCTTTCCCAGTCCTGAGAACTGCCCATTCTTCAATGTGTGATGGTTTAGGGCAATGGTTCTCAGATGTTAAGGTGGATCAGAACCACTTGGAGGGCTTCTTAAAATACAGATTGCTGGGCTCACCCCTGGAACTTCGGATTGAGTCAGCTTGAGGAGGAGCCTGAGAATTTGCATGCGTAACAATCCCCCAGCTGGTGCTAATGCGGTTTCTGGACTATGCTTTGTCTAGAGTTCTCTTTCTTCACATCACCCAGCTTTGCTTAAGAGACAGTGACCTATCCCAGCAAAGTGCACGTCCTTTGTTCTCTGCGTTTTGATTCCTCCACTCCTTCCTCACTGCAGCCCAGCAGCTGTAGACTCTACAGTGGGAGGAAAATTGGAAGATAGCCACACAAAAAAAGAATTATAATGTCTTTTCACTTGGCTGGGTCAACGCATCTCAGGGGACTCAGAGTGCCCTCCCCACCATTGTTGGCAAAGATTGAGGTACAGCTTTAGTCCTCTTTAAAGGCCATTTCTATGGGCACGCAGGTCACTGTTGGTAGTGGAACTCTTGTTTCCAGAGGACGCTGACTCTGAGGAAATGCCTTGACCTTCACTCTTGAAACTGTCCCCACATATCTCTTGGCTCTGCTCTGAAGTCCTGCCCCAGCCCTTCTTCCCAGCTGATCCCTCCCCTTACTTTTCTCTTGTACATCCGGTGCAGACCTTGTCACATTCCTTCCTCAGTGCCCTGGAGGACCCATGTTGCTTCCTCCTGGAAATCGTTAGTTTCCCAGTTAGACTCTTTCGTTCAGGTGGAACATCCCCCAAGGGCAAGGCCCACAGCTTAGCTCATTTTGAGTGTTCCCTTACATTCCCTCACTGTGGCATGTAGCCCGGTGCTATGGGGTACACAGTGGGTGCTCAATAAATACAAGTTTTCCAAATGTAGAGAAGAAGGTCTCAGTCCCATTCCACGTGGACACACAGTTCACCCGATCTCCATCTGTTAATGTCCCTGTCACAGTACATACTTGCATTTTAAGAGACCACTTAGCTTGCAAAATACGTTCTTGCAGTCATCTTCGAAGAGATCCAACCCCCACTTCCAATCAGAGGTTTGTCCCCCAGCATTATAACCACCAGGGAAATTCTTTTACTGGAGTTTGGAATGAGATGCTTTTTATGCTAGGTGCTCTGCAGGTATGTGGATGTTAAAGACTGTGTGGGAAGAAGAAGGTTTATGATCATCGCCAACCAAGTAAATACCACTGTAAGCCAGGAAAAATTCACTTCTAGATCTTTGTATTTCATCTAACTGGGTAATGACATCCTCAGAACTTATACACTCAACTTATGATGTTAAGATACCTAGGATTTGGGGAATGCTTTGAGGAGGGCAAGGTGAATGCAAGGTATGCATTCTATTTCTGCCTGCATGCAGTTTTGAAGGTTTCAGTTCTGACATGGTGTATCTTCATCATTGAGGAATATCTCTGGGCCATTATGTGTGTGTGAAATACAGACTCAGACACGTAGACATTCCCCCCACCCCCCACCCCCAGGCCGCACCTGAATCTATAGTAGGATTTATTTTAAAGAAAATGTTACAGATACAGTTAAAACCCACTGGATACTTCTCCTCCATCTCATTTCTTTCTTTCCTTTCTTAGAAGTAACCGACACCCTGGATTAGGTTTTTGTCCTTCCCACACATTTAAAACACTTTTTACTAGATGTATGGTCATAAATAATATATAGAATTGGCTCTCATGTCCTTGTCACATGTCTTTGCCTCCTGTACACTGTACTTACGATCCTGCAACTTTCTTTTGTTTGCTCAGTGTTTATATTATGAGTATACTTTATTGAAGTGTGATTGACATGCAAAACCTTGTACACATTTAGTGTATACATGTTGATGAGTTTGCACGTATGCATTCCCCTGTGATACTTTCAGTACAACCACGATTCTAAACAGATTCATCGTCTCAGGAACATTTTTAAATAGTCTGCATGTCTGTGTGTGCCTATGTTTTTTTTAATGTTTACTTATTTTGAGAGAGAGAGAGAGAGAGAGATAGGGGGAGAGAGAGAGAGAACCCCAAGCAGGCTCCACATTGTCAGTGCAGAGCCCCATGTGGGGCTTGAACTCACGAACTGTGAGATCACTACCTGAGTCAAAATCAGAAGTCTGATACTTAATCGACTGAGCCACCCAGGCTCCCCTGTGTGTGCCTACTTGCATACCAGCAAGGACTGCTTTAAGGATCTGTCCATAACACACGTATGTGAGGAATATCGTGATTACACATTTATATGTCCAGGCGTAGGGAGGGGAACTTAAAGCTTGCCCTTAAACATTTCCAAGTAAGTTTACACGTATTTATCAAATACACTTGTAGAGTCAAACATACCATAGGTCATGTCCTGTCCCTTCTAAATACAAAAGAGACATCTTGCCAAAGTCTGATTTAATAGTTAACTTTCTTTTTTTTTTTTTTTAATTTTTTTTTTCAACGTTTATTTATTTTTGGGACACAGAGAGACAGAGCATGAACGGGGGAGGGGCAGAGAGAGAGGGAGACACAGAATCGGAAACAGGCTCCAGGCTCTGAGCCATCAGCCCAGAGCCCAACGCAGGGCTCGAACTCACGGACCGTGAGATCGTGACCTGGCTGAAGTCGGACACTTAACCGACTGCGCCACCCAGGCGCCCCAATAGTTAACTTTCTATGGAGGTGTTAATGCTATGCCCGCGTTGCAAATATTTTGGAAGAATTTCTTCTGTGCTTTAGTCTTTGATCTTGGATTACTATCCATAAATCGGCAATAACTGTTGCAAATCTGTTTCTTAGAGAGCTGTTTTATATGTCCTCTCTTCCTAAAGATAGTAACTCACCACCCCCAGAAAGTTCCTCTGGCTTGGTGGGGACTGTCAGTCCAGGAAAAGGTCACTGAGACTGGGTCTTCCTAGTAGAAGTAAGACTTTGCATTTCAAACATTCTTAGGAAACCGCTTCTGACTTACAAGCAGTATAGGCTTATGATAAATGAAGATTCTATTTCGCATAACTGATTGCATTTGACATGAGAAGTATGGACCAGACTTTGACCCCAATTAATGAAATTGCCAATTGCTATTTACAGAGGTTAGCCCAGTGCCTGTGATATGTTTGTAAAACCTCATTAATTCAGAGTTTGGGTTCCTTTAGAGAGGGCCATCCTTTACATATATCTTTGTTTTAACTTCGGAAAAGATTCTGCCACAAGAATGAGTAATGTGGAAAGTTATATTGGGGATACATTTAACACGCATAAGTCTACTTTTTTTTTTCAACGTTTATTTATTTTTGGGACAGAGAGAGACAGAGCATGGACGGGGGAGGGGCAGAGAGAGAGGGAGACACAGAATCAGAAATAGGCTCCAGGCTCTGAGCCATCAGCCCAGAGCCTGACGCGGGGCTCGAACTCCCGGACCGCGAGATCGTGACCTGGCTGAAGTCGGACGCTTAACCGACTGCGCCACCCTGGCGCCCCTAAGTATACTTTTAAGCAAACTGAACCCTCTCAGTGGTGTTCTATCAGTCTGTATTTGAATTTTTGCCAGACAAAATGGGTCTAGCAGCATTGCATGAAGACTGTGACCAAAAGCTGTCAAACCCAAGGCCCTTTCTTCTCTCTTTTGGCCACATATTTCTTCCTCAGGGCCCCTCCACTTCTCTTGAGATCTGCTCCATTTTCTTTACTAACCAGTTCCTGTGTATGCTCAGGGTTTGACAACTTTAGTTTGCACCAGGCCATTGTGTTCTTACTGGGTCCAAACACCAAATGCCCAGTCTTCTAGTGTGAGCTACTCCAAATACTCTATGTGACAACTGTCTTTTATGCGAATCTTCAAAGGCCATAGCGAAGGGCCAGACCAAATATTGACATCCCTAGTCCTTTTTTTATTTTAATGTTTATTTTTTTTTGAGAGAGAGAGAGAGATACAGAGTGTGCGTGAGGGAGGGGTAGAGAGAGGAAGACACAGATTCTGAAGCAGGCTCCAGGCTCCAAGCTGTCAGCACAGAGACCAAAGTGGGTCTCAAACCCACGAGCCGTGAAATCATGACCTGAGCTGAAGTTGGACCCTCAACCGACTGAGCCACCCAGACGTCCCTGACAGCCCTTGTTCTGACCGGTCTTCTCTAGTTGGGCGAGAGTCACATGTTACAAGCCCTGGCCACCCTAGGAGGGCAATGTCTCTTAGATTTGGGCCACTGGCCAAGTCAAGCACTTGGCAGGTGGCTCCTTTGGGCCACTTGTGTCAAGGGAAGGAAACAGGGTCCACGTAAGGTGCGACTGCAGTCCTAGGCACAGCCACACGTTCACCCAGCACCCCCTGACCTCTCACCTTTGTTTTGGTACCATGGTAAAATCAAACACTTTGATTTGGTAGTGAGGCCCAGGATCCCCGAGGCCCATGCTGCCTGCCATTACTCCTACATGTTGCACTGGCCCAGGGGTGCGTCCTCACCCTCTTCTCTCTTCTTCAGACTCTCCCTGAGAAATCTTCACCCGAGCCCAGGGCTTCAGTCTCTATGATGACCCCCAATCTGTGTCTGCCACTCAGCTCTCCTCCAGGCCCCAGACTCTTATCTTCAGTTTCCTCTCAGGCAACTTATCCGTTTCTGAAATTCACAAGTGCAAGCCAAAACTGTTGTCTCTTTCTAAAGCCTCTTCTTACATTTCCCAAAGACCTAAATTTCCCAGTTGACTGAATGTCAGAGCTTCTCCACAATTGTCTAATTCTGAAAAGTCCTAAGAGTTTTGAATCTTCTCTGTCTACCAGTTCTGTTCACTCGGGATCACCCTTTTCCTCATAATACCTCCTGCGGCTGCTTTTGTCCATTTCATTAGATTTGTATGATAACCTCCTCACTAGCCGTGCTGGCCCGTTTTTTCTCTTCTAATCTTTCTGCCACACCGCGATCGGAATTCTCTTTTCAAAAATGACCTGATGTCAATTCCCTAATTAAAAAGCTTCAATGGCTCCCCACTGCCTATAGGATAAATTCTGAACTCTTCAGCTTAGCTTATTACACCCTTAACCGTCTACCCCTCACTACCTCTCCCTCCTTATACCCCTCTATTCCCCATCCCTTCCCGGGCCTGGGTCGTACCCACTATCCAATACTCCCCACGTGTGCCAACTTCTTCAATCTCATGTATTTTTATAATGGCTTTCTGCCTGGAATATTACAGCTCTACTGATTCGTAAGGGTCAGCTCAAAATCTCATAACTCAAATCTTCTGGTCCACTTGTCCCAAGGCAACTGCTTCCTCCTTGCGGTTCTCAAAGTTTTCTTTATCCATTCTTCCATTAAAGCGCTGAACACATTGCATCAGAATTATTTTCTAGCGGTTTAGCAGACGCCGTTCACTTAGGGTCCAGGAAGTAACATTCATGAACGGTGGGGGCAAGTAAGGACAGTAGATACGGTGGCCACACGGAGAGTTACGAGGCCTGGCCAAAGGCCTCTCTAGTGGATGCTTATTCTACTATTTTTTTTCTTTTACCAAATTTGAGTACTTTTCTTATTTTTTCATAGTTTCCGTACATTGCGAGTCTCGCCAAAAAAACGGAACTCTTCTGTAGTGGGGGTGCAGGTAGGAGACCTCGGTTCCTTCATGAAACATGGATCTGGAGAGTGGGTAGTGTGAGGGAGGCAGGCAATGCCAGGGCACTGATCTGCTGGCCAGCATGGCAATGAGGCCGTCTGGTTCTGTGGACGACCATGCTGAGCTTTAGGAGTTGGGTCCCAGGCAGTAAGGGCAGCAGTGTAACAAGAGAGGCCTCTGTGATACAACTGGGCTTGTTCCTGGCCAACAAACTTTCAGACTCAGCCTTTCTGGCTCTCATATAGAGTCTCTGGCCCACCTAATACCCTGTACTACATTTATTTTATGCTTCCACTAGCTAGAGTGGATTGTATCATTCACATCTAAGATCCCCTGATTGAAAGATAATTAGTATGTGTGTGTGTGTGTATGTACACACACACACACACACACACACACATACTCACACACACACACACACACACACACACACACATTAGTGTGCTAACAAATTACCACAAATGTAGTGGCTTAAAACAACATAAATTTATTATGTTATTGTTCGACAGGTCATAAGTCTGACACAGGTCCCACTGAGCTAAAATCAGGGCATTTGCAGGGCTGTATTCCTTTTTGGAGACTCTAGGAAGAATCTACTTCCTAGCCTTTTTTAGTTTCTAGAAGCCACATACCCTCCTTGGCTCTTGGAGCTCTTCTTCCATCTTCAAAGCCAGCAACAGCACGTCAAGTACATGTCATGCTTCAAATTTCTCCTGCTGCGTCTTTTGTCCCATCTCTCTCCATCCTGACTGAGGCTGGGAAAGGTTCTCCGCTTTTAAGGACTCGTGACTAGCTTAGGCCCTCCTGCATGGTCCAGGACAATCACTCCCTGTCAAGGTTCTTAAACTTTAATCACATATGTAAAGTCTGTTTTGCCATAGAAGGTAAGGTAGTCACAGGCTCTAGGGATTTGGATGTGGACGTCTTTAGAGGGCTATTATTCTGCCTAATATCATACACTTTACCCCTCAGGGAAGAGATCCTGTCTTACCCACCTTCATGGGCCCAGCATATAGTTATACTTACTGAATAGATTGTTGACTGTAACCTCAACTTGACAAACTCTGCCAGGGAGCCTTGCCACCTTCCTACTCCTCCTGCAGGTGTGGCTGAGGCTGTTATCAGGACAGGCATGGTTCTGGCTGGCAGGCCGCTCCCTCTGGGCTCTGCTGTGGCCACGTTGGGTGCCTCCCTGTGGCACTGTCTTCTATTCTATAACGCCCGGTGTTAACTTCAGCACCTGACAGCATCACACTTCATTTCTTTAATTTAATTATTCCTTCAACATCCCAGGGAGGTGAGGCAGACTCAAGAGTGTGGAGTATAGCAATGGAGATACAAGGTCTTGGACTTCACCAAAATCCCTACACCAGAGTCTAGAGAGGTCAAGAGAAAGTCAGACCTATTGACTCCGTGCTCAGACTTCCTTTCACTGGACCTCATGGCTTTTTTCCTGTCACTTACAATCTGTCACATGGTAACTGGGTTCAGTGGCAGAAAGACAGACTGTGAGGGAGAAAGTAAAAAAAAATGTCTTCTAGAAGCCCAAGGGAGCTTTTCAGGAGACAGCACATCTGGCAATACTTCAAACTAAGACTGGCCTAGATTCTGTGATGAAATAAACAAACAAACATGGTGGATCCTTTTAATGCATGGAAACTTGGTCAGAGATCCTAAATGACTTCCCACTGCTCTTTGAAAAAGCCCTAAATCCCTAAGAAGACCCACAGTGCTCTGCATGACTTTATTCCTGCCTACATCTCTGGTTTCCTCTCACCAGTATTTTCCCGGTTCTCAACAGCCCCGCTAAGCCACTTGCCTTCCAGTTTTTCAAAGTGGTCATGCCCTGTGCTCATGGTATTTCCTCTCCTGTGATCATTTTCCCATTTCTTTTCCTACTCCTTCAGCTAGCTAATTCACATTCCATTTTAGGTCTTTGTTTAAATTTACTTATTCATGAAGGTTTTCCTGACCCCCTAGGCTAGTATCAGTCAGTGTTCTTAAAGAAACAGAATCAGCAGGATATGTGTGTGTGTGTGTGTGTGTGTATATATATATATGTATATATATATATATATTATAAGGAATTGGCTTACATGATTATGGAGGCTGAGGAGTCCCACCCACCCTTCACTGTCGGGAAGCTGGAGACTCAGGAAAGGCGGTAGTATGGTTCCAATTTGAGTCTGAAGGCCTGAGAGCCAGGAGCATTGATGGTACAAGTCCCCACCCAAGGCAGAGGACCAATGTCCCAGCTCAGCAGTCAAAGGGTGAACTCTCGTTTCTTTCTCCTTTCAGTTCTATTGAGGCCCTCAATGGATTGGATGATGCCCGTCCACATAGGAGAGGACAATCTGCTTTACTTGGTCTAATCTAAATGTTGATCTCATCCAGAAACACCTTCACAGACACCCCCAGAAATAATATGTAACCAGATATCTGGGTACCCCATGACCCAATCAAGTTGACACATAAAATTAAGCATCACAGTCTCCCAGTTATACATAGCAACATATCACAATTGTAATTAAGTAATTAATTATCTGTAGTGATGTGATTACAATCTTAAGGCCTATCTTCCTTTTTTTAGACTATAAACTCCACCAGGAACTTACTTTATTCACCACTTTATCCTCAGAGTACAGCACAGTGACAGAATAGAGTTGCCACTTAAGAATTTATTGAAATAATAGCTTTCCAGTAGAGTCCCACCAATTGCTAAGGAAGATATTACTGAAGAGATTGGGAAGAAGAGAGTGTCCAATTCTATTGCAATTTCTGAGGCGAAGCACTTCATCTTACATTACTTTATCTCTCAAAATGCTATCTCCCTTATTCCGAAGTCCCAGCAATTATCGAACAAATACTAGGTGATAGAAGGAAGTGGACTAATGGCGTGGCATTGGGGGTGGAGGTGGGGGATCCTCAAAGAGCTGGGTCTTGGGCTGGGTTGTGAGAAGAGTCTGTGCAGGTATTTAACCTCCCCTTGCTTCACGTCCAAGCTTGGCCTTTGCCACAGCACTGCTGGCCTCTGGGCCAGGAGTAGAAGGGCCTTCCCATCTCAGTGCTTATGGAGGGAGGAATGGTGGATGCATGTCTTCCTATGAGTCCACATTAAGAAATCTTAAAATTGCTCCCCAGCTTTGTAAAAAAGCAAGGAGGAGTCAGTTAAGGGAGGGCAGACTCAAATGGTCGTGGCAAAGCAGAAAGGCAGAACGAGTCCCTTGACGTGCTGGAGCTGATAGAAATTATAGAGTTTTAGCCAGTTCAGATCCGTACTTTATAGCTGAGGCACCTGAGGACCATGTAAGATCACTGGTTCTGCCAAGGTTAGTGACCAAGCCAGAACTCAGATTCACCTCTTTGGACCTCTAACTCAGGACTCTCTTTACCCCATCATCTCCCCTGTCCACTCTAATGACCACACATGAATGCAAGTGAGCATAAGCAATGTAATCACTAAACCCACACAACCCGGGTGCTAGATGGAGTCTCCTTGTCTTTTGAAATGCAAATAATACTAGCTTGGGACCCTCATTCCATGGGCAAAGGGGATCCACCTTCTCTCTCAGTCTTTGCAGAGGTATTTACAGACACCTACTCTTCTGCTGGTCACCTCTGGCCCTGACTTCCTGCTTCTGACCTCCTGACCTTCCTGTTTCTGGATCACCTGGGTAAACTGTGCACGCCTTACCTTTTCCTCACTAAATTATGCCTTGCTGGGCGTGATTCCTTCACCTTCCCCAAGTGGTACCATCACCAAGCTGATGGAGCCTTGTGTGTAGCAGACTCAGGTGAAGGTGCGAGGGCGTGGAGGGAGTTTACACTGCAGGATCACAAACAACTTCACTGCACAATAGACACCCTGTTCTCAAATGTTCTTGGGCATTCCTACTGGCCTCTCTTCTCAGCAAGGGGCAACTTCCAACCACATTACACAGACCCCTTTCCTCCTTTCCTCTCCCATCCTACCCCAAATCCTGTTACATTTTTGTGCAAAAAATATTTTAACTATGCCATTGATTATCTCCTTTGTCATTGACCAAGCTCTTGGGGCCCATCTTCTGCACTTCCGTAGGCATATCAAGGGGTCTCACCCACCAAAGGGAGTTGTCTTTCTGAGATGAACTTTATCTAGTGCCGTGTGTGTGTGTGTGTGTGTGTGTGGGTGTGTGTGTAGGCATGTAAATATAATGTGGCTCATATTTTCTTAACATTTTCCCATATTTTCTACTTATTGCCTTAGTTTAATGTTCCAAGGTACCTTTTAGAGAAGGATGAGAGCTTAAAGAAGGATCAGGAGGAGAAGAACATAAATGGCCATTGTAGCAGATGAGGAGTGTGCAGCAGAGGGGTGGGAAGGGCTCTGAAAACCACAAAGCTGAGACATGATCAAGGTCCAGATTCAGGGTGGCCTCTGGAGGCGGGCTGTGCCAGTGGTGGGGCACGTAAGGAAAGGCTTATGGGTGGTGCAGGAGTGGAGGCCCCTTAGACGGGCAGGGTGTCGGATGGAGATTGGGCAGAGATGAGAGGAGCCATTGGACCAAAGCCTCCAAACTCCGGCCACTACAGCTGTTGCTGCAGCCCCCAGGGCCTGGCTGTCAGTCACCATTAAAATAGCACCTTGGAGGTACTTCAAGGGGGCCTGGGAATCAGAGACCAAGGCAGAGTCCAGAAAGGGATTTTATTAGGCCATTCTCATCAGCTAGAGTGAGCAGTGCCAGGGACAGCTACAATATTTGTGACTACGAGGTGGGATCTAGGAGAGCTGGTGGTGGAAGTTTTTGGAGGAACATAGCCCTCAGGGTCTTTACTGCCTCCTTCCAAAACCTGGGTCTTGCCCAAATGGATGTACTCTCATTTGCTTCCAGAAGCTCCTCCTTGCTCTGTTTCCAGCTGCCCCAGGCCGAGCAAGGGACACTGCTTAGATGATCTTAGAGCCTGGGTTTCTTTTCATGTTAATAACTATGACAATAGCTAATACTTACGAATGCTTTACCTGAATTGACTCATAACAAACTTGTGAAAGTAGGCATTCTCTCTATTTTAAAAGTGAGCAAACCGAGACAGAGAAGTTGAGGAGTTTTTACCAAGGCCACACAGTCGGCAAATGTTGGGTCTGGGAATCAAAACCAGGCTGTTTAGCATCAGTCTAAGTGCTTAACCACCACACCAGCTGCCTTTTAGTAGACATTTGAAGCATCATCTGGGAAAAGGGCAACTCCAAATATACAGCCAATCAGAAAGTACGACTTATTTCTCAATCAGAAAAATGACAAAAGACATGGTTTGACCATTTTGAATATGCAAACTTGTATAATAAGAGGTTGGCTATTCACGTAAAAGTTATGTAGGGTTGTGCTAGTCAGGGTTCTGCATTCCAAGGAGTGGAAATTGACTCTGGCTGCCGTATAGGATGTTGGGTAGCAGGTGGAACCGAAGGGGAGGGTGGAGAACCGGGACTGAGAACAGAGCTCCTGCCTGGCCCAGCTTCGCTGTGCGGACACTGCGGACCTGACTTGCATTGCTGCTGCAGGAGGCTCTGACAGCATTGAAGTTAAATGTCAAAACCTGTATTCAGAAAAGTGCACGCTCATAAGCATATTGCCCCAAGAATGGACAGCCAACACACCCATGTATGCACCTGGTACCCACCACCATGCAGAACATTACCAGCATCCCATATGAAAAAGTTCAGTGTCAATAAATATGTAAAACGATTTTCTAGAGTGGGTGCCCAGTGTATTCCTACCAGCAAGGTCCGAGATTTCCAGCTGCTCTGCAGGCTTCACAGTCTGGTCCTGTTGTGCTCCTCATGCTGGGCTTTCGGGCAGCTTTGTAAAGGTATCTCATTGCGGTTTTAATTTGAATTTCTCTGATAATTGGTGGTGAGGCTGGACACCTTTTCACATCATATTGACTATTTGATATTGCATTTTGTCCTTTTTTTTTCCAGTTTTGTTTTCTATTGAGTTGTCTGCCCTTTTCTTATTGATTTGTAGGAGTTCTTTACGTATTCCGGATACCAGTCCTTTATTGATGCCTATTGCAAATACCTTCTCCACTCTGTGAATTGTGTTTTCGCTCTCTGATGATACCTTTGAACAAAAGTTCTCAACTTCAATGTAGTCCAATTTATTGATTTTCTTCCCTTTATCGTTAGAGCTTTTTGTGTCTTATTTAGGAACGCTTTGCCTACTCCAAGGTCAAGAAAATATTCACCTACCTTTCCTTCTAAAGGCCTTACACTTAACCAGGGTATTGCTTTTTTAAAACGACCTTTAAGTGTTTCAATTATGACAACGGACAGTTGCAATTCTCCTGAGAATAGTTGCTAAATCTGTGTTAAAATGTTTTTATTTTTTAAACAGGCCATGTCAGATTTATGTCAGATAACGTCTGAAAGCACCAAATATAAGCAATGATTGAGATCATTGTAAGGCTAATGGGTTTCCCCAAACAATTTTTATTGTTCAAAGTAAAGTCATTAAGAGTTCCATTGGTAAAAAGGAAACTCTCACTTTATATAGAAATGGTATATTTCACGCCTGTTTTGATTGCAAAAGACAGGAATTCAACTACAAGTAGCTTAGAGAAACAAAAAAAGAAAGATGAGAAGGACAGAGAGGAGATTTGACTGGCTCTAAATCCTAATAACTAAAGAACAAGATGGGGCTGACTTCAGGCACAGCTTGATCTAGGCACTAAAACAGTATATTAGGGCTGTACTTGTACATGTCTCTATATACTCTACACCTCCTTCTCTCTGTATTTTGGCTTCATACTCAAGAGGAAGGAAAGATGGCCACTAACAGCTCTATGTCTATATTCGTATAATTTCTAATCTAGGAAGAGAGACCCTTTCCCCTGTATTTATATGTTACATCTCAGAGAAGGCCCTAATTGGACTTATTTGTGTCATGTGCCCACTCCTGAACATATTACTGTGGTCAAGGAGCTGGAATAGTCTAAGTGGTCAGGCTGGGTCACATGTTTACCCCTATGACAGGGGAGGAGGGCTGGGCCACTGTGAATGACAGTGCACTTTGCACGTAGGATGGATGGGTGGCTCTCCAGTAGGAAAGTGAGGCGGTATTTTCAGACATCCACTAAAATATATTTCTGTTAACGTGGCAAGAAAAGGAAGAATCTCTTGGTGCCAAGGGGTTTCCCTGGCCTTTCTGTTTTTTATAAAATTCTACATGACAGGAGCTGGGCTAGGTGCTGGGGATAGACATAAAAAAGCCATTTTCTGTGCCTTA